>NC_138297.1:15247500-15550000 GCF_965601325.2 Salmo salar | reverse complement strand
CTACTACTAGTGTTTCTACTACTACTACTACTACTACTACTATTGCTGCTACTACTACTATTGCTGCTACTACTACTATTGCTGCTACTACTACTACTATTACTGCTACTGCTGCTGCTACTACTGCTGCTACTGCTGCTACTACTACTACTACTACTATTACTGCTGCTACTACTGCTGCTACTACTACTAATGCTGCTACTACTGCTGCTGCTACTACTGCTGCTGCTACTACTGCTGCTACGACTACTACTGCTGCTCCTACTACTGCTGCTAGTACTGCTGCTACTACTATTGCTGCTGCTACTACTATTACTGCTACTACTGCTGCTACTACTACTACTACTGCTGCTACTACTACTTGTGCTGCTACTACTACTATTACTGCTACTGCTGCTGCTACTACTATTACTGCTACTGCTGCTGCTACTACTGCTGCTGCTACTACTGCTACTGCTACTACTGCTGCTGCTACTACTGCTGCTACTACTGCTGCTACTGCTGCTGCTGCTACTACTACTACTGCTGCTACTACTACTTGTGCTGCTACTACTACTTGTGCTGCTACTACTACTTGTGCTGCTACTACTACTACTGCTGCTACTACTACTTGTGCTGCTGCTACTGCTGCTGCTACTACTACTATTACTGCTACTGCTGCTGCTGCTACTACTATTACTGCTACTGCTGCTGCTACTACTGCTGCTGCTACTACTGCTGCTGCTACTACTACTACTACTACTACTACTACTGCTGCTACTACTATTACTGCTGCTACTACTACTTGTGCTGCTACTACTACTTGTGCTGCTACTACTACTACTGCTGCTACTACTACTGCTGCTACTACTACTGCTGCTACTACTTCTGCTACTACTACTGCTGCTATTACTACTACTGCTGCTACTACTACTGCTGCTACTACTGCTGCTGCTGCTGCTACTACTGCTACTACTACTATTGCTGCTGCTACTACTGCTGCTGCTACTACTACTACTGCTGCTACTACTGCTGCTGCTGCTGCTACTACTGCTGCTACTACTATTACTGCTGCTCCTACTACTTCTGCTGCTACTACTGCTGCTGCTGCTGCTACTACTGCTGCTACTACTATTACTGCTGCTGCTACTACTTCTGCTGCTGCTACTACTAGTACTACTACTACTGCTGCTACTGCTACTACTGCTGCTACTACTAGTACTACTACTACTACTGCTGCTGCTGCTGCTACTACTGCTACTACTACTATTGCTGCTGCTACTACTGCTGCTGCTACTACTACTACTGCTGCTACTACTGCTGCTGCTGCTGCTACTACTGCTGCTACTACTATTACTGCTGCTGCTACTACTTCTGCTGCTGCTACTACTAGTACTACTACTACTGCTGCTACTGCTACTACTGCTGCTACTACTAGTACTACTACTACTACTGCTACTACTACTATTGCTGCTGCTACTACTGCTGCTGCTACTACTACTACTGCTGCTACTACTGCTGCTGCTGCTGCTACTACTGCTGCTACTACTATTACTGCTGCTGCTACTACTTCTGCTGCTGCTACTACTAGTACTACTACTACTGCTGCTACTACTACTACTGCTGCTACTACTAGTACTACTACTACTACTGCTGCTACTGCTACTACTGCTGCTACTACTTCTGCTGCTACTACTACTGCTACTACTACTACTGCTACTGCTACTACTGCTGCTACTACTTCTAGTGCTGCTACTACTACTACTATTGCTGCTGATGCTACTACTACTATTCGTGCCACTACTGCTGCTAATACTAGTAGTAGTTGTATCGCTGTATCACACACAATATATTGTTTACAAAGAGTTAAGAATGTACTACACAAAATATGGATGAAGGCTAAACATGCAAGAAATGACCCATAATACAGGTCTGACAACACTGAGCTTTTCACTTACCAGGATCCAGTTTGACTATTTTGATGGCTGCCATTGCTGAACTCCTGATGTTTCGAGCCTGAAGGAAAGGATAAAGTTAGCTGTGAGTGATTACTAGTGTGAACTTTCCTGTGAACAGGCTACAGAGTATACAGGCCACAGAATGCCATATATTAGTCAGCAGCAGGACATAGGTCTAGAGCACTAGATTCCATTAGAGTGGAACAAAACCAACATTAATCAATGTTTCCTTACGTCTATTGCATCAACTTGTTGATGACTCCTTGCAATTGCTCTATTTACAACAGTCTATTATCGTTTTTTTCTCTAACTTTTTATTAATGCATTTTCATCTCTGTTTGGAGGCCCTGGGCATCCATCCAAGACCCAACCCCCCTAGTCAGCCATCATGATGATAAAAGACCCAATATTAGTTAGTTCCTTGTCTTCTGGCCCGGCTGGTCACCTGCTATCTCTGACATTCAGCATAACCTTGTATTGATGCAACAGCAGGAGACAGGGTGTGTTGGATGGTGAGAGGTCTGTCTGTTCTACACAGTCCCAGGGTGCGTCCGAAATAGCACCCTCAAATCAAATTGGATTTGTCACATGCGCTGAATACAACAGGTGTAGAAAACATACAGTCAATAACACAATGGAAAAAAAATATATGTACAGTGTGTGCAAATGAGGTAAGATTAGGGAGGTAAGGCAATAAATATGCTGTAGTGGCGAAGAAATTACAATTCAGCAATTAAACACTGGAGTGATAGATGTGCTGAAGATGAATGTGCAGTAGAGATACTGGGGTGCAAAGGAGCAAAAAATAGTAATAAATAATATGGGGATGAGGTAGTTGGATGGGTTATTTACAGATGGGCTATGTACAGGTGCAGTGATCTGTGAGCTGCTCTGACAGCTGATGCTTAAAGTTAGTGAGGGAGATATGAGTCTCCAGCTTCAGTGATTTTTGCAATTCGTTCCAGTCATTGACAGCAGAGAACTGGAAGGAAAGGCGGCCAAAGGAGGAATAGGCTTTGGGGGTGACCAGTGAGATATACCTGCTGGAGTGGGTGCTACGTGTGGGTGCTGCTATGGTGACCAGTGAGCTGAGATAAGGCGGGCTTTACCTAGCAAAGACTTATAGATGACCTGGAGCCAGTGGGTTTGGCGACGAATATGAAGCGAGGGCCAGCCAACGAGAGCATACAGGTCGCAGTGGTGGGTAGTATATGGGGCTTTGGTGACAAAACGGATGGCACTGTGATAGACTGCATCCAATTTGCTGAGTAGAGTGTTGGAGGCTATTTTATACATGACATTGCCGAAGTCAAGGATCGGTAGGTAGGATAGTCAGTTTTACGAGGGTATGTTTGGCAGCATGAGTGAAGGATGCTTTGTTGCGAAATAGGAAGCCGATTCCAGATTTATTTTTGGATTGGAGATGCTTAATGTGAGTCTGGAAGGAGAGTTTACAGTCTAACCAGACACCTAGTTATTTGTATTTGTCCACATATTCTAAGTCAGAACCGTCCAGAGTAGTGATGCTGGACGGGCAGGCAGGTGAGTGTAGCGATCGGTTGAAGAGCATGCATTTAGTTTTACTTGCATTTAAGAGCAGATGGAGGCCACGGAAGGAGAGTTGTATGGCATTGAAGTTCGTCTGGAGGTTAGTTAACACAGTGTCCAAAGAAGGGCCAGAAGTATACAGAATGGTGTTGTCTGCGTAGAGGTGGATCAGAGAATCACCAGCAGCAAGAGCGACATCATTGATGTATACAGAGAAAATATTAAATAACTATAAAGAGGCTACATACAAGGAGTTCCGGTACTGAGTCAATGAGCAGGGCTACAAGGTAATTGAGGTAATATGTACATGTAGGTGTCCATGTACATGTATTGTGTAAGTGTGTGTGTGTGTGTGTGGCGTCAATTTGCATGTGTGTACGTCAAGTGCGTTCGGAAAGTATTCAGAGCCCTTGACTTTTTTTCCACATTTTGTTACGTTACAGCCTTATTCTAAAATTAACTCAATAAAATCTATACACATTACTGATTTTTTGTACATTTTTGCACATATACTAAAAATAAAAATCAGAAATACCGTAAGTACAGAAGTATTCAGACCCTTTGCAATGAGACTCAGGTGCATTCTGTTTCCATTGATCATCCTTGAGATGTTTCTTCAACTTGATTGGAGTCCACCTGTGGTAAATTCCATTGATTGACATGATTTGGAAAGGCACACTCCTGTCTATATCAGTCCCACAGTTGACAGTGCATGTCAGAGCAAAAACCAAGCCACGAGGTCGAAGGAATTGTCTGTAGAGCTCAGAGACAGGATTGTGTCGACACAGTTCTGGGGAAGTGAACCAAAACATTTCTGCAGCATTGAAGGTCCCCAAGAATACAGTGGTCTCCATCATTCTTAAATGGAAGAAGTTTGGAACCACCAAGACTCTTCCTAGAGCTTGCTGCCCAGCCAAACTGAGCAATCGGGGGAGTAGGGCCTTGGTCAGGAAGGTGACCAAGAACCCGATGGTCACTCTGACAGAGCTGTAGAGTTCCTCTGTGGAGATGGGAGAACCTTCCAGAAGGATAACCATCTCTGCAGCACTCCACCAATCAGGCCTTTATGGTAGAGTGGTCAGACGGAAGCCACACCTCAGCAAAAGGCACATGACAGCCCGCTTGGAGTTTGCCAAAAGGCACGTAAAGGACTCTCAGACCATGAGAAACTTTACTGAGTAAAGGGTCTGAATACTTAGGTAAATGTGATATTTCAGTTTTTTATTTATCATTTTGCTAAAATTTCCCCCAAAATGTTTTTGCTTTGTCATTATGGAGGTATTGCGTGTAGATTGATAAGGGGGAAAAAACTATTTCATCCATTTTAGAATAAGGCTGTAGCGTAACAAAATGTGGAAAAAGTCAAGGGGTCTGAATACTTTGCAAATGCACTGTATTTTGTGTGTGTGTGTGTGTGTGTGTGTGTGTGTTAGTGTAGTATGTGTGAGTGTAGTATGTGTGAGTGTGTGGGTAGAGTCCAGTGAGCGTGTGGGTAGAGTCCAGTGAGTGTTCATAGAGCCGGTACAAGAATGTCAGTGCAAAAAACAAAAAAACAAGGGTGTCTTTGTAAATAGTCCGGGTAGACATTTGATTAACTGTTCAGCAGTCTTATGGCTTGGAGGTAGAAGCTGTTCAGGAGCCTTTTGGTTGCAGACTTGGCACTCTGGTACCGCTTGCCGTGCCGTAGTATAGAGAACAGTCTATGACTTGGGTGGCTGGAGTCTTAGACAATTTTTAGGGCCTTCCACTGACACCGCCTGGTGTAGAGGTCCTGGATGGCAGGGAGCTCATGCCCAGTGATGTACTGGGCCGTACGCACTACCCTCTGTAGCTCCTTGCGGTCGGATGCGAAGCAGTTTGCATTACCAGGCAGTGATGCAGCCAGTCAAGATGCTCTCAATGGTGCAACTGTTTTTGAGAATATTTTCAGCCTCCTGAGGGGGAAGAGGTGTTGTCGTGCCCTCTTCACGACTGTGTTGGTGTGTTTGGACCATCATAGGTCCTTAGTGATGTGGAGACCGAGGAACTTGAAGCTCTCGATCCGCTTCACTACAGCCCCGTTTATGTGAATGTGAATGTTTACTGTAGTCCACGATTAGGTCCTTTGTCTTGCTGACGTTGAGGGAGAGGTTGTTGTCCTGGCACCATACTGCCAGGTCTCTGACATCCTCCCTTTAGGCCGTCTCATCATCATCGTCGGCGATCAAGCCTACCACTGTCGTGTTGTCTGCAAACTTAATGATGGTGTTGGAGTCGTGTGTGGCCACGCAGTCGTGGGTGAACAGGGAATACAGGAGGGGACTAAGCACGCACCCCTAAAGGCCCTGTGTTGAGGGTCAGCGTGGCAGAGGTGTTGTTGCCTACCTTCATCACCTGGGGGCAGCCCATCAGGAAGTTTAATCTCAGGGTCCTTAACTTAGTGATGAGCTTGGAGGAGTGATGGTGTTGAACACTGAGCTTTGGTCAGTGAAAAGCATTCTCACATAGGTGTTCATTTTGTCCAGGTGGGAAAGGGCAGTGTGGAGTGCAATGGAGATTGCGTCATTTGTGGATCTGTTGGGACAGTTCGCAAATTGGAGTGGGTCCAGAGGGTCTGGGATGATGTTGTTGATGTGAGCAATGAACAGCATTTCATGGCTACAGATGTGAGTGCTACGGGACGATAGTCATTTAGACAGGTTACCTTGGCATTCTTGGCCACAGGGACTATAGTTGTCTGCTTGAAACGTAGGTATTACAGGCTGGATCAGGGAGAGGTTGAAAATGTTAGTGAAGACTCTTCACAGCTGGTCAGTGCATGCTCTCAGTATGCGTCCTGGTAGGCTCGCGTCACTGGACAGCTCGCGGCTGGGTTTCCCTTTGTAATCCGTGATAGTTTGCAAGCCCTGCCACATTCAACGAGCATCAGAGCCGGAGTAGTAGGATTTGATCTTGGTCCTGTATTAACTCTTTGCCTGTTTTATGGTTCGTTGGAGGGCGTAGCGGGATTTCTTAAAAGCATCCGTATTAGTGTCCCGCTCCTTGAAATCAGCAGCCTTTAGCTCATGTTGCCTGTAATCCATGGCTTCTGGTTGGGATATGTACGTACGGTCCCCATGGGGACGACGATGTCGATGCACTTATTAATGAAGCCAGTGACTGATGTGGTACATTCCTCGACCCTATTCCCTGTATAGTGCACTACTTTTTAGCAGGGCATGCATAAGGAATAGGGTTTCACTTCAAACTCGGATGCAGACAGACTTAGAGCTTTAAAAGTGTCAAGGTCAGCGACATGGTTTATATTGGGACATCAGCCGTTATGTAACAAGTGCTGAGGGAAAAGTCCTTGCTTTTGAATCCAAAGGATGTTGTTTGCAATGTCCATCCGACGATCATCCACTGTCCATCCAACGTTCATCCATTTCCTCCTGTTTTGTCCTGTAAATATGTATTGCTCCCATTCTTTCAGAAAGGTCAAACGTTGATGTGAAGTCAGGTTTTAAGACCCTTAGCTCTCTCTATGCACAACAAGCATAGAATCAGCCAATGGGCTATCAGGTTGCCTGTAAACAAAACCTGATGCTTGGCAACACCGAATTCATGTTTCTTTCCCCGTTATACTAGAGCAGTTCCTGTGACTGATGTGACAGTAATGTCTCTTTTAAGGTTCGTCACTTGGCAGCCTGAAATAACAGTGTGCTGTGGGATAGAGTTACAGACAATGGGACTGAAAATAAAACTTTGATCAAGATTCCATAAGTTCTTTCTCACAAAGCTTTATTGAATCAGAGTGGAAATTACATACAACAAAACCACAGACAGCTTTCCTGTATTACACATCTCAGTAGCGTGTTACATTAAACTGGCCTTGGACCATTAATGATATTCAGTGAGAGATAGATAGGCCCACAACTGCAGTAACAGCGCAAATGGTAGTGTGTGTGTGTGTGTGTGTGTGTGTGTGTGTGTGTGTGTGTGTGTGTGTGTGTGTGTGTGTGTGTGTGTGTGTGTGTGATGTAATGTACAGTGACAAACGACCTGCAGCCCACAGTGTGACAGTGATGACTGGGCTCTGCAGTGCGGTTGCTGGTTTGTGAAACAGTTTTTTGTTCTGTGGGTTTTCCCCCACCATCGAACCTCAGGCAATCTCGTCAGGTCATAACAAGCATATAACTATGAACGTACGTACTCCTCATCCTGTCTTTGGCTTACTTTTGCATGCACACCAGAATACAAGACAAAAGGAACTATTCACTTATAAAAGAAAACACCTAATGGGGTCTTTGCGATTATCAGGAAAACAAACCATTCTTGACTATGCAGCGAGTGACATACTTTTTATTAGTTACATCGCCACAAAAGATCACACACTTGAAAACTGATCCCTCGGCTGGGTAGCAAGAAGTTTTGTGGATCTTGTGAACAATGGTCACCTTGAATGTCCACAGTCAGAGAGCCCACTAGGTAACAGGGCCAGTGGTTTGACCCCTGACCTCCAGGCAGCTCCACTAAAGCTGGAGAAACAGAACAGTGGAGGAGAAGAAGAGTACGGCGAGGTAGTGGGACAGTAACAGTTTCCTCATTCACAGCAAGCAGGCACAGCCCGGGCATTTACATGTGGCTAAAGCATGGGGGGGTTCACATTATGTAACTTCGAAGACTGAGAGAAACAAAGTGCATTTCAAAGGGATATTTTGAATTGTTCATAAATCTGTTCTTCATCCAGCATACACCCCTGCAACCAGACATGCTTTATCTACTTATTTGCTGGATGCAGAGTTCAACAGAGTTCATTAGCCCAAAAGTTAACATAATTGTGCTTACAGTAAATGTTTTCCATTGTATGTCTGTTTACATTTGTAGCCTATTGGATAGGAAATGTTTCGGGTAGGGGAGGAGAGACACACAGCGATTTGAGTCTGTCTCCCTCGCAGGATGCATGTATGAGACATTCAGGGTGGGATTACAGGATGTTTGTTTCCCGCAGCTCACATCACCGAGTCAAAATAGAAGAGACTGATCGAAAAAATACCTTTCAACATAAATTGGGCGTCAACAGCCAAGATCCATTAAACAGTGCTGATAAAAGTCAGTGCCCTTCAAACTTGATATCTTGTATCATCCACCTGACTTAAACGGTGATATATGAAATATTCTTCTGTCACAAAAGCAGCACAGAATAAAAGTACTGCTGAGAGGAGAGCAAATAAAAAGTGTTTAGCAGGTCTAATACAATGGAATGGAATGGAATGTCTGAGCCCTTATAAATGTTCCTTTAAGGGTCCTAATGGATGTTGGACTAATGGATCAGCCCGGATGCCATCCTAGCCTGATTGTGAATACTGATCAGCAGAAGATGAACTACTAGCCAGTGGAATGGGCATTATAGGCACCGAGCATCATTAACATGTGTGCACGTACTGTATCTCTCCTATGCCCGCATTATTCTCAAATAGCAGCGAGGCAGGCAGGGGCGACATACCGCCAACCTTATCTGCATATCCCTTGTTATTGGTTGTGGTAATAAAAAGGTTTTAGATGGTAGCCTATATTGTTAATTACGTGCGTAAAAGTTTGATTAGATTTGAAAGGACACATTGATTAAAACAATATGGTAGCTTTTTAAAATACTGTTTTAAAGTTGTGGCTAAAATCTCCATAAAATCGAACAATATTTCAATTGTGGAATAAATAAAAACTTGTTTTTAAACAGCTAGGCTACGTGACACGGGGCAGTAACCTAACCCATATGGAGTTTATTAAAACGCGTATGTGTGCTAATCTCCAAGCCGATCTGACATTTTCCCCACTCACCTTGAACACATCCCCATACGTGCCAGTCCCAATACGATGAATTAACTCGTAATCATTCAACGGGTCCAAAAACGAGACTCCAATAGTGGTATCCATGCTTACAGACTGAACTGCGCCTGGTCTCTCACGCACGTTTTTATTCATTCATGACAACAATACATCCAGCGAATCAACCACTGGACGCACGGTATAGTTCCAGTAAACCCTGGAGCGCAATACTCCACCACGATTCTTCTGACAGGCAAATAGAGCTAATAGCCTGACACAGTATCGTTATTGATTACGTCGCCAGACACCACAAATACTACTCTTCTTTCCAGTCATTCATCTTATTCTAGCCGAATCACAACTGGGAGTGTAATCTGGGTTTCTGTATAAGCACTGTGTGATATCTCCTGACATAAAAAGGTGCTTTATAAATACATTTGATCGATTTATTATGCACCGTCGTGTATCCAAGTCAAGTGAACTCAAATCCCAAGTGTTAGAATATTTTCCTGCCATAACAGAAGTTTACCACTCAGGAAAACAAACTAGCAGATACACACTGTACATCCCAAGACCTCTATGAATACCTCATTATGACGTGAAACAGTATTTCCACAATATTAAAAAGAGAAAGGGTATCATTTTAACTTATTTTATTATCTGCAGATAAAAAATAAAAAAAGTTATCAAGCAAAATACTACTGAATGTAGCTACCAGGGACACCTACAGTACTCCCCTTTAAACAGTGTGTGGTCTTTCTGGTCACTTTCTATTGCCTATCGCAGCTCTGGCTAGTCTCAACTAAAGGCCACCTACATTAGAAATAAAAAAGGCAAAGTATAAGGCAACAAATAGCTAGCATATAAAGAGACAACGTAACAGAGTTGGACATTGTTACACAGTAATAGTCCGAATCACTTCCAGGGATTTCAATCAAAAAAATGAGATTCAAGGGCAGAAAATATAGAATGTAATTCAGACTGCTTTCTAACAGAGCAATTCCCCCATTCCAAAATAGGTTCCGGGACAGGGTGTTTTCACCATTACTTTGGCTTTACAGAGCTTCTACACATAAATCAGTGAGAACTCAACAGTTGATGTGCACTACTGCCCATTAGATCCACACAAAGTGACAGCAATTGAATGTTTTAACGGCCTATGATACACAATCATTATTGAATCACAAGATTAAAAAGAATGACTTGGTTGACAATTCTGTTCAAACTTGATTAAAGTGACTTCCTCCACATGTACACGTGTGTCATGTTCTTACTGACCCTCTTATGACCTTATCAGGGCTTATGATATGATTGCTAAAATAACCTTAAAAAAAAGAAAAGAAAAGCAAATCGCTGATGCAGCAGTTTTGTGTGTATTGCCTTGCCTCTCAGTCGGTCCTACAGTCAGTCTCCCTTTGTTTTTCTCCCAATGGAAACTCTAGCCTGGTCCCAGATCTGTTTGTGCTGTATAGACACTCCTATGACAATAACCATTGGGAGTTGGCTATACAACACAACCAGACATGGGAACCAGGCTGGAGAAAGTTCTACAGCCAGAGTTCTCCTTCTACAGAGATTTGCGCTGGCGCTTCATGAATGACATGGTGTAGTCTCCCGACTGCGTGCTCTTCTGCCTCTTCATTTGAACCTGTGACTGGGCGGTGAGTTGCAGCTTGATAGCACTGGAGTTGATCTTGGCTGCTGACAGCAGCTCCTTCATGCCTTTCATCTTCTTGCTCTGGAAGGCCACCAGGGGACCCACGCTGGGGGAGGGCAGCTGTTGGGCAGGAGAGGGCACCGGGCTGGGGGACTTGGCCTTGCCTTCTGGGTCTCCACCGCGGAGTCCTGAGGAGCGACGCCGCGTTCCGCCCTCCCCACCTACTTTCTTGGCCTGGGCGGGCTGGGTTGGTGGTGGGACAGGGGTGGTGGGGGTGGATTGTGTAGGAGGGGAAGCTTGGTCTTCCAGTTTGGACTCACGTCTCGGCCCACGTCTTCGCCCCTCGCGGGGGTCCTCGCTGGATTGGTCGTCGTCGTCCTGGGGCTCCGGCTCTTTGGTGATGATGGACACTTTCTGACGGATCTGTGGAGGATGTAACAGTGAACAAGGATATAACAAAGGGTTTTAAAGGGTGGTTTGTGAAAACATCTAGTTGGGTTAAATAGGTTATAAAGTGACAAGGGATGCCTTTAAAAAGGGATAGTCCAGTCTTGTGGTGGTGTGATTACCTGTGCGTCAAAACGACTGAGGGACTGGACCAGGTAGGTGGCCCAGCCCACGTGGAGGACGGGGGTGGGGCTTCCCTCCTCCCACTTACAGATACCGTCATAAAACCGCAACAGGTGGGCAAAGCATTCTGGGTCCTGGAGGGCCGAGAGGGCGGCGGCCTGTATGGGCTGGTCCTGAGGTGGAGGGAGAAGGGGCGAGAGAGAGAAGAGAGGGGGCGAGAGAGAGGGAAGAGAAATGAATGGAACATAGGAAGGAAATGAGTAGATGGATGAAAGGGGTCCATTCAATACATCAATGAAAGGCAGCTGTCATGAGATATTATTAATGCATCATTCTGAGAAGGGGAAAAATGTTTATTCGGTTCTTAGTGATGTAAAATTCCACTAGTCATTACCTTTTCTCCTCCTTCCCCTCCGCTCTCTGCAGCTGCAGCCGTCTCCTTCAGCAGGGTGGGGATGACGTCGTTGGCGATGTCGAAAAACTCCTTGTAGATCTCTTCATCCTCGCGGAAGTAGTTGTAGCTGGGGGAGTGAGATCATCGTACATTGTTATAAAGCACATGAGGTTTGACTTCTTTAAAAAGTTTCAGTTCATGATGACCTTTCATTCATTCAATGAGGTCATTTATTTTCCACGTACGCAGTAAAAGGGATATTAAAAAGGTGTGAACCCTTGTATAGCTTCTTTTTCTTCTTCTCAGGAAACCAAAAACATTACAGAAAATACTCAAACGGTATGCTATGTATATGTTTGTAGATCACACGCCATGATCCTTGTTGCCGTGACAGCAAGCTGAGGGAGCCGAGACTGAAGAACAATGCGTGAAACAGGAAAGGCAGAGACGTAAAGGGAAGTCAAGAGGAGAGGGAATGTACTGACTTGCCTCTCTGGTGCACACATCCTAGAGACAGAGAGAAAGAGACCAACAGAGAAACGGGAGGAAATCGGCCCCGTCGGCTGTTCCCTGTGATCGGGTCGGTCAGTATTTTTAGCCCCTGCAGGCCGATGAACAGTGTTTAAGTGGGAGTAAAGTGCAGGTTTACTGCCCCACGAGGATCAGAGCCAAGGCTGGAGGAAAGGACATCGTATTTAGGCTACACATACCCTGTTAGTCAGACAGAATTATGCCCCTAGAAGATATGCATGCAATATAATGAGTATAGTGCCATACAAAACCACAAGCTAGCCTGAAAGGACATGGTCAGACAACTTGTTCCAGATTTAAGTCTACAAAATGCTGTAATTAAGAGCCTAACGTTCCTGAGAGGCATCTGCTGCCCTCTGCTGTCAGAAAGGTGAAACAGTAACTGGTGTAAATTGTCACATCATACCTCAGCAAAAGATGGTCAACCGGGTTTGCCTCAGTATCCATGGTTTCAATGCTAATAATTAATAATCATTTATGTAACTTTTTTGTGGTTGTATTTTACCCCCTTTTCCTACCTAATTTCATTCGTCTCATCGCTGCAACTCTCCAACGGGCTCGAGAGGCGAAGGTCGAGTCATGCGTCCTCCAAAACATGACCTGCTAAACCGTGATTCTTAACAACGCTCGCTTAACCCGGAGGCCAGCCGCAGCAATGTGTCGGAGGAAACACCGTTCACCTGATGACTGAGGTCAGCCTGCAGGCACTCGGCCCTCCACAAGGAGTAGCTAGAGAGCGATGAGCAAAGTAAAGTCCCCCCCTGCCAAACCCTCCCCGTACCCGGACGATGCTGGGCAAATTGCGCGCCGCCCTGTGTGACTCCCGATCACGGCCTGTTGTGATACAGCCCAGGATCCAACCCGGGTCTGTGGTGACGCCTCTAGAACGCTGCGCCACTCTGGAGGTCAAAGTTGACTTTTATAGCACTTTTCTTTACATAAACAATCAATAAGGCATTACATTAGGGAAGTTAAGGGACACTTAAATTAATGATGCCAAAGGTTATTTCTGTTAGCAAAACATAGCAGTGTAAGGAGCATAGAGAAGGTAGCTAAGCTAGTTGCTCCAGTAACTTACTCCTGCATGACCTGTGCAGCCTCGGCCCAGGCCCCCAGTGCCTCCCGGACCTCCCTGTGTCTGTAATGGTAGCCAGCCAGGTACATGAAAGGGTAGATATGTTCGTTGTTGTAGTACTTCTTAGCAGAGTTCACAGCCTGGAAACAAACACACATGCATGCAAGGTATGAATAACTCCTCAAAATGAGCTGATTAAATTATATCTGAATGGTGATTTTGTTAAGATAACGTTTCAAATCAAAATGTCACCGCTTCAATGTTGGTGCACAGATCCACACACTCACTTTAAGGTGGATGGTGTAGGGGTTCTCTTTGCCAGGGATGGGCTCCTGATCCTCCAGGTCAGCCAGGGTGCCCATGGCCATGGGATATCTGTGGCACAGCAAGGGAAAAGAGCGACTTGGTCGATATGACAGAACAATAACATGCTTACAACAGAAAATATCATTCATTTGGATGTAACCAATAAGCATTTTCACCACAACACTTCAAAACGAATTTAGTATTTCAACAAGCTTTTGAGATGTATCAAAAAACAAAATCACCTTTCCAGGTCTCCTCGCTCATAGAGCAGCCATAGAAGCCTCTGTGGAGGAAAAAGATCAGAGACCGAGGACAACACAGAGAAGCATTTATGAGGTAAATATAAACTACAGTTCCAGCCAGCTTGATGTCTTTGATGATGCCAACAGGTGTGTTTTAGGTGAAACTCTGCCCTCACAATATTCATTATATCAAACTTATCATCCCCAATGTGCTGATGGTGGTCTCACCTGTTGAAGCTGTAGCATCTCAGAGCTGTCAGTGTGCAGGTCCAGTGAAGGGTTGATGGCACACACCATGAAGGCCACCTCCATGTTCCTGTTACACTTCATATAGGAGCCCTTCAGGTACAGCCAGCTCTGGAGGACAGGGGGGAGATGGGGGTTAGGGTTGAGAGGTGTTTACAAGTTCAAGGTGAGTGTGTGTGTAGAACAGCAGTTCTATGTAGTTGATAAGTAGCTATATTAAAAAGGTGTGTGAGTGCATGTTATTATAATGTAATGTTATTGCAAGGGGTGGAAGTATCTCTGTACCTTACTTACCCTCTCGCCGACACCGGTGGCAACTGTCTGCCCCCTCCGGTCCTCGTTGCCCTTGCCGTGCCAGGTGACCTCAGCTGTCTCTTCTCCGTTCTTGCCAAAGATGACCCAGGCGTGGTCCTCCGACAGGGCCAGGTGCACGTCCCGCAGCCCCAGAACCTGGCACGCTGCCACCACTGCAAATGCCACCCCCGAGCTGTCCAGCTTTGTGCCTGTTCAAAATAAAGAAAAGCAATAGGATTCAGTTATTAACAGCTTTAGCCTCTCAGACAAAACAACCTTGTATTTTAGTCAAACTATACAACATGCTTTCCTGTTCGTGAACAATGGTTTTTATTGGGTCACAAGGGCAATACAAATCACAAAAGAAATACCAGTACTTTTTCCTGGTATTTTGTTATCCCCCCCCGTCCGTCCGTCCGTTGGTCTGATCAGTCCAAATTTGAGATTTTCTGGTTCCAACCGTCGTAACTTTGTGAGACGCAGAGTAGGCGAACGGATGATCTCCGCATGTGTAGTTCCCACCGTGAAGCATAGAGGAGGAGGTGTGATGGTGCTTTGCTGGTGACACTCGGTTATTTATTTAGAATTCAAGGCACACTTAACCAGCAGGGCTACTACAGCATTCTGCAACGATAGGCCATCCCATCTGGTTTGCGCTTAGTGGGACTATCATGTGTTTTTCAACAGGACAATGACCCAACACACCTCCAGGCTATGTAAGGGATATTTGATCAAGGAGAATGATGGAGTGCTGCATCAGATGACCTGGCCTCTATCATCACCCAACCCCAACCCAATTGAGATGGTCTGGGATGAGTTGGACCGCAGAGTGAAGGAAAAGCAGCCAACAAGTGCTCAGCATATGTGGGAACTCCTTCAAGACTGTTGGAAAAGCATTCCAGGTGAAGCTTGTTGAGAGAATGCCAAGAGTGTGCAAAGCTGCCATCAAGGCAAAGGGTGGCTACTTTAAAGAATATCAAATATATTTTGATTTGTTTAACAGCTATACACACACACACACACACACATTCAAAAGTTTGGGGTCACTTGGAAAAGCCCTTGTTTTTGAAAGTAAAGCACATTTTTTGTCCATTAAAATAACATCCAATTGATCAGAAATACAGTGTAGACATTGTTAATGTTGTAAATGACTATCGTAGCTGGATTCTTTATGGAATATCTACATTGGCGTACAAATGCCTATTATCAGCAACCATCACTCCTGTGTTCCAATGGCACGTTGTGTTAACTATTCCAATTTTGAGCCTGTAATCGAACCCACAATGCTGATGCTCCAGATACTCAACTAGTCTAAAGAAGGCAAGTTATATTGCTTCTTTAATCAGAACAACAGTTTTCAGCTGTGCTAACATAATAGCAAAAAGGTTTTCTAATGATCAATTAGCCTTTTAAAATTATAGAATAAAAAGTATGATCTGATCAGCCATGTACTTCAAATCCTACCTGTGATGAGACTGAAGAGGGATTGGATGTGGGCGCGGTCCTTAAAGTAGGAGCGGCTCAGGCTGTTCCAGATGACGTCAGACACCTTCTTCACTAGTTCCCTGCTGGATCCGCCGGCAGGCCTGCGGTACTGAGACAGGTCCACTGCTCCCCGGATTTGGGCCGTGAAACGCTCACGTAGGGCCGACAGCATCCCTAACTCCACTGTAGGGAAGCAGGAGTTTGGACAGTCGGGCTCCAGTGGCTCGAAGCGCACCCCCGGGACGTTTATTGGTATGACCCGGTTCACAGCCAGGAAGTGTTCAACGAAGCCCAGGACCAATGAGAGAAGGGCCAGGTCCGGTTCGGGTTTACGGAGCTCTGCGTCGAACAACGCAACCACACCATCGATCCCCTTTAGGGGAAAGTGTTTCTTTTGGGCTGAGTGTAGTCCCATGTTGACCCCTCTCCTCCCTCACAGCTCGCAGTCACTCACTAGGCCGGTGTGTCTTCTCCACTCTCAGCTGCAGTGATGTCATAGGGGCTGGATGAGAGCAAAGTGTAAATCAGTACCAGCACACACATTGAAATCAGTTATACTGTGTTTTACCCTAACATTCAAAGACCTTTGTATGGCTTCTTTCACTTTGTGCAACAACAAAAAAACTGTAGACTGACTAGCCTAAGTGGGCGTGGCACAAATATCCATTCATTACGCAAAATTTGTAAAAAAACAAAAAAAAAAGATTAAACTAATACCGGGAACAAATATTGATATCTGATACAAACTGGGCTAACTGGCTAATAACGATATTTTAAAATAATACCAAATACAGATAATAGCATAGTAGTTTAAATGGTTCGATAAAATTTCACCACCCCACACAAGATCGTAAAATTAACAATAAGCTATTAAATTAATTTTTGGTCAAGACCAAACACGAAGGTTGAAGAATTTGATTGACCGGCAGGTGCAGTTAGCAACAATATGCAAATAGGCTATGCAATATGCCTAAGCTAGCAAGCTGTGCTAGCAGGTATAATAGCAAAACATGTACAACTACATGAATATACAACTATTATGTGTATTCCAATCGATTTACAAACCTTCCCGAACTCATAGCCCGCTTGTAAGCTTATTAATATTTCGAAAGAAACCTAATACGCACCCGTTAGTTCAATGCTACACCCACATGTTTTTGTTTGTGCCTTGCTTTTGCCGCGCAGTTCTATGACTGTTTTCGGTCTGTTCAAATGTGTCAGAACGTTGGCGCGCCTTCAAATAGCTACCAACAATGCAGACTCGTGCTGAATCGAAGATTAGACATTTCAAAGTATTTGCAGGTCTACTAAGCTGCGCACCCTGCGCTCAGTTTAAACGTATTTGAACGAGCCCCCTTTTGTTCTTCCTTATTGACTGGACAGATGCATGTATGGAAATGTAGTTCAACTTCGCACCATTGTTGCCAAAACGTCCTAAAAAAGATCACCGGAGACGACAATATTATAACGCGTTTATTGAAACATCGATGGCAAGTCTCGTGATAAACATTACATCATGAAAAAGAGGCGTGTACACCCTAAAAAAAAATTCAAATTAACGCATTAACGTTTTTTTGTAGGCAAGACATTTTTTTGTCACATTTTAAAATCACATTTAGGCATCCATGAGACACAGCATTAAATAAAAATAGGCTTTAATTATAAAGGCTTAAATGGTTGGCAAACACAAAAACACTTCATACATGCTCATGGGCAAGCTCATTTAGAACCTAGTCTGATCATCTTATATAATGTTGCCTAGTAGTTCCCCAGACGGTTAAGGCAATGTTTCATACAGAAATGTGATATTGCATAGGCAGGGATGAGCAAAAAGGATTAAATACAATTACAAAATACCATAAAGATCAAGGTATCAAAATAAATCACAGAATACTTGTATTTTGAAATGTATTTAATTGAAATACAGTTATACATTTGCAAGTAGCAAGCCCAAACAGAAAGAACATTCTCAGTAAATGTTACCTTAACATTACATTTACTTGCTATGACTGTGATCTGTGTTGTTTATCTACCTTAGATGAATGCACTGACTTGAGTCACTCTGGATAAGAGTTTCTGCTGAATGACCTAAATGTATGTGTGGAAATGAACATACCAAAATGAACTGCAAAGCACACTGGGTATTATTATTGGCCTTGTTTCAGGGGGCATGTCTACATGGGATACAGTTTTACCTAATTATCCTAACCTGCAACAAAAGTACATTTTGACCAAAGCCATAGCCCTTCCAGACAAAACCTTGATTTGGGGCGGAGCATATTAGAATAATACTTAGCATGCTTTGCAATTGTCTATTTTTTCATACACATTTATAATTCATTTATTTAGCGGACACTGTTATCACACCATAGTGCAATCAGACTTCTGCTATTAATGCAGGGTGAAAGGGGGCCACAAAATGGTGAACCACTATAATTAAGAATAATATACACTGCTCAAAAAAATAAAGGGAACACTTAAACAACACAATGTAACTCCAAGTCAATCACACTTCTGTGAAATCAAACTGTCCACTTAGGAAGCAACACTGATTGACAATAAATGTCACATGCTGTTGTGCAAATGGAATAGACAACAGGTGGAAATGATAGGCAATTAGCAAGACACCCCCAATAAAGGAGTGGTTCTGCAGGTGGTGACCACAGACCACTTCTCAGTTCCTATGCTTCCTGGCTGATGTTTTGGTCACTTTTGAATGCTGGCGGTGCTTTCACTCTAGTGGTAGCATGAGACGGAGTCTACAACCCACACAAGTGGCTCAGGTAGTGCAGCTCATCCAGGATGGCACATCAATGCGAGCTGTGGCAAGAAGGTTTGCTGTGTCTGTCAGCGTAGTGTCCAGAACATGGAGGCGCTACCAGGAGACAGGCCAGTACATCAGGAGACGTGGAGGAGGCCGTAGGAGGGCAACAACCCAGCAGCAGGACCGCTACCTCCGAATTGTGCAAGGAGGAGCAGGAGGAGCACTGCCAGAGCCCTGCAAAATGACCTCCAGCAGACCACAAATGTGCATGTCTGCTCAAACGGTCAGAAACAGACTCCATGAGGGTGGTATGAGGGCCCGGCGTCCACAGGTGGGGGTTGTGCTTACAGCCCAACACCGTGCAGGACGTTTGGCATTTGCCAGAGAACACCAAGATTGGCAAATTCACCACTGGCGCCCTGTGCTCTTCACAGATGAAAGCAGGTTCACACTAAGCACGTGACAGACGTGACAGAGTCTGGAGACGCCGTGGAGAACGTTCTGCTGCCTGCAACATCCTCCAGCATGACCGGTTTGGCGCTGGGTCAGTCATGGTGTGGGGTGGCATTTCTTTGGGGGGCCGCACAGCCCTCCATGTGCTTGCCAGAGGTAGCCTAACTGCCATTAGGTACCGAGATGAGATCCTCAGACCCCTTGTGAGACCATATGCTGGTGCGGTTGGCCCTGGGTTCCTCCTAATGCAAGACAATGCTAGACCTCATGTGGCTGGAGTGTGTCAGCAGTTCCTGCAAGAGGAAGGTATTGATGCTATGGACTGGCCCGCCCGTTCCCCAGACCTGAATCCAGTTGAGCACATCTGGGACATCATGTCTCGCTCCATCCACCAACGCCACGTTGCACCACAGACTGTCCAGGAGTTGGCGGATGCTTTAGTCCAGGTCTGGGAGGAGATCCCTCAGGAGACCATCCGCCACCTCATCAGGAGCATGCCCAGGCATTGTAGGGAGGTCATACAGGCACGTGGAGGCCACACACTACTGAGCCTCATTTTGACTTGTTTTAAGGACAATACATCAAAGTTGGATCAGCCTGTAGTGTGGTTTTCCACTTTAATTTTGAGTGTGACTCCAAATCCAGACCTCCATGGGTTGATAAATTGGATTTCCATTGATTATTTTTGTGTGATGTTGTTGTCAGCACATTCAACTATGTAAAGAAAAAAGTATTTAATAAGATTATTTAATTCATTCAGATCTAGGATGTATTGTTTAAGTGTTTCCTTTATTTTTTTGAGCAGTATATATATAGTATTTTGTATTTGGAAAATACAAATTACAGCTCTTGAAAGTATCTTGTTACAAAATGCATTAGAGTGTAGTTCTGCCCAGTATAATACAAATGACAAAATACTCAGAAGCAATTGAACTACACTAAACAAAAATATAAACGCAACATGGAAAGTGTTGGTTCATGAGCTGAAATAAAAGATCCCAGAAATGTTTCATAAGCACAAAAAGCTTATTCCTCTCAAATTTTTTGCAGGGAAGTCTCAAGTTTTTAGGGAGCGTTCAATTGTCATGCTGACTGCAAAAAATGGCCACTAGAGCTGTTGCCAGAGAATTGAATGTTCATTTCTCTACCATAAGCTGCCTCAAAGGCCGTTTTAGAAAATGTAGCAGTATGTCCAACCGGCCTCAGAACCGCAGACCACGTGTATGGCGTCATGTGGGCAAGCGTTTTGCTGAGGTCAACGTTGTGAACAGAGTGCCCCATGGTGGCAGTGGGGTTATGGTATGGGCAGGCATAAACTACGGACAACAAACACCATTTATTTTACCTTTATTTAACTAGGCAAGTCAGTTATAAACAAATTCTTATTTTCAATGACGGCCTAGGAACAGCGGGTTAACTGCCTTGTTCAGGGGCAGAACGACAGATTTGTACCTTGTCAGCTCGGGAATAAGATCTTCCAACCTTCTGGTTACTGGTCCAACGCGCTAACCACTAGGCTACCTGCCGCCCCAATTGCATTTTATCGATGGCAATTTGAATGCACAAAAATACTGTGA
The DNA here is from genome assembly GCF_965601325.2 of Salmo salar. Classification (NCBI taxonomy): domain Eukaryota; kingdom Metazoa; phylum Chordata; class Actinopteri; order Salmoniformes; family Salmonidae; genus Salmo; species Salmo salar. The sequence goes on along the minus strand of NC_138297.1, from coordinate 15,529,137 downwards.
TGAGATCCATTGGGCCCATTGTGAGGCCCATTTTGTTTTTAAGGTATCTGTGACCAAAAGATGCACATCTGTATTCCCAGTCATGTGAAATCCATAGATTAGGGCCTAATGAATTTATTTCAATTGACTGATTTCCTCATATGAACTGTAACAGTAAAAATCTATGAAATGATTGCATTTTGCTTTACATTTTTGTTCAGTATACATATTTCCAATATATGTAACAGAAAAGAAATACTGCCCATCTCTGTGAATAGGCCTACACTGGGCTTAGTTTTTTTTAATAGCCTATTTACATTCTCAAATTAGAAAACATAGGGTAATGTTTGCATAACAAAATGTGGTAGGTATTTTGCCATAAATAGGCTAAACATTTATCAACACTATGGGAAAATGTTGGGTATAGCCCTTTAAATGAGCTAACGTCAAATGTCCGCCTTGTTTCGCTCTTTCTATCCCGCACGCTCACAGCGCTTCAGTACGTGCGCGTGAAGGTGCACAGGCTCGGTGACACTTGCACCCCGCTCTTTGGGAATAGGAGGAAAGTCGGAAGAAGAGGTTATTTTAAGGACAGCAATAACAGACAAAACAACATTTATTCTCGCCGTTACTGTGCAGAATATTGTGAAATTACAGGAAAATGGCAGATTCAATGACCCAGTCCGCCCAGATATCATCGTCGCAGGGGCTTGCCGATGGACAGAACTCTGTTGCGGCCAAAGACACAAAAATGTCGGGTAAGATAGATGTCATTCTATGTTGCAATAGTCAACATAGAAATTCTGTTTAAACGTTCAGTAACACAGGTGCTTTGAAATAAAGTAGCCCGTTGTTCTAATGTAAGATCGTCAAAAAAACAATGTTTTAGGACCGTGAAAGGCAGGTAAATTTAAAATGCTTAGCTCTACACTTATTTGTTCGTTGGGTAGGTTAACCAGTATGTCAAGTTGTTGAACAAGTAGTCCATACCTTGTAAACTGATGATTTTGCATTATTGTGGGCGTCAAAGGGTGCTAAATATCCTAATATTAGACGTTCTACTTGACCAACAAACACCCGCCGCCCTTTATGGGATCGAACGACACTCCACTGACGAGAAATTGTTTTAGGACACGGTTACCACCTACCTACCCGTCGTTGGCTCGAGAAACGCGCACCACGCTTTGATGGAACACCAAACTAGTCTACTTGCTTTGCCAAAGTTCTCTCAACCTCTGCAATCCCGAACTTTGTATTTACCAGACAAGGAAACAGAACGCAATGATACATTTTATTTTCTATTTGGGCCACGGTGAAATGGCTACATGTTGCAGGGACTGTGATCTGCACTGCAGATTCATTGTTACCAATGATTTATATATACACTAGTTGACTGACAGGGGGCGCTGTTTTGAAGTCACCGTTCCTCCATCTTGGCACTCCCCCATTGTTAAAAAAAAATAAAAAAAAAAAATATATATATATATATATATATTAATTTCTACATTCGTTTTTGCCACATTTATTCTGTTACAGACACCATACTGCCTACTTATTCAATTGTGAGGCCAACACATTTTTTTCCCCCTTAAAGTATATGTTTTAGAGATTAATGTCTCCACTACAATAAAAACATACATAAATGCATGTAATTTTGTCCTTGAAACATGTAATTGAAATACTGTAGAATTCCAGTCCTACTGGGGAGTTCCCATGTGGCCTACTGGTGGTTTCAAAGCTTCTCAATTTTATTTATTTACTTTTTTTAAGTAGGCAAGTCCGTTAGGAACAAATTCTTATTTTCAATGACGGAACAGACAGATTTTTTTTTACTTTGTCAGCTCGGCGATTCGATCTTGCAACCTTTCAGTTACTAGTCCAACGCTCTAACCACTAGACTACCTGCCGCCCCTCAATACATGGATGGCATCAGCAATCCAGGGTTTATATACATTGTTGATTGTTATTGGGCAACTGCAAATTTAAGGGAGGATCTCTTAACTCTTAAAGCCCCCCTGTTGTTTTTTCTGTTGACAAATCACCTCTACATTGGTTAACCAAGCCATGCAAGAATATTAGTGCTAAACAGTCCAATCCCTCTCATTTGTTCGCTATGATGCATTGATTCTATGGTCTGTTTTTCGTTTCTATTTTGTCTTTGGATGCATGTGTCCTGTAAGCTATATGATTGGGGGGAGGAAAGGACACTATTGTCTCTGCAACAGTCTTAAACTGACAGTTTATTGTCCATTAGGGAAGGGCATTTCAAATAGTTTAATCCATCTAGTCAGCAAACCATGTCTCACTAATAAAACTTGAAACAAGCATCTGTTGGGAGTACATTTGAAGCTGTGTATTAGAGCTTCCTTTTATATTATGCCATATTGGAAAATACTAATGGGGCAATAATAGTAAAATAAATGTTACACTGCCATACATGCACTCAAACATATTCAGTTGGCCTTGCTGTTATGATTTTTGTCTTTGTTTTTTTGCATTGTTTTCCTTTGTCTTAATCTTTTTCTCTTTTGTTCAGTTTGTTGGTGCATTGGGTGGGGAATGGAATTATGATGATTTTTTTCTCGGGGGGGGGGGGGGGCTGTGGGGGAAGTGTTGGATGGTTGAGGGGCAGCTCTTTGGGAGCTGTGGGGGGGATCTTTCCCTTGAGCAGGGCGTTGACCCTGGTTGCTTCTGTGTCGCTCTGGATGGGAGGCTGTTTGATGACCAATGTGACGTAGTTGTTGAGCGGCTTCACTACACGTATATTGTATTAAACATTTTTTTTTTTTTTTATAAATAAAAAAATGTTACACTAAAGTAGCCTAATCAGATGATCAATGTACAAACTGCTCTTAAATAGAAAATCATGACTTTATTGGTTGACATACAGGTTGTGTGTTACAGGCTTACTTTACCATATGTTAACAACCAACCCATTTAAATGTAGTTTACTGTATCATTTTAAAGGCATGCTAAAAAGGGCTACAGCTCATATTGCAAACAGGGAATGCTTCTGTAATCTGCTCAAGGCTGAATACCAGTTATATTGCCTCAAGTGGGTGTGTCACAAAGGCATTTACTAACTGGTACATGTTTCAAAGGGGAGTCATATTTACGCTTCGATCACACCGACAGAGTCGTGGCATTTTGGTACACCAGAATTGCGTTCATTTCCAATCAAATGCTGTGTTTGCCTTGCAGCAGTGCGTTCGGTGTGGTGCATACGTTGGATTTATCAAACGTATGCGTCAAACTGTATGCGTAGACGGCTTGACAGAAATAGTAGCAGAAGGTGAATGTTGAACTTCAGTTGCATACATATTCAGATGATACTGCTTACTATTTTGCGCAACGATGCTATCGGTGTGTTCGACACTATATAAATGACTCATCTCGCAGTGTTTGATGATACCCTGATGAAGACAGCTTCGCTGTCGAAACGTTGGTTATTACATTTTTGCATCTGAGCTCTTAGAGTGTGCGGCTTTCCTTTATTTTCTAGTGTTCTACTCCGCTAGCCAGCACCTCGCCTTTAAAGGTGTGCGTTTCTTTTTTCTAGATCGACACGTTAGTTAGGCGTGTGATAACGTTTTCATTTTTTATTTTTTTTAAGTGTACATTTTAAATGTTGTTTTCTAACTAATCTCCAAGATATTGGGATTGCCTTTGCATTTTTCTGAAGTCCATGCTACATTGTCAGTTGTCCCTCTACCATTCTTTCATTTGGCCTGGGTCACACAGACCACATGCCTGTAACTTGCTGCCTTGTCATTACAATTTTTTTCCCCCCTTAACTCGGCTGTATGATTTAATGATGACACTGAAGTCCTCGTTGGACCCTTGGCGCTACTGTCGTACAGTATCAATGTCCCGTGGCAAAGGTAATGTAGCACCCAGTCTGGAGGAAACCAAATGGAGTTACAGTACCAGTCAAAAGTTTGGACACTTACTCATTCCAGGATTTTTCTTTATTTTTACTATTTTCTACATTGTAGAATAATAGTGAAGACATCAAGACTATTAAATAACACATATGGAATCATGTAGTCACCAAAAAAGTGTTAAATGAATCAAAATATTTGTTATATTTGAGATTCTTTAAAATAGCCACCCTTTGCCTTGATGACAGCTTTGCACACTTGGCCTATCTTGCTATCTGAGGCCGGTGTTGGCCAGTCTCTTTTATGCCTACTTCATTCTCAACACACTTGAGTGACATCACTAAGGAAGTGACCAGAGAGATCGACCTAAGAGGTCTCGCATCTAAAAGTGCATTGAGCCAGTTGATTGTCAGGGTTATTTAGGTCATGAAAAGCACCCCCTATTCTTTTCGATGCTGCTTTTACAAGGTGATTGTGCAAGCTCCGTCAAAGGAACCATTTATCTAAGGCGGCAGAATGTCCATGGGTCTACTCTTTTGTTGGACTGTACAGGAGAATTCATGTTGTCAGTGTTTGATTCAGTGCTATTTTCTTTCTTCCTGCATCTGTTTAATAGGAAGTTAAAACAATGCCGGTAAAACCAAAGCAACTACTGGACTGGAGATGCATTATTTAAACTCATCAATATTGTAATTTTACTGTTCGTTATCAGAGCTAAATCCGGTGCTGTACCGACTCTCCTGTTTCGTAGGCTATGGACATTTTGATCTGGATTTCCACCCGTTTTCAGCTAGAACGACGGTTGAGGTCAGCAAACGGCAAGAAATTCATGTTTTTAGTTTGGAAGATGTGTGCTAGTTCAAGCTACACTAAATCTACTGTAGTGACTAAGGATTACTTTAGATTAGAAATGTTATTATTTGAAATGCTGCATTTTGCAGAGTGGGAATCAACATTCGGCTGGTTTTAGCTTGAGCGTTAAGATGCAGTGAAACAGATACAGGCTGAGGAATGATCCAGAATCTAGGCCAGTGCAATGAGGAGCCTGCAGATAAGACCATGGCTGTAGTTTGTGAGAGAACATGGGGTACTTTTGGCTCCCTCTCCTATCTGCCTCTTATTTTCTCCCCCGCTCTGGCTGGCGCTCTGTTCTGGCAGACTATATAGTCTAAGGTCAGTAAATCGGGCTGAGGCAGCAAACTGGCCCCCCCCGGGGGTTTGAGTGTCTTGACTTGACTTTCCTCGGGATGGGCCAGAAATGGCTGGTAGGACTGGGAATGCAATGTTAGGCCCTCGTCCAGTTGTTTACCATTGGCCCTCAAGGGCCCCCCCAATAGATGAGCCTACATCCAGATCCAGTAGTAGAGAATAGGGCGGCATGGTGCCAAAGCAGGTTCACTTCCTACTCATGTCTGCCGGCCATGAGAATGTCGTATCAAGGCTGGAAGTGTTGGAAACACGAGCTAAATGAAGCCATGTTTAACCCTTGTCATAGACAACCTTAACTAGTGGAATGGTTGGAGTCTGTAAAAATGCACATTTTTCATCTTTGTCAGTCTGCTAAAAGGGAGTGGTTCTCATGCGTAGCTCTTCTTAGATAAGTGACTCTAGAGAGAGTTTTTGTGGACACCTGGGAGGATACGTTTCCATCTGAAATGGTTCATGTACTTGCACGCTACCAACAATGGTTTCAGGCTATTTGGAATTGTCAGCAAAAGAAGTGGAACGTTGACAAACTTCTTATTGCAGGTGTGGCATAGGTAGCTTGAGAGTCTGGGCGAGTCTTAAAGAGGAATGTTACATAGCAAGGGCTCGTCGACCTGATCAGCCAGTCTCCTACGTGAATCGTTTGGGGCGACGATGACTCTTATTGATTAACCGGCTCATGAACTTTACTAATATATGTATATGTATATGTATATGTATATATATATGTATATGAGTCTACAAAACATTTAAAAACACCTGCTCTTCCATGACTGAGACTGAACAGGTGAAAGCTATGATCCCTTATTGATGTCACTTGTTAAATCCACTTCAATCGGTGTAGATGAAGGGGAGGAGACGGGTTATAGAAGGAATGTTAAGCCTTGAGAAATGGATTGTTTATGTGTGCTATTCAGAGGGTGAATGGGCAAGACAAGATTATACAGTTGAAGTCGGAAGTATACATACACTTAGGTTGTAGTCATTAACTTGTTGTTCAACCAATCCACAAATTTCTTGTTCACAAACTATAGTTTTGGCAAGTCGGTTAGGACATGTACTGTGTGCATGACAAGTAATTTTTCCAACAATTGTTTACAGAAAGATTATTTCACTTATAATTCCCTGTATCACAATTCCAGTGGGTCAGAAGTTTACATACAGTACGTTGACAGTGCCTTTAAACAGCCTGGAAAATTCCAGAAAATGATGTCACGGCTTTAGAAGCTTCTGATAGGCTAATTGACATCATTTGAGCCAATTGGAGGCGTACCTGTGGATGAATTTCTACCTTCAAACTCAGTGCCTCTTTGCTTGACATGGAAAAATGAAAAGAAATCAGCCAAGACCTCAAAAAAATTGTAGACCTCCACAAGTCTGGTTCATCCTTGGGAGCAATTTTCAAACGCCTGAAGGTACCACGTTCATCTGTACTAATAGCCGTCATACCGCTCAGGAAGGAGATGCATTCTGTGTCCTAGAGATGAATGTACTTCGGTTCGAAAAGTGCAAATCTATCCCAGAACAACAGCAAAGGACCTTGTGAAGATGCTGGAGGAAACGGGTACAAAAGTATCTATTTCCACAGTGAAACGAGTCCTATATCAACATAACCTGAAAGACCGCTCAGCAAGGAAGAAGCCACTGCTCCAAAACCGCCATTAAAAAAAGCCAGACTATGGTTTGCAACTGCACGTGGGGACAAAGATTGCACTTTTTGGAGAAATGTCCGCTGGTCTGATGAAACAAAAATGGAACTGTTTGCCCAAAATGACCATCGTTATGTTTTGAAGGAAAAAGGGGGATGCTTGCAAGCTGAAGAACACCATCCCAACCGTGAAGAACGAGGGTGGCAGCATCATGTTGTGGGGGTGCTTTGCTGCAGGAGGGACTGGTGCACTATACAAAATAGGTGGCATCATGAGGGAGGAAAATGTGGATATATTGAAGCAACATCTCAAGACATCAGTCAGGAAGTTAAAGCTTGGTTGCAAATGGGTCTTTCAACCGGACAATGACCCGAAGCATACTTCCAAAGTTGTGGCAAAATGGCTTAAGGACAACAGTCAAGGTATTGGAAAGGCCATCACAAAGCCCTGACCTCAAACCTATAGAGAATTTGTGGGTAGAACTGAAAAAGTGTGTGTGTGTGTGTGTGTGAGCAAGGAGGCCTACAAACCTGACTCAGTTACACCAGCTCTGTCAGGAGGAATGGGCCAAAATTCACCCAACCTATTGTGGAAGGCTACCCAAAACATTTGACCCAAGTTAAACAATTTAAAGGCAATGCTACCAAATACTAATTGAGTGGATGTAAACTTCTGACCCACTGGGAATGTGATGAAAGAAATGAAAGCTGAAATAAATCATTCTCTTCTATTATTCTGACATTTCACATTCTTAAAATAAAGTGGTGATCCTAACTAAGACAGGGAATTTTTACTAGAATAAAATGTCTGTCAGTTTTTCACAATTCCTAAGGTGTATGTAAACTTCCAACTTCAACTGTACGTGGCTGCATGCATGCACTAGACTGATAGGTGGCTCTGTGTTGAAGCCACTGTTCCTCCATCTTGGTATTCTCCCGCTGTTGTAAAATGTATTCATGTCTACTTTCATTTTTGCCCCACTTATTATATTAGACACCTTTAATGCATACTTTTAAATTGTATGTGAGCTAAATGAAAATACAAAGTTTTCCTTAAAGTACAATGTTTAGAGATGACTAATGTCACTGTCTGCACTAAAACAAAAATACTTAAATGCATGTAATTTTGTCCTTGAATCCAATTAATTAAACTACTGTAGAATTCCTTTCGTTCCTATGGAGGACTGCTCCTACTAGGGGTGTCATGTCCGACCGGTGGCTTCAAAACCTCTCAATGGTCAATACATAGCATCAGTAATCCAGGGTTTATATACATCATTGTTGCCATCTCACTCACAGCTGAAGAAATTCCCCTACATGTCTCCTCTGGTGTTCCCCAGCTGTTAAATGTGTAAGGAAGGAAAAGGAAAACCTTGTTCCTCCTTCGATATTCATGGAGGCTGTTAGATGGGACAATTGCTCTACAAAAACTGTTCTTGTGATCACTTAGGTTACATAATGAATTACCATCAAGTGAGTGCAATGTGGGTGTCTGATTGGCAACGGGTATCGTAAACCATAGGAGTAATATGTACAAATTGCATAACAATTACATGGAAAAGACAATGTTATGAGTAGTGTGACGACGTTCGATGCATCGTTATTTGTGCGTCGTAAAGAATTTGTTTGTCATATTTGTTATTGTCTTTGCCTGCATAGGAAATGTTAAGTGCATGGATTAAGTTGATCATAGGTGTTTATTGGTAGTAAACTGGTAGACCCTACCAGTTGGATGGGGCTTGCATGTTAGTAGTTATTTTACCGTTGCTTCTGACACAGTCCACGTTATAAAGCATACAGTATTGTATAGTTGATATAAGGTTGGATTTGTGGGAGCCCCACCAGGCATCCAGTTGACGTTAATGTATAAAATGGTGGGTGGGTGGTTGTTATGGGGATGGGAGAGATTTTCTGCCCCTGTAGGATGTTCATTCTTCTGTCCTTTTTTTTATTTTTTCAGATTCCTTTCTTTCCTCTTCGCCTGTATCTCTCATTCAGTCTCCTCAAGGCAAGTGTATGGTTCTGTTACGCTGCTCGTCTGCCATCCTCCCTCTCACGATCTTCACGCTCTCTTTCCCTGTCATTCTCTCTTGCTCGGCTGCCGCTGTAATGCCTTCCATTCCTCTCTAGTGCCCTTCTCCTACTCTAGTCCAGACCAAGAACTTCATACTATAGGCCTGGAAACATTTAATTCCACCCCCACTACGCAGTCTTCAACAGAGCCCACCCCTAGAAGCCCTGTAACTGTATCCCATCTGTTTCCTATGTTGCTGACCGCCTGCACTAATTGCAATTTAGCAGGGCAGCGAGGCTCCTCCCTTTTTCAACAGTGTCTGACTTGGAATTTTCAATTCCCCCCCCAACTGGAGGCCAGACCTGTTCAATTACTAGCAGCAACAGGCCCAACCCCGACGCCCCTGACTGACGCCCATGGTGCATGGCAAGGGAGGATCACGGGTTTAAAAAAATTATTATTATTTTTTTTTTATAGGGAAGTTTGCACAGAGTTCAGATTTAAAGCCTGTTTTTAAGTGAAGATGTCTTCAGGCATACATGTTATGTACCATACTGGATACAGCATATATGCTAGACACACAGCCTGACACGTGATGAATTGGTTAATCCACAGAGCTAATTGAGATGTACAGTAATGGATCAAGCCATCTATTGATGGTGTAGTGATACAGTACATTGCTTCCCAATGGAATGCACTGACTTTCCCAGTGGAATAGGTTGACATTTTGATGGAATAAATTGGCATCAAGGAGGCATATCAAACTAGCAGCTCAGTGATGAGGAATAGGGCATGTTTGGAATTAGTTGAGTAATTCCCCAAACCTCTCTCTAACCTCCCCCAGAACCCCCCTGTTCTTACCCCCATCAGAAAACTGACAAGACCTACAAATGACAGCGAGCCGATCTATTCCCAGTCCTTACAGCCTGCTCCACTCTGTCGCGCTATTTAGGTCAACGGCACTGTAGGTCCAAGATAATCCCAAGATTGCCACCTTATTTTAAGAAAGTTGAGAGAATTTCGAGTTCACGATGAGGGAAAAACTCTAAAAATGGCTCAGGTTGGTTGTCCCAGAGGGACGCTAGCTGTCCTTGTGATAGATGGCCCCTTCATCCAGGCCTTATGCCCCATCTCTAAGAGCCTCCCACCCCAGTCCCTTCACCGGCACTGGAGGATGAGAGGCACTGGGGAGGGATCCACTCCTCGCTGCTCTATGCCCGCTTAAGGCTGGGGTTGGAGCCCTCCTCCCTGGATGCGCTCTGCCCCTCTACCTCTGCTTATAGCTTCTTAAGCTTTTTGCATGTCACCACTGCTGGAGCCAAAAAGTAGTTTTTATTTTAGGGACTATCGTAATATGCATGTATTCTTATTTTATTTTTTTCATGGTTTGTTTTCTGGAACACAATTTCGTTAGTGTTTTATAAAAGTAGCCTACAATGTGTAGACTTGGACAGTATAGCAAGAGTATTAAACTTAAGCCAGACTAGATGGCCAGAAACTGAATCTGTCCTATGTAGTGCTAGGATAAGTCAAAATCAGTCAGCTAATCACACAGTGAGGGAGATGGGCCTTGGAGCTAGAATAAAATCACTAATTGGAAATGACACTGCTGTACCCAATGGAATTTGATCTCTTATCATATGGTGACTCCTTTTCTCTGCAGCAAAAATATTTCACTGTGTTCATGCTTTTGTGAATAGTAGTACTAGTATCATTTTTAACAATACCAGATTGTAGGCTTACCACCTCGGGAATCGATGCACAAGTGGAATGTGACTTAAACGCGCAATATCCTCATACCTTCACGTGTATACCTAAAATGCACTTCTAGTCCTTTTTTAAAGGTGTCTAGCTCTTTCTTGTCTAGAGGAAAACCTTTTCTTGATTTAGCTAAGCTGTGATCCCTACTGGAAGGCTGTGTCTTATCAAGTAAACTATTTGACTCATCTGCACAGTGCCAAAATGATTGAGCTGATTTACACTTTCTCATCTTGAAGAAATGCCTCCCTTTTTTGAGTCTTCCTGCCTGACATATTTTGGGATGTGAGACGTTTGTTGGACCATGTTCAATAGTCCATTTAAAACGGGGATTAGTAATGAGTGTCCCTTTTTTTTAAAATTATTTTTGTATTTTTTTGAATCCCACACACTTTAGCACTCAACTCCAATTACTGTGGGGAGTAGATGACGTAATATAATAACCTCTGTATCTCTAACAACTGAGGACCACACAAAGTGATGTTCTCATCAGAGGTTGAATGAGTATTACAAAACCGTGTTTGACAGTTTCTTATCATATGTTTTTTGGGTCGTGTTTGTGATTCCAGTCAGGGAGTGTGGGCTCCCTGTTGCCAGTGGCTCTGATTCCTGTTCACGGTGCGGTAGCTGTTTTGTAATTTGTTTACTTGCGTCGAGCCAAAATACTACATTGTTTTCGGCTAGATGGAAAGTCCATCCGTGTATGTGGCCTAGTTTGAACAATGCATAATGGATCTCAATGGGAGGTGAAGGTCCAGACCAAGACATCCCACCCTTGAGTTGTGTACTGATGAACAACATGTCCGCGGTGCTGTGGGTTTAGGGTGGCTGCAGGGTCATGCTGACCGGCCACAATGCCTATACAGAGCACCAAGCTACAATAACAGGATACTATTAACTCGTTGACGTAAGCTGTTGGGTAGTTTATCAAATGTACTATAGCATTGGATTTGAAAAGAAACGGAGCCATTGATTTGGATCTCTTGGCTCCATTTTATAGTAAATAACCATATAGAAGGAGAAGTGGACCTTGTTGCATTTGGAAAAAGTACCAACTGCATATTTGACCTGTTCCTGCCGGAGATATTGCCTCAAAGCAGGGGTCAAACCTTAGTCTCTGTTTGCCTGGGGATTGCAGAGGCAAGCAGACAGCTGATGTGTACCTCCCAATATAGCTGCCAATTCTCCACTATGATAGCTTGTCTCAGGGTGTTGGAAAATTACGGGGGGGGGGGGGGGGACCATTAGGCTGAAAAGGGATCATGTGATTATTGGAGCAGCTTGGAACATCTTGCGGATTATGACCCAGGATACCCGTGGTACTGTGCCATTGAGGGGGATCCTTGTTTGACTCTGTCACTTCAGCTGTGGCGTGTGGGAATAGCACCAGGTCAGCGTGCTTAGTGGCGTATTGACAGACTGTAGCACATGGGGGGACATGATTTAGGAAGCCTCAACACCAGGACTATTGTCCAGCTTGTTATGTGTGCTGTGTTAGCTGGGTGTTCTTATTGATTACACCGATAGTCGGGTGGGACAAGGCCAGAGTAGTGCGACGTAGTCATGCTTGCAAATTGGTCTGTAGGTCATCTGAGGATGAGACTAGTCCTGTAAATCAATGATTTAATTTCACTCCGGTTATATTTTTGAGTCGGAGGTAGTGCACTGTATTCATTCCTGGGATGAGTCATCTCAGTACATTAAAGATGTTGAATTGTCGTTCTTCTGTTTGATTGATATCGTACCTAATTTACAAGATTATGGTATGACGCTTAAACATGATTATATTGACATTGCGTTACTTACAGACATCTGCATTATTGAAGACACGAGGAAGAGTGTTCCCCTTTGTATGTAGGCCTATAGGTTGTGTTCAGATGGGCGCTCATTTGGTAATCAAATGATTTATGTTAATTAGGTCATTATAGAAATAACACTTTTTTAAATTTAACTCTCGTTTATACTAGGCTGCAGTCGCATGACATTAGTCTCTGGCCCATTTTAAAAGGCATTGCAAGTTAAAACAGGGAGCATTTATCCTATGTGACCTTTGCTTCTAGGCACATTTTATATCTCGTCCCTGTTGTCACATTCAGTTCTATGATTCCCTGTAGTCTTTTATGTTGGTGTTCGGGAGATGTGAAGTGACGGCTCAACGGTTCTCAGTAAGGTCGTTGATATTAACCAGATAGAGGAAGGATAGATTGAGTGTACCAGTCCTTTCTCCATCACAAGTACTTTTGTAGGACATACCAGACACAGAGTACCTGATTTTTAACAAAACTCCAGGCCATATTCTATGCAGCTGTACTTAAAAAATATATTCATAGCAAAAGATCTGATTGTGATGTAAGTAGACCACAATGCATATGCTATCACACAGTATAACAGTTTTGTTTCTAGATAGAATTTTCTTATTTCATTTGGAGCTGCATCATTTTGACCATACAAGTCATTTCCAATGTTGCCTTATTGAAAATTCTCTTCAATGGCAACAACTTGAGACGTTGAGTCAGCAATGCATGCTGACTGACGCCCTCATCCATTACTGACTTCAAACCGTCCCATGCTATGCATGACTGCTTGGGCTGCAACAAAATGGCCTCCACCAACTATAACTGGAAGTGCATGGGAGTTTGAGTGTGTATGATTTTTTTTATTCCCTCCTCCTTCCCTTCCCTGCCTCTGTGCATGGCCGACGCAGACATAAGGGTGGTGCTGGGCTCTGACACACCCTCCTCAGAAGGGGTGGCCACCTCCCTTCGCTTCGCCAGGCCTTCTCAACCCGACTCATCTTCTCCCGCTAACTACGGGAGCGACCCATCAGGTCAGCCTGACGGAAAGCAAGATGATTCACCGACTGTGACGTCCCCCGTGTCTGAGAGGATTAAGGCACTGGAGGCCCTGGCAGCAAAGAAGGAGCCCAAGAACGACGGCGGCTTCCCTCACTTCAAAGAGCGCCACTATGAGACGTCTCCTACTGAGGCGCCAACAGAGAGCACCTCACCCTTCCAGAAAAAAGGAGCCTCCATTGATCAGGAATCGCCAGAATCCCCCTTTGAGGTCATGGGAGAAGCCCGACAAGGGAGTGAGTTTGAAGATAGTGCAGACTGGATGAGAGCTCACTTACCCCCTGTGCCCGACTTTGAAGTTGCTCTTGTATCAGAGGAGGATGGCAAATCCCAAGAGCTAAAAGTGGCAGATAAAGTGGTGCCTGATCATCCAGAGGCGTATGCCTGTGTCCCTGATGCTTACATGGACTCTCCCATTGAAAGGCCCGAACTGAAAAATGTCTTCAAAGACCCAGCGCAGCAGTCTAGCGTCGAGGAAGAATTTGACCTGAGCTTCCTACCTAAAGCTTACATAACAGACACCCAAGGCCCTCCTGACCTTCATTCTGAGCTCACTCCTTCTCCTGCCCCTCCTGCTGGTTTGGACTCTCCCTCTCCCTCTGACACTAAAGAGAAGGATTTGAAGACCAAGCAGGCCCCATGTGGTGGTGACCTGGCGCTCCCAGAGGTAGTCGACAGCTCAGGAGACTCTGAGGACACCGTCATCGAGGACACAGCCTCTGTTCCTGGCCCCTCTTTGTCAAGTGATGCTACACCTTCCCACAAACCCTCTGTTCCTTCTCTCCCTACTGAAGAAAGGGAAACCCCGCCAGCAAAGCAGCCAATGCAGGTTCCTACCATCAATGTTATTGAGACGGACGAGCCGAATTACAGCGATGAGGAGATGGAGATTGAAATGGAGGACGAAAGTTATGAAGTTGTAGAAGACCCTGTGAAAGAGGCACCAAAAACGCCTGAGCCACAACCAGATGTGACTAAAAAGGAATTTTCCCAAATTCCTCCCTTAGAATATGAGGGTTATTCTCCTCCCTCCTCTCCTGTCGACTCTGAATACTCACCTAAACACAAGATCCTGAAATCTGAATTGGATACAGATAATATGAATACCACAGTACCTAATGATGAGTCAAAGGGCTCAAGTGCTGAGGTTTCACAAGCACAGAAAGTGGAGTCTGACCAATCACAGACTCCCAATGAGTCTAATGGAAAGTCTTCCCCTTCCACTGCCAAACCTTCTTCTGAGAAAACCGCAGGGAACCTTTCAGACTTTCCAGAATATGATGAAGATGACTGGTCAACTGGCGCGCAAGATATCTTAATTAAATCGAGCTCTGCTGATATTGCAGCTCAGGATCTTCCACTTTGCCCCTCATCCACGTTTGAAGAGAAGCCAGAGTCTGATATTAAAGAGGATTATATGCAGACAGTTGAGCTTTCAAAATCCAACTACATGGAGGATGACGCAATCCGTAAATATGACAGACAGTCTTTTGAGGATGACGACGCACTACCATCCATGAATGACACCATTGGTGATAAAGAGCTGAACTTTAACACTGTACGTGAGCCTTCTCCTTCCGATCCAACCTCACAGATCCATATTGGAACACTACTCCCTCAAAACAATGCAACCACTGTGGAGCAGGATATCCCCTCGATGGCTGAAGAGGACTCCTTCTCCAAGCTAGTTGGAGGCCAGCCGTCTCCCAGGGAGTTTCCCAAAGATCCACTCACCTCTTTCCAGAGTGAACTGCATGGCAGCACCCTGGAGCCCAAGACTGAGAAGAAATTGAACGATGAAATCCTCATTACAGATAGCATTGTCAACAGCGAGACACTTCCACCTCAGGAAGCTGAAGCAGGACACCAGTCAACAGACAATACCAGTGACCCAGAAAGCATTGAGCCGGACTGCTCAGTCTCTGGTGCCACGGACAGCTTCGTCGAGTTCATGAGGGAGTGCCTGAAGTCACGACAGGACGAAGATCCAGAAGACCTCCATCAAGATCTCACAGCCAAGGATGAGTGTCCTAAAACGGGCGCCCCTCCCTCCCAGTCCACACCGACCATGGTCATGGATCTGGAGCAGGAACGCCTCACTATCAATGCACTCAAAGAGTTGGGCAGCAGCCAAGAGGAGGAGGCTGACCTCCAGTCTAGTATCAAGGCTTCTGAGAAATCCCAGTCTTCCTTTATATCGACAACCTCCGACCCTCCTTCTCCCCAAAACAAACCTGCTTCCGACGGTGTATATTCCAAAGAGGTAGAGGTCATCGACGTGTGGGTGGCAGAGGCCTACCACCTCGCAGAGCATGTCTTGGCAGCAATACTAACGCACTTGTCAGGTAACATCTCTTCCCTCTGGGATCTATGCCTGCTAACCTCACACAAGCAAAGCACAGTGATCACTCTTCCCCTCTCTCTCTCACTTGCACCTTTCTCCCATCTTGGTCCTCCTATTCAAAATAGGAGCACACTAACTATATAATCACCATGTTGATTTTCTTTTTTATTCTGATACAGGCACCATGGCTGTATTACTGAAATATTTATCTTACAGTCAAGCTTTCTGAAGGTCTCCACGTTCAGAGTGCAGTTATTACGGAAGTCAAAATGGTCAAACTATATATTGTGCTGTGTGTGTATTTTCAAAATGACCCCCCCCCCCCCCCATGTCCTTAAGCTTGGCAGTAATCATGGTCGGACAGTGGGTGGTGGGCAGTTCAGACGTGGCGTCCTGGTGTCTGCTTGCAATGTCCCTGGAAGTCAGGCGGAATAGTCGATCCACCAGTGTTGGGTTTCTGCTTTGGGCGACGTTCCACGCCACAGTGCACTTGCACAGGACGGGAGACAATCATTCCAGAGACTGATGGTCATTTTGAAGGAGCGGACTTTACTTAACCTTTTCTTTTATGATGACGTCATTCATTATTATGATCCTGCTGAATTGGATGTTAGAAAGCATGACCAGACTCAGAGAGAATTATGCGATAAATGCTCTGATATTCATGGGTTGTGGGCTGCTCTCAGATCTGTATGTGCCTAAGTGTGAGTTGGCAAAAGTCCATACAGATGGGACCAGGCTAGGGGGCATTGGTCCTCTTTTTATTTTGTGTGACAGTTGTCACAGTAGGCTGAGATGCAGGGTACCAATCGCTCTAATTACTCTTGTCCTCTCCTCTTGAATCATGGTACAGCACCCCCCCCCCCCCTCCTTCCCTTATCTGGAAAATTATATGCCGTGTGTGTGGCCAATTTGGTATTAATCGTACAAAGGACTTCTGCTCAATATCTATCTCAAATCGTCAAATCGAATGTTATTTGTCACATGCACCGAATACAACAGGTGTAGACCTTACAGTGAAATGCTTATTTACCAGCCCCTAACCAACAATGCAGTTTCAGAAAGTATTTACAAAAATTAACTGAAGTTAAAAAAAAAACTGTTTTGACATATCCAATATTGCATACGTTATCACTGCTGTCATTGTTACATACCGTCTAACAAGCTGTTAAGTCTATTCATATACATTTACTGTAATGGTCGTCTGCTTTTGATTTACCCAGTGGCAGGCTAGCCCTCTACTTCACAGTGTAGAGTTAAAGCAAATAGGGGACCTCTTCCTATTCTCTTGCCGCTCAGTGCAAAAATGAAATCCAAACCTGGCACACATTGACTGGTATGCAGACGAGTGAATGCAGGATGCACTCAAACCCGTACAGTCGCTGCGAGCTTAACCTACACCACGGGCATGCTATGGAATGGTAGGTCATCACTGAGGCAACCAGTAACTAGGGGAAGGCGTATGCCATGCAGTCGTGGAGGGAATGATAAAGAATATTACAGTCAAGTACTGTTTGAAAGATGCTTTAGCACAATGTGTATATAGTAAAGGTTGCATTTTTATTCTAACATATTGATCAATAATGCACTATATATACGGAGTTTACCCAACATTGGCAGCGCCTTCCTCATATTGAGTCCCCCACCCCTTTTGCCCTCAGAACAGCCTCAATGCATCTGGGCATAGACTCTACAAGTTGTCAAAAGCATTCCACAGGGATGCTGGCCCATGTTGACTCCAATGCTTCCCACAGTTGTCATGTTGGCTGGATATCCTTTGGGCAGTGGACCATTCTTGATACACGGGAAACTGTTGAGCGTGAAAAACCCAGCAGCATTGCATTTCTTGACACAAACCGATGAGCCTGGCACCTACTACCATACCCTGTTCGAAGGCACTTCAATATTTTGTCTTGCCCATTCCTCTTCTGAATGGCACACGTACACAAGCCATGTCTCAAGGCTTAAATCCTTCTTTAACCCGTCTCCCCCTTCATCTACAGTGATTTGAAGTGGATTTAACAAGTGACATCCATAAGGGATGATCGATTGACCAGGTGGCTCCAGGTGAACACTGTTCAATGGAAGGAGCAGGTGTTCATAATGTTGACTAGTGGTTACTGTATATTTGAAGACCAACATTTTAAAAAGCATAGCTTAAATATCTGGGTCTATTTTTCTCTCAATCTCCTACATGTATAGGATTTCTCTTTTTAAGTGGCATTTTTTTCCATTTGAACCTTGTCCTGTCCCTCAGCTTCCACAGTGTTGCTGCCTCAACTCGGCTGGTTATAAGGCGTGGAATGCCTGGCTAGGTGAGTTAAGTTTATTTTAGTTGGCTTGGCTCCATTGTTGATAATTGCAGAGTGGGTATACCAGTTTTCCATCAATGGGCCTCCAAAAGAAATGGATATACTCCTGCTGATGTGAATCAGTCATCTTCCCAAATAGGGTACACATTTGGACTGTGGTATCTTGGGCTAGTAAGAAAATCTTGACTTGCTGCCAGGCCTTTAAAGATAAGTTCAAATCAGGCAGTCCAATTTCAGTAAGATTTGTGTTAATCCTGTGTTTATGTGGACTGTGAGGGATGGGGCCAGCCTGCCAGTCAGTCGGAAGGAAGTGGATCATGTGAAGACTAGAATAAAAGTTACCCACCCATGCCAATGTGTGTAGTCACCTATGGTATTTGAATTGCATAATGAAGTTTTAGCAGCTGGTTTAGCTTCACAGGAGTAAAGAATTCCAGTCTGTGTCCAGGCTGTTGTATTAGGTCAAACACACACACGTACTGCCAAGCAGCAGGAGGTGGTGTGGTGCCTGTACCTTTAAGAGCTGCTTGCTGTCCAGTGAGGTAGAAAGCAGCTCGGATAATGAACGAGGGCCGTCTGCCCAGGCTGCCTCCCTGTGGGTACCAGCAAGCATGCTGGGAGGGACTCGGGACCCCTGCAGTGCTGGGTGAGGAAACCCCAGTTGTTCACTCGGTGCTGCTCAGCAGATAGTCAGGCGGCATCAGGAACATTAGAGTGCTGTCTGGCCTCCTGCAACAGGGGCGCTGCTGCTCTGCTCTGTCAGTATGTAAACAAGTTTTTATTTTTCACCGTCAAGCAGCCATGCTTCACATTTGAACTGATACACAACTCTTTATATTGTAGTATATTTGGAACAATGTTATTTAATAATGGAGATTTTGATTTTTGATAAATAGGCCTGCAGAGGAGCGGTGTTTTATTACATGAGTTGTAAGAAAACAATACTGAATTAGAGGAAGGGTAAAAGAGCACTTTGAGAACCAAATATCTTAATTTATTCCCTCAATCCTCCCTCGTTCAATAAACACCCACACAGTTGTCTAGAATTGCTAGTTAACAATGACACACTGCAGCCAATATGAGTGGGTATTTTATTAATGTAAAACTATCTGCAGTGTAGCCTGATTTCACAACCAACACATCCTGTTACTGAAACAGGATATAGATAAGTGATTGTGTTTTTCTCCTCCACTCAATCTTGTGTAAATTTGTGCCTCTACTATGTGCAGCCCTGGATAAATTCCTATTACCCATCTGTAACACTCCCCCACGACGCAGCTGCTTACAAGCTGATAACATATGACAATATTAATCGTAGCTGCCCTATTTTGACATGCATTTCCCACGGTAGACCTGTAGACATGACATGCTAGATCTGTGTCGGTATGTTGGGCTAGGGGGGGTGTAGTGAATGAGTGAAACCAAAACGCCAACAGAATTTCCTCTGTGGTTGCATAATGGATCCTCTAGAGGGGAGTGGGAGGGGTTGTGTGTGTGTCTGCACTGCTCTCCCCCTTAATCAGCTGAAACACACTGCAGCCCAAGCCTGGACCCCCCCAGAGGCACGTGGGGAGTCAGCCATTTACCCAAGGTTTCTGTAAATGCCTCCTTTTCATGCAGATGAAGAAGGGAGGCCATAATAGGGTTGCGTAACAGCTCTGTATAGAGAATATAAATTCTGCATGCATGACTCTGTCCCACACACACACACACACACACACACACACACTTTTTTTATATATAGGTCTGAGGTTGGAGATCACAATTTGTTAGTTGTGTGGTCCGTACACGCTGTGCAATGAGTAACCGTAATTATTTCCTCTTCTCCCTCCTAATCTCTCTACTCCACATATGCTCATAAACAATAAATACACACACACCCCTTTTCCCCCTACACACCCCTATCTCTCACCCACTCTAGTCAAGGACTTGGTGCACTGGCGAGACCCCAAGAAGTCTGGCGTGGTGTTCGGCCTGTCCCTGCTGACGCTCCTGTCCCTGGCGGCGTTCAGCGTCATCAGCGTTGTCTCCTACCTGCTCCTCGCCCTGCTCTGTGTCACCATCTCCTTCCGCATCTACAAGGCTGTCGTCCAGGCCGTGCAGAAGTCCGATGACGGACACCCCTTCAAGTAAAGCAGCACACTCCATAGGGAACCTTGTGATGCTTAACTACCAACTCTTGTATTGGTTTGGTTGTTGGAACATGAAAAAGACGGTGGTGGTAGTAGAAGTTGCTTGATAGGACACACACACAGCTGTTGTTGGCAAAATGTCTACCAGATTAGCCTAAGAAGTAGGGCCAGGAGTTTAACTCGCCACACGACCAGGAGAAACGCTATGCCCCATTTTTATAAGTTATTGCCGTTTTTAGTATGATGAATATACGTCTTCATCGTAGTATTTTTGGTCGCCAATGGGAAATTACTATCTGCTGAAAACCCTCCAAATGAAAAACAAAATGCAAAGCTCCAGCAGCATATTTGTGCTTGTCATAACCCTTGCCTGAGTTAATCATTTTATACTGGAGAGGGGGGCTTATTTCAGTTGAGCGTCACAGCCCAGCCGTACAGACTGACTAATACAATGGCTGCGTTCCAGGCTGCCTACATTGCACTTGTATCAGATGAAGTCATTTGGATGGGGTTCCTGCAATGTTGAACACTACCTCGGCATTTGCAGAGATCTGATTACGTGAACGGGGCCTAATACTCTTTACTCATGTATGCCTGAAAACAATTTTTGTAATAGAAAAAAAGACAAACTAGCAATCGCTTGAAATTTAAAGTGGCTTGGTTGGTTTAGCGACGATCTAATTAGCGCTTAGCACGTTAGCCTGAAATTACCAAATTAAACCATGCAATTTGTTATTTTAGTGATTAGCTCATAGCAGGTTAGCCTGAAATGGTCCAATGAAAGCAATTTGTTAGATTAGCAT
Organism: Salmo salar; assembly: GCF_965601325.2. Classification (NCBI taxonomy): domain Eukaryota; kingdom Metazoa; phylum Chordata; class Actinopteri; order Salmoniformes; family Salmonidae; genus Salmo; species Salmo salar. The sequence goes on along the minus strand of NC_138297.1, from coordinate 15,508,208 downwards.
TTAGGAGTTTTGTCTGAGATCACAGCTTCATCTACCATGCTGTGGTTGGTTCTCCTCAGAGCTCTGATGGAGAAAGATGTCAGCGTTCCCCCTGAGACCTTCCGCAAGCACGTGGACGCCAGTCTGACCCACATCAACCGACTCCTAAAACAGCTGCGCAAACTCTTCCTGGTCGAGGACCTCATCGACTCCCTGAAGGTGAGTTTAGGGGTCTGTCCTGCCTGCCTGTCAGTTGTCATCCCCCCCTTCGGGTATCTGACCCTCGGTTCATGATTGATAGTGTTAGACCAGTGACTCCTTCCATAGTAGCCCTTGTGTGTTTGCGTGCATCATCTTGCATCTTACCTCGTTTAGGGTCTTGTGCTTACATACACTTGTGTGTAAATATGGACGGGACCCTAAACGAGGTATCATGCTTGACAGTCCTAAACTGACTGACGCCTTCTCATATTCCTAGGTCTCTTCCCCCTTTTAACTCTCTTCTCCTGGCGCACAATCTTTTTATAACTCGCACACACTCTGAACACTCCCTGCTGTATGTGTCTTTAATAAACCTCTCTAGCAACTCAACCCTATTGTATCCTGCAGTGTTAGTGTGACAGGGATCTATAGTCAAGTTGTCCATATGACTATGGGAGAGGGAGGGAGGGAGAGCTCCATGGTATGGCTGTGTGCATCAATCACACAGAGCAGGTGCTAAATATGCCCTGGGTTAGCACCGCAGCCAGCTAGTGGACCTAGAACTCAGCTCATGGTTAGCTATGCTGTGGAGATGGAGGGGGGGCTACTTCCAGTGTGCCAGCTCATTAGAGACCCGACATACCAACCTATCAGACCAAGACGACCTTCGCTGGTCCATTCCACCGCCGCTATGGCAGAGATGAGGCTCCTTACTGTAACTTCACTCCCAGCTTATTAAATCAACCTTGAATCCCTCTCTCTAGCTGGAGGTAGATGCTGTCCTTAACCTTAGATATAGGATCAGATTACCATACCTCCATAACCTAACCTTAGCCAACATGGGGATTAAAAAAATATTTGACCCAACAACAGTTGTCAGGGGCATATTCTCCCTAGTCATTCATACATATTGCATGTCATGGTGATGAACCGTGGATGTATTCCGTAGGGGGTGGGAATTTAGAGAACGTTCACATAGAAATGTAATGCTATTCTACATGACAGAACCATGCCTGTTCTACATTTCTGTCTGCAAGGCCCCAGGCAACCAGTGTTCTAACCAATGACTTAATGACATCATTGGCTGTAACCCGGCTTGTTTTCCTCCCAGTTGGCTGTTGTGATGTGGCTGCTGACCTACGTAGGAGCCGTCTTCAACGGCATCACCATCCTCATCCTGGGTAAGAGGCTACTGCAGCGCTGCACGGAGGCCGTGTGTATGTGTGGTGTGCAGCGTTAAACACTTTGAAATATAATAGTGGTCTATGGCGTATGAGAAGTTTTTCATGTCGGCTGGTTTGAACATGCATGAAGCCTATGAGAATGAAAGGGGGCTGTCTATTTTACTTAGTGACCTATATTTCCATCTGACCTGGTCTACGGCCAACACGCGTATTGAATAATCTTGATGGATTTATGTTTATATGGATGTGGGGCACACAGTTTGTTTTCGCTGATGCCGGAGAAATGCATAGCGGGAGTTCATACTTTGATGTTTTGTAGAATCGACAGTTTGCAAATGTCACAGCTGTTCAGGGCTTTGCCAACCTGTGAAAGACGTGTAAGGCTAATTTACTACACACTCAAATTATATATTTTTTTAAAGTATTTGTATTTATTTATTTATCTTCTGTGGTTAAAGGATTGTTGTGGACTTAGAACATCCAATTTTGTTCTATACTGAACAGAAATATAAACAACAATTTCTAAGATTTTACTGAGTTACAGTTCATATAAGGAAATCAGTCAATTGAAAAAAAATGTAGCGTGTGGATCAGAAAACCAGTCAGTATCTGGTGTGATCACCATTTGCCTCTTGCAGCGCGACACATCACTTTCGCTTAGAGCTGATCAGGCTGATTGTGGCCTGTGGAATGTTGTCCCTCTTCAATGACTGTTCCAAGTTGTTGGATATTGGCGGGAACTGGAACACGCTGTCGATCAAGAGCATCCCGAACATGCTCAATGGGTGACATGTCCGACTTAGGCCGTGCACTATCATGCTGAAACATGAGGTGATGGCGGCGGATGAATGGCACGACAATGGGCCTCCAGGATCTCTGTGCATTCAAATTGCCAGCAATAAAATGCAATTGTGTACGTTGTCTGTAGCATGTGCCTGCCAATACCATAACCCCACCACCACCATGGGGCACTCTGTTCACAACGTTGACATCAGCAAACCTCTCTCCCACACGACGCCATACACGTGGTCTGCGGTTGTGAGGCTGGTTGGATGTACTGCCAAATTCTCTAAAATGGCGTTGGAGGCGGCCTATGGTAGAGAAATTAACATTCTAATCTCTGGTAACAGCTCTGGTGGATATTCCTGCAGTCAGCATGCCAATTGCATGCTCGCTCAAAACTCTGTGGCATTGTGTTGTGACAACTGCACGTTTTAGTGGCCTTTTATTGTCCCCAGCACAAGGTGCACCTGTGTAATGATCATGCGGTTTAATCTTCTTCTTGATATGCCCCACCTGTCAGGTGGATGGATTATCATGGCAGAGGAGAAATGAGCACTAACGGATGTAAATTAGCGAGAAACAACCTTTTTGTGCGTATGGAAAATTTCTGGGTTCTTTTATTTCATGTTGCGTATTAATTGTGTGTGTGTGTGTGTGTGAAAAATAAAGTGTGAATTTGAGTGAAAAAATCCAAAACCTTGAAAAATAAAACAGAACAGAATTTGGGCCCTAATAAATATGGCTAAAGTAGAATGGGTACATTTTCATGAAGAAAATGTTTCTACTTCAGCTGTCTAAAAATGTGTGGTAGTGGGAGATGTAGACTTTAAGTTAATGTAGGTCTGATTTACTTTAGTAGACTGCTATATATTTTAGCACATCAATTATGAAAAAGGGTAGATTTATGCCTATGAAAAATCTAAACTCCAATGTATTGGATTTAGCTGTACCCTGACACAAACTAGTATACTGTTGCTATCCTGAGCTACTTGTTGTGTGCATGTAAGGACCTGTACAATGCATTCGGAAAGTATTCAGACCACTTCAGTTTTTCCCACATTTTATTCTAAAATGGATTACATTGTTTTCCTCATCAATCTACACACAATACCCCATAATGACAAAGTGAAAACAGGTTTTTCAAAGTTGTTGGACATTTATATAATGTTCACTCTGACAGAGTTCCCTTGTGGAGATGGGAGATCCTTCCAGAAGGACAACCATCTCTGCAGTACTCCACCAATCAGGCCTTTATGGTAGAGGGGCCAGATGAAAGCCACTCCTCAGTAAAAGGCACATGACAGCCTGCTTGGAGTTTGCCTAAAGGACTCTCGGACCATGAAACAAGATTCTCTGGTCTGATGAAACCAAGATTGAACTCATTGGCCTGAATGTCAAGCATCACATCTGGAGGAAACCTAGCAGTGAAGCGTGGTGGTGGCAGCATCATGCTGTGGGAATGCTTTTCAGCGGCAGGGACTGGGAGACTAGTCAAGATCGAGGCAAAGATGAACAGAGCAAAGTACAGAGAGATCCTTGATGAAAACCTGCTCAAGACCTCAGAGTAGGACGAAGGTTCACCTTCCAACAGGACAACGACCCTAAGCACACAGCCAAGACAATGCAGGAGGCGCATCGGGACAAGTCTATGAATGTCCTTGAGTGGCCCAGCCAGAGCCCGGACTTGAACCCGCTTGAACGTTTCAGGAGAGACCTGAAAATAGCTGTGCTGCGACGCTCCCATACAACCTGACAGAGCTTGAGAGGATCTGCAGAGAAGAATGGGAGAAACTCTCCAAATACAGGTGTGCCAAGCTTGTAGCGTCATACTCAATATAGTAATTGCTACCAAATGTTCTTCAACCAAGTACTGAGTAAAGGGTCTGAAATACTTATGTATAGTTGAAGTCGGAAGTTTACATGCACTTAGGTTGGAGTCAATAAAACTCATTGTTCAACCACTCGCCAAAACTATAGTTTGTTAACAAGAAATTTGTAAAGTCGGTTAGGACCTCCACTTTGCATGACACAAGTAATTTTTCCACCTATTGTTGACAGATTATTTCCCTTATAATTCACTGTATCACAATTCCAGTGGGTTAAAAGTTTACATACGCTAAGTTGACTGTGCCTTTAAACAGCTTGGAAAATTCCAGAAAATGATGTCATGGCTTTAGAAGCTTCTCATAGGCTAATTGACATAATTTGAGTCAATTGGAGGTGTGGATGTATTTAAGGCCTACCTTCAAACTCGGTGCCTCTTTGCTTGACATCATGGGAAAATCTAAAGAAATCAGCCAAGACCTCAGAAAATAAATAGTAGAGCTCCACAAGTCTGGTTCATCCTTGGGAGCAATTTCCAAAGGCCTGAAGGTACCATGTTCATCTGTACGAACAATAGTACGCAAGTATAAACACCATGGGACCACGCAGCCATCATACCGCTCAGGAAGGAGACGCGTTCTGTCTCCTAGAGATGAACGTACTTTAGTGCGAAAAGTGCAAATAAATAACAGAACAACAGCAAAGGACCTTGTGAAGATGCTGGAGGAATCGGGTAGAAAAGTATCTATAGCCATAGTAAAATGAGTCCTATATCGACATGACCTGAAAGGCCGCTCAGCAAGGAAGAAGCCACTGCTCCAAAAACTGCCATTAAAAAAAGCCAGACTATGGTTTGCAACTGCACGTAGGGACAAAGATAGTACTTTTTGGAGAAATGTCCTCTGGTTTGATGAAACAAAAATAGAACCGTTTGGCCATAATGACCATGGTTATGTTTGGAGGAAAAAGGGGGATGCTTGCAAGCCAAAGAACACCATCCTAACATGAAGCACGGGGGTGGCAGCATCATGTTGTGGGGGTGCTTTGTTGCAGGAGGGATTGGTGCACTTCATAAAATAGATGGCATCATGAGGAAGGAAAATTATGTGGATATATTGAAGCAACATCTCAAGACATCAGTCAGGAAGATAAAGCTTGGTCGCAAATGGGTCTTCCAAATGGACAATGACCCCAAGCATACTTCCAAAGTTGTGACAAAATGGCTTAAGGACAATAAAGCCAAGGTATTGGAGTGGCCATCACAAAGCCCTGACCTCAATCCTATAGAAAATTTGCGGGCAGATCTGAAAAATTGTGTGCGAGCAAGTTGGCCTACAAACCTGACTCAGTTACACCAGCTCTGTCAGGAGGAATGGGCCGAAATTCACCCAACCTATTGTGGGAAGCTTGTGGAAGGCTACCCAAAACGTTTGACCCAAGTTAAACAATTTAAAGGCAATGCTACCAAATATTAATTGAGTGGATGTAAACTTCTGACCCACTGGGAATGTGATGAAATAAATAAAAGCTGAAATAAATCCTTTTCTAAACTATTATTCTGACATTTCACATTCTTAAAATAAAGTGGTGATCCCAACTGACCTAAGACGGGGAAACTGAGTTTAAATGTATTTGGCTAAGGTGTATGTGAACTTCCGACTTAAACTGTAAGTGGGATATTTAATCAATTTTAGAATAAGGCTAACGTAACAAAGTGGAGAAAGTTGAGGGGTCTGAATACTTTCCACATGCACTATCTGTGTAACTGCTAAATGCACAAACACTGCATGTTAATGTATGTAACTTGTAAAGTCTTTTCTCTGTGACGTTTTTTGTTGTTGTTGGACCCCAGTATGACTAGCTGTTGCCATTGGTGTCGGCTAATGGGGATCCTAAGAAATAAAACAAAAAAGGGGCCACGTTACAATTCCCAGCAAGTGGCACGGTGCATAGGGTGTTTGCCTTTCGCGCCAGCGAGCTGAGTAGCCTAAGCATTAGGGAACTTTCCATTCGGAGGGGACAGTGTAGCCATCCTCGCTATGAGCCACGTTACAATTCCCACCAAGTGGTTTAACCCTACTGGTGCGACGTGTAGGGTGTTTTGCTTTTCACGCCAGCGACCCGGGCTCTATTCCTTGCCTCTGCCGTTGGCTACAATACCAAAAGGCTAAAAGCTCTTGGTGAGGTCGCTAGGTGTAGTACTAAGGTTGTTTAGTATCCTATGTTTCATGCATGTTTAAACCAACTGGGGCAACTGGACACACTGTAAATGGGGTCAAAGGTCATAGAACGTGCTACAAAATGTATCAAACATTTTCCATTTAAAAAAAATATAAACATATATAATTAATAAAAAAAATGTAATGTTAGTTCAGTCTCACTGGACCAATTTAAGACCAAGTCCACACACTCTTACTGTGCAATTACGTCACTAAAATGCTTAGCATCGTGGTAAACTAAACGGCATTGCTTAGAATAGAAGCCCTAGACAATTGCAGTGAGACTAGAACTCCCTGTGGGTCTTGCTAGAGTGTTGTAAGCATGTCACGCTCGTTAAGTCGAGCAACACCTTGACCTTTTCCTAGATTGACAAAATGGATGATACGGTCTGAGGTCACTGGCGGCACAGACTGTGGCTCCATACGATTTGGCTCATTAGATCAGCACTACCCAATAGCCTGCTGCTTTTTCAAACACCAAATGTCAAGAATATTGCTCTAAACTCGTTTTAATGGCATCTGACACCATCCCAGTTTACTGGGTGGTAAAGCCTAATTGGTTGTTTTTGTCAGGGGATGTCTTACTAGGAAAATGGTTTGCACGGTCTACATCCCTGAAAGCAACATTATTATTGTGATAGACAGTAACTTAAAAAAAAAACACACAAAAAAATGTATAGGCCTGTGTGCCTTTAGAGGTCACAGATGCTGGTTGTTTCCTGTGTTATTCCACTGTCATTTCAATATTCTATTTTTTTTGCTCTCCTCTAGCTGACATCCTCCTCTTTGCCGTACCCCCCTTCTATGAGAAGAACAAGGTGAGTCTGACCTTCTTTTTGTCTTCTGACATCATAGAAGTAGAACTTTTTTTATATATATATATATTTTTTTTCTCCATTCCTTAGAGCTATGTAGACTGGAGTCATGCTGTTGAATGAATGTACCTTGAGCTAGACCTATATATGGTTCTGGATTGTCCCATGAGCATTGACAATTATGATCATTATCCTTTGGCGGGCACCAATTACTTCCACTGGGTGTGACCTCACCGGATGACCAGGCTCTTTACGAGTCGTTGGGGTGCTATTTGCGTCCTTATCAGCGTCCTATAGCACAAGGCTGATACGACATGCAAAGTCAGTTTACTGTCAGTGACAAGATGGCTTTCATTGTCCGGTTAAATAAAGTTATTCCCTTTAGATAATGATCCTGTATTGCCATAAATGAGGCCTAGATTTTTGGTAGATGTCTACATACCACCACAGACCGAGGCTGGCCCTAATACCGCACTCAATGAGCTGTATTCCGCCATAAGCAAACAGGAAAACGTCATCCAGAGACTGCACTCCTAGTACCTGGGGACTTAAATGCAGGGAAACTTAAATCAGTTTTACCTCATTTCTATCAGCATGTTAAATGTGCAACCAGAGGGCAAAAAAATCTAGTCCCCCCCCCCCCCTTTACTCCACACACAGAGACGCATACAATGCTCTCCCTCAACCTCCGTTTGGCAAATCTGACCATAACTCTATCCTCCTGATAGATGCTTACAAGCAAAAATTAAAGCAGGAAGCACCAGTGACTCGGTCTATTTAAAAAATAAAAAAAAGAGAGAAAAAAAAGTGGTCAGATGAAGCAGATGCTAAACTACAGGACTGTTTTGCTAGCACAGACTGGAATATGTCCTGGGATTCTTCTGATGGCATTGAAGAGTACACCAGATCAGTCACTGGCTTTATCAATAAGTGCATTGAGGATGTTGTCCCCACAGTGACTATGTACATACCCCAAACAGAAGCCATGGATTACAGGCAACATTCGCACTGAGCTAAAGTGTAGAGCTGCCGCTTTCAAGGAGCGGGACTCTAACCCGGAAGCTTATAAGAAAACCCGCTATGCCCTCCGACGAACCATCAAACAGGCGAGTTGTACTACACCGGCTCCGACGCTCGTCGGATGTGGCAGGGCTCGCAAACGATTAGACTACAAAGAGAAGCACAGCCGAGAGCTGCCCAGTGACACGCGCTAAATAACTTCTATGCTCGCTTTGAGGCAAATAACACTGAAACCTGCATTAGAGCATCAGCTGTTCCGGCGACTGTGTGATCACGCACTCCGCATCCGACGTGAGTAAGACCTTTAAACAGGGCAACATTCACAAGGCCGCTGGGCCAGACGGATTACCAGGACTTGTACTCCGAGCATGCGCTGACCAACTGGAAAGTGTCTTCACTGACATTTTCAACCTCTCCCTGTTTCAACCTCTGTAATGCCTACATGTTTTAAGTAGACCACCATAGTCCCTGTGTCCAAGAACACTTGAGGTAACCTGCCTAAATGACTACCGACCCGTAGCCCTCACGTCTAAAGCCATAAAATTCTTTGAAAGGCTGGTCATGGCTCACATCATCCCAGAAACACAAGTCCTACTCCAATTTGCATACCACTCAACAGATCCTCAAATGATGCACTCCACACTGCCCTCTCCCACCTGGACAAAAGGAACACTTATGTGAGAATGCTTTTCATTGACCACAGCTCAGCGTTCAACACCATAGTGCCCTCAAAGCTCATCAATAAGCAAAGGAACCTGGGACTAAACACCTCCCTCTGCAACTGGATCCTGGACTTCCTGACGGGCTGCCCCCAGGTGGTAAGGGTAGGTAACAACACATCTGCCACGCTGATCCTCAACACGGGGGCCCCTCAGGGGTGCGTGATCAGTCCCCTCCTGTACTCCCTGTTTACTCATGACTGCATGGCCAGGCACGATCCAACACCGTCATTAAGTTTGTTGACAACACAACAGTGGTAGGCCTGATCACCAACAACAATGAGACAACCTATAGGGAGGAGGTCAGAGACCTGGCCGTGTGGTGCCAAGACATCTCCCTCAACGTGATCAAGACAAAAGAGATGATTGTGAACTACAGGAAAAGGAGGACCAAGCACGCCCCCATTCTCACCTACGATGCTGTAGTGGCGCAGGTTGAGAGCTTCAAGTTCCTTGGCGCCCACATCACCAACAAACTAGAATGGTCGAAGCATGGGGGGATTTTCTTAACTGCATTGTTGGTTAAGGGCTTGTAAGTAAGCATTTCACTGTAAGGTCTACACCTGTTGTATTCAGCGCATGTGACAAATAACATTTGATTAAGGACAGCATTTTACTCTCCTAAACACAAACCGTGTGCAAAGTAACCATACCATGACTTACGGTATTATGGTTGTTAGCTGACTATGTGTTTTTAGCTCATGACTTCTAATTAAGCAATATGGTACAAGGAGGTGTGTTATATGGCCAATATACCACAGCTAAGGGCTGTTATGCACGACGCACCGCGGAGTGTCTGCATACAGCCCTTATTTGTGGTATATTGGCCATATAACACAAACCTCCGAGGTGCCTTATTGCAATTATAAACTGGTTACCAATGTGATTAGAGCAGTATAAATACCAGTTTTGTCATACCTGTGGTATATGGTCTGATATACCACGGCTGTCAGCCAATTAGCATTTTGCAGTTTATCATTTTGTTTGCACAACGAGACATTGTTTTATAGATCAGGTCTGTTTTGAGTGACTGTAAATGACTATAAAACTCAGTTGCCTTCCTCTCTTTCTTCCCCAGACCCAGATTGATCACTACATGGAAATCGCACGTACTCAAGTCAACACCACAATGGCCAAGTAAGTGGTCCCAACCAAGACTGTTTCAATGTACTCTTCTCTGTCTACAGGATGTCGGAGTTCAATCTACCTAAACTAACAATGTCAGTGCTGTTGTGATCATTGGTGTATTCTGATGGTTTTCATTTTGTCTATCTTTTCTCTTTCAGGCTGCAAGAGAAACTCCCTGGAGCCATCAAGCGTACGAAAGCTGAATGATTGACCCTCATACATCTTAATCACCATCCTCCTCATCACATTTATCCCATCTTAAACCCCCTGCCCTCCCCTTCTCTTTCCCTACTGTCTCCCTCCCACCTACCATCTGCACTGAACCAGCTAGGTAGAAAAACAAATCTCAAATGCTACTCAATATTCAATGTAAACGCTCAGCTTAACTACAAGAATTTAGAAAAAGAATGGCGCCTACTGCGCAGCCAGGAAACGTGTCTCTCTAACGGGAGTAGGTTTTGTTATGCTTCGGCATAACACCTGTCTTTGATGCAGGGGTCAAGTGAACTAGACTGAATCAATGGCCTGGCATTGTAGTGTAAAGTTGGGAGGGTGTAGGGAGTATCATTGACGAGTTAGGACCAGTGTTTGTTTCACAAAAAAGCAGATGTCTGTACTTTTTAACTATGCCTTTCGCTGAACATAAGTTTAAAAAAAAAAAAGTTTAAAAAAAGAGTTAAATGATAACCTTTTGTGGCTGGTCTTTTTCCTTTTCTCTCTGTGTGGCATTTTGTCAGGTTAAACAAACAAAAAAATAGTTGGTTTTGAACCTGGTACTAGGATTTCACTGTTACTGATTGGCCTGTTATGGAGTTGTTTTCTTCACCTTAAAGGCTCGTATGTATAACATTTCTGCAATGCACTGAACTTTCTTTTCAAATCCCATGAGCAGGTTGAAATAAAAGGATTGGAACACTGAACCAGCTGTGATACTTTTGGTGTAGTTCACGCCGTTTTGATTTGTAGTCACATTTTACCAAATGCATCCAACAGGCTCTGTCTTTCTCTGCTGTGTGAAACAAGTTAGCGCTGCTTTTTAGAAAAGGGGAACTCCCTCATACAGCAGTCATAACTCATTTTGTTAAAACAACTGTTCAAGTCATCAATGTCAAAGTCTCACGTTCACCTGTTTTTATTATTATTGTTAGTGATATGATTACTTATAGGATTGCTGCTGTTGACTCCCTTTTTAGCTCTGTAAAAGGCTCCATAGTATCTTCATGGCACTTCATAACTGCTTGACTTCTCCAGTGAAACCTCTTGGAAAATGGTTGGATATGGGTTCAAAGACTGTTCGCTTTTTGTAAGGTAGTTAGCAGTATAACCGCAATGAAACGATGGTACAAGAGGTCTGGTGGGTGTTGTAGTCACAGGAGGTTGGTGACATCTTAATTGGGGAGGACGAGCTTGTAGTAATGACTGGAGCGGAATCAGTGGAATGGTATCAAACACATGGTTTCCAGGTGTTTGAGGCCATTCCATTTGTGCCGTGCCATTTTCCCCTCAGCAGCCTCCAATGCAATGGATTTGTTTTTTATTTGAATGCCATGAAGTGAATGTCATTGCATAAGCTGGAAACACATTTTCATACTTTATATATAGGCTGTATCATATAATTATTTGTGATTGCTTAAATAGTTTTGATTTCAATAAAAACCGTGGTCAACTATTTTAAGGCTACTGTTACGTCTCTGATGGCAGAGTGTCTTCGAAAGGGATTTTAAAAGCAATTTGTAGATGGAGAAATAAAATGGCTGGTTCTGCTCTTACTGTGATTGTTAATAGTCATAGACATTGTGCCCAAACAAAGTTTGCACGTCATTTTCAGAACAATCCCTCTACATGTCGCACTAAAGCTAAACGACTACTGTTGTAACAACTTCTACAATGAGCGTTGTCACATTTGCCTCTCATTACTACTCAAATGTCTGTTAACTGCTGAACGTTACCCTGTAACATTGATGGAACACTTCTCTTCATGCATGCAAACCAGTGTTTCATATTGGGCCTCAATGTTGTCAGTGGTCACACTGCCTCACATAGTTGGAGCAGCAAAGCTTCTTGGTTTCCTTGTGCATGCATGGGTGTGTATATCCAACTCCGTGACAGTTAATCCCAAGTCACTGGACACACACTACCAGCTTCAATAGAGTAAAGTCTTACTCTACCCTCCATTAACTCACGCTATTGTACTTTTGTTCTAGATGGGGTTGTTTCACACACACGTTCACCCACACACAGCTGAACGTATCCAATGTCTGTAAACCACTGTCCTTGTGATGCTGGACTAAAGGAAGCTTCAGTAGCCATGATGAGGACCTCACGATGAATAGGTGTTCCAGACAGTCAGGCTTTTCTTGGTGCCTTTTCATGGAAGGAAGGCAATGCTACCTATGTTTTCAATAGATTATAATGCAGACCTCTTACTTTAGTAAGATAAATCTACATGCACATTTGAAAAAGATTCCTTGACACATTGCCTTTTTCTTTCTTGCAGTGGTGGGAGGGGTTTGGCAGGAGTGGGTTTTCTTCAGGGGGATTTGGAAGGAGTTTTTTTTTTTCTCTGGCATTCTTTGTTTTGCTTTTGACTGTGTGTTGGTAACCAACATCTCAGATCTGATAGTTATCAATGTATGACTAGTTCACATTTTGGAGCTTTGAAAAATTGTGATCCCTGTACTGATGTCAAAGTGGAATTAATAAAAAAATGTCAAGGACAAGGTTTTGGATGATTTGTTTGTCCATCTGTGGTCTGCTCTTCAACTTTTTGAAGAGTAAACATTTCAGCATGTCTGAACCGTTGGGATTAAATTGAGTCGAGATTGAAAACAATTTTGAAAAATAAGATTGGGTCCAGTCTGCACATATGGATGGTAATATGACTGGTTTTGATCAGAGGATTATACTGTAGTTATTTTAGACCAGGCCTGCATGTTGAGAGAATCATAAAGTAGTTCCTTCTTTAATAGCCATGGTAAACCCAATCAGGTATTAATGCATTCATTCACAGTATTGCTTTAGGTTATCACCAGCTGTGTCTACAAATGACCATTGAGTAGTCAGTTTTACCCCCAAACAATTATACATACCCCAGATAACCAGTCAGACAATATAATTCAGATCCCTTTTTATTACAAGGCTCATTGAGGACAGAATGCATATCAACCTTTTGCCATGTACAGGTTGAATACAGAGCAGATACTTGAGAAACAAGAAATAATTGAGGGAAGAAAATGAAATCAGTCCCTTAAAAAAAAAAAGAATTGCTTGTGTCCTCACCCAAGCTAACAAAGTACCACCAAAGGGTATTTTTAACGTGCCCCCTATACACACACTGACACAAACATACATGTAAATCATTGCAATAAACAAGGTGTATTCTTATTCAATCACTTTGCCATATTTAAATCCTTTTTTTTTTTTTTACATTTTTAAGTGCTGAGTCACAAAGCTTTTTACAACCTGATTCTGTGGCCGCTCCAAGCCCAGATGGAATTATTTCACCTCTCCTTGCCCATCCACTGCATGCAAAAATGACCACTGCGTCAACTAGGGCTGTGTCTGAAAACATCTGTCGAATCCTTGCTTCCTCCATCCTTGTTTCCTCAACTCTCAAAGCGCATTAGAGAGGATCCATGGACAGAGAAAGCAAGGATTTGAAAGTTAGTAACGTTTTCACACAGCCGAAGTCAGCAACACAAGCAGCTTAGGGTAGAGGAAGTGATATTCAACACTGATGTCCCTTCCTCTCCACATAACAACTGGACAATGCTGCCATTTGGTTCTTTGAATGAGACAGTTAAGTCCATGGGTTGTAAACTCTTGTCATGGTAAGTGTAGTTTGTCGTTCACTCTCTTTTGTTGCCTGTCGTTTGTTCCAGCTGTGCACTGGACAACTTTACTTTCACTGTTGTTGGAATCCGATAGGACCATTTTAACTACAGTTGACAGTTAAATCATTAAAATTAATGACAACGCTAATTTTGACAAGCTAACAAGTGAGCACAGATGAAAAACAGACAATCCCTGAGTTGTTCTTTTTCCTGGTGGAGTGATATTTCAGAGGTCACTGAAATAAGGGCGAGTGAGGGGGTCATTTCAGAGATGGTTAATTTGGTGATTTATTTCCTGATGCTGTTGTCATTTTTTTTAATGTAGTTAATTGTTGTTCATTGTTGCATAAACCTTGTAATATGTGAGTTATTGAAATGGAAGCCTTGCATGTGAAATCTTCTATAAATAAAGCTAGAATGCTCTCATAAACTAAGTGCCTCAGCTGTAGAAGGCAATCCCTCCACAATCATGCATGACTTCAGATTCCCATGCAAAATAACATTCACGTGGCATCATTTCATTTTATCAGTGAAGTAGAAAAAATGGCCGTAATTACAAACCTTTTTGTAAAAACCACGTGTAAAAGTGCTTGTAAAAGTAAATCACAATAATTCAAACTATTTACATAGATTTTTGTGTGTGTGCAGCTTTTTTTTGCTAATAAGAGAATCAGAAATAGCTGTGGGCCATTGTAACAATAGTGCTGTGACACTGGAAAACACATGGAAGATGAGATCTTCTAATTCAAGAATGAGACAAAATCTCTGGAGGACGCCTATTTACCTCATTGTAAACAAGGAATTACCTTTTTAAATAACGGGATGTAATTGAGTCACTAAAGATGATCACATCTTTAAGTGTTGTTCATTGTCTTTAGCAATACACCTCAAACATCCTCTCATTCAATCATCTACACACCCAAATCTAGGTTTTAGTACATTTTTGGGACAGGAAGTGCTATATTGTAGGCTCGCTGAAACAATCACCAACTGTGCCAGTCACTGCACAACTCATGACAGAGCTCTACCAAGCCTTGTTTCTAACTTCCTGAGAAAGAGAGACTTGGAAAGGAAAGTGGGGTGGACAGAGAACAACCATGCCTGGCGCCCCTCGTCCTAGCGGACAAAGAGGCCAGCGGTCGTCTGTCCGAGTGCCGTGTGTCCGTGGTCTTGTGAGGAGAAACAGTCATCCGAGTGGACGAAGTGCAGGGCAGTCTTGTTGTAGCTGAGCAGGGCCTGCTGTCTCTCGTCGGGGCCGTACACCAGAGAATGAGGGTGAACCTGTTGGATGTGTCTCTTGATGGTGCTGACTTTGAGAGTGGCTAACGTTGCTCCGCACACCATACAGATCAACCCGTGTCTCCGGCAGTCATAGTCCATCAGAAACTCCATCCTCCAGCGCACCTGGTAGTTCCGCCGCTGGTCCTTGCCCGGGTAGTGGCCGTGGCGCCCCGGAGTGGCAGGCATGGTGGCGACCCCCTCCTCCTTCTTTACAGCCTTGGTGGTGGCCATCTTGGTGGTCCGGTTGTTGTTGTTGTCGGCCATCTCTCCCGCAACAGGGAGGCTGACAATGTCACTGGGGTCCACTTCTGTCAGAGGGGGGGGGGGGGGGGGGGGTCAGTGAGTAAGAGGGCAGAAACCAATTGGTGAATCACTTAGTATTTCCTCTTTCCTCTAGCTACAGTCTGTCTTTTACATTGGTTGGAACTTAGAATATTTACCTTCTTTCATCTGCACGGCCGGGTTGTCTTCCGTGGGAGCCTCTTTGGTCCAGGCCTCGGCCATGGCATCCCTCTCCTCCCGAGCCAGGCTGGTGGTTTCAGGGTGGCATTCCTGGATGTGGCGGCGGAAGCTGCTCACCTTGGCCATGGGCAGGGCCTGGGAGCACACCATGCAGAAGGTGCCACGACCCTGGGGTCCGTAGGCCACCATGTAGTCCAGGCGCAGCCGCCAGGGGAAGCCCCCACGGAGACGCCTCTTCCTGGGTTGGTGGAGAGGGAGAGGGGGTATGGGAGTGGTCACCTCTGGAGCTCTACCTACGCCATCCCCGCTATCAACCATGTCCTGTATCTCGGATAACGCCTCATCGTTGTCCTCTGCATACGTGTCTGAGCCGATCTGGATGGTCTCCAGGTCATCAGAGAAGTCCACCCCAGCATCTCTCTCGTCTTTGGTGTTGGGCTCAGATTTGATGAAGTCGTTTAGAGGGTCGGATTCTGATATGGGGGATGGGGTGGGGTTGAGGAATGAGAGTTTAGTTAGGGATATAAACACTGAGAATACAAAACATTAAGAACACCTGCTCTTTCCATGACATAGACTAGGTAAATCCAGGTGAAAGCTATGATCGCTTATTGATGTCACTTGTTAAAGCGGAGGAGATGGGTTAAATAAGGATTTTTAAGCCTTGAGACATTTGAGACATGGATTGTGTATGTGTGCCATTCAGAGGGTGAATGGGCAAGACAAAAGATTTAGGTGGTTTTGAACAAGGTATGGTAGTAGGTGCCAGCTGCACCGGTTTGTGTCAAGAACTGCAACGCTGCTGGGTTTTCACGCTCAACAGTTTCCCGTGTGTATCAAGAATGCTCCACCGCCCAAAGGACATCCAGCCAACATGACAACTGTGGGAAGTATTGGAGTCAACATGGGCCAGCATCCCTGTGGAACGCTTTCGACAAATTGTAGAGTCCATGTCCTGACGTATTGAGGCTGTTCTGAGGGCAAAAGGTGCGGGGGGGGCAACTCGATATTTATTTGACCTCTATTTAAACTAGGCAAGTCAGTTAAGAACAAATTCTTATTTTCAATGACGGCCTAGGAACAGTGGGTTAACTGCCTTCTTCATGGGCAGGACGACAGATTTTTACCTTGTCAGCTTGGGGATTCGATCTTGCAAGCTTTCGGTTACAAGTCCAACTCTTTAACCACTAGGTTACCTGCCGCCCCGTATGAGGAAGGTGTTCCTAATGTTTGGTATGCTCAGTGTATATTCAAGGATATAAATGGCTATTAATCAGAGTATCAATTGTTATCAGAACAAAATCCATTTTAGATCTGTGCTACAGAAAAATATCTATGTAACTGGTTTACCTTTGTACACAGAGACATACAAATGTAACAAAAATAAATCAGTCTTACTCACTTCAAAACACACACATACAAAAGCTGATAAAACTTCCTAAAGCCACAGTGACTGAAATGAAAAGGCTGCAATGCTAGCTCACCGTTAAAAACACATTTTATTCAAGCAACTATTAAAAGCTTGACGTTTCGGCCTTCATCAATGCCCTTAATCACAACAATGACAAAGATGAAGCCACAGTTACAGAATAACTCCCTCCCTATCCTGTTACCACCCCCACGTCCTACCTCCCTCAGTCTCAGCATGTGTCTGGGCCCAGGTCTGCAGGATGCAGTGCTTCTCCTCCGAGCTGTAGACCAGCGACTGTGGGTGGATGTCAAGCACGTGGCTCTTGATGTGGTCCAGGTGGAGCGAGGGCAGCGGGCGGCCGCACACCATGCAAACCAGCCTGCCCACCTCTGCCTGGTACTCCATGAGGAACTCCTGTCGGAACCAGGCGTGGAGCGAGTCGTTCAGGTAGCGCTCCAGGGTCTTGGCAGAGGGCCCAGGGAGCTCCTCCTGCTGGAGGGGGACTGAGGGAGGGGGTGATGGGGTCGGGGACCGGGGCTGGAGTTTGGGGGACACCATACCACCAGGTTTTCCTATGAGAGGTAAAGTGGAGAGGGGATATGCAGTTTAAATGTTAACATAAATCCAAAAATATAGTATGACAATCACATAAAAAATGTAATATGTAACCATCTGTAAAAAGACAATTCAGGTTAAGATCATTGGTACAAGAGCAGCCTTTTTTCTTACGACTACATAAAGCCACTGCACAATGACATCACCCTCTTACAAGACTGTAAAAGTGGATCTTGGCAGTATGAGCATGACTGTACAACATGAACACTTAACAGACATGCTCATACTGCCACCAAGTGCAAGATCCTGAAACTCTTATCATAAAACTAGGCCATGACATTTTGTTCCATTCCAGTCTCCAGAAACCCCCACCTACCGGTGGAGTGGCGAGCACAGTCCAGCAGCTCCTCCTCCTGTCCCTGGGAGATGGCGGCCAGCCCCCCGGCCGGACAGTACAGCCTATGGCCCCCCTCCAGACTCAGGTGGCTTTCCCAGCCCGAGCGGATCACCTCCTTGTCGGCCGCGCTCCACAGCAGAGAGTCCGGGTGCTTCTGTCTAATATGCCTCTTTATGGTACTGAGTTTGAGCGTGGCCAGCGAGCTCCCACACACCATGCAGATCATGCCGTGGCGACGGGGGTCAAAGTCCATCAGGAACTCGCTGCGCCAGTACTCGTGGTAATAGCGCCGATGATCCCTGCCCGGGATGCGGCTGAGGCCGGGTCGGGAGGCACATTGGACCTTCTCTTTGCGTCCAGAGGGGCCCGGGATGGGAGAAAGGAGGAAGGGGGAGTCCGGACCCTCAGTGACACTCCAGTAGCTGGTGCCCGGGGACCAAAGGGGGGTCACCATCTCTTCCTCGTCATCATCGCCCACCTGGCCATTGGTCAGACCGTCCTTCTCTAGGAAAGAGAGAGCGCGTGAGAGAAAGAGTTAAGAGATTCACATGCAATAGGTATAGGTTATTCCTGGTCATGATGTAATGAAGCAGTACATTTCAAAGCTCTATAACGTATAATTCTAATTCTATTTCTCAGATGGCTGGTATCACATACCCCGACATTAGCAAATATATGTATTCCGTTAGAAATAAGCAGACACAAAAATTGGGGTTCATAATAAAATCGTTAATCTGAGGACAATATTCTATTTTCGCACGGAACCCCCGCCATCAGAAACCGGGCAGCGACTCCATTTAGACGAGTTAGCCGCCGCTAGTTTCCGCTGGGTGGCGACTGTGCATCACAGCAAGCAACCAGCATGGTATTTTGCCTTTGTTTATAGTGGAGCCACTGAGACAAGAGGGCCATGCTGCTAGATGGCATTGTCCGTCACACAGATTAACTGTGACAAAGGGTGGCGAGCAGACTAAGGGTCGAGTCTCCGTACTCTCGAAACAAAAACATTACAATCTTTACCTCCTGAACAGTGTCCCAAGTCACTCTGCTCTTGCGTCGCTTCCTCCTCTCCGCTTATTATTAATGAGAGAGAATCTGCCTGCTCAGCACACGGAAGGACCACAGGCTCACTCTCTCCGGTCTCTTTCTCTTCCATTACTTTGCAACGTTACACTATTTACTAATGCCTTCAATTCGCTCTGATAGACCAGGTAGGAACTGTATTTTTAGAGAATCGCTCAGCGCGCGTTTTGCAAGCTATCTAGACCATGAACGGCCACATCGCTTTTTGGGTGCCACTCGTCCCCCCCACGCACTCAACCTGGAGCAAAGTTAACTTTTCATATATCGCCACGATATTTGGTCGGTTTTATATCCTTCTTCGGGTGTGAGCCTCTCCTGTTCATGATGAGCTATAGCGGCCTCTTGTTTGTATTTTAAGGCTCTGCTTGTCTTCAGGGTGGGGAGCCGAGCTTGGGGCCCCTGGGGCTCCTTAAGGGGCTCCTGGGTAAATTTAAAGAGACAGTAGCGGCATTCACGCAGCGACACGCACACCCAGGGGCCAGATGTGTGTAGGTTACGTTCTACTGCAAAATTAATTTGACAAACATGTTACACGTTTACCATGGTTTTGTTTTCTTACTTAAAAGACAACGGTTAATTCAATTAATATGGGGGGGGGGGGGCTGTTGTTGAAATGTCCCCACAATGGGTGTCCATAGTCAGCCTACTTTTTCACTATTTATGAATAATTCCTTCTGTACACTGACTTCTGCATAACCTCAGGGTACATCATAACAATGTATCTTGCACTGTCATTACTTCGTGTTCATTATAGTGAACTATTGAGGTATTGAGAGAAATGCTTCTATATTCCCATGTGCAAATATTTGCCAAAATGCTCAAATTCGCAACCATGGATAAATATAACACCGGTAGCAACATTGTCTATAATTTAAATATTTGTGGAAATGTTGCATCTGTCAAATGTTCTAGAACAGATATTAAATTACCGATTCTTTTATTGATTGGATTCTAATTTATTGATTGGTGCAGTTTTCCAACATGGTACAATTCTATTACTAATAGTCTAGAATACAACTTTATTATAGGGTGGACATGTGTTGCATCTTGGAGACACAGTATATGGATAAAAAAATGGCTACATTTCATTGACCATCTATAAACCAAATGGTGTCCCCTGTTGTGGTAGTACGGCTTTAAGAGGCTTGTGTCTGTCCACGCCATGCAGTTTACACACAAGCAGCAAGGTCCCACATCCTGGTACTTTTCAACGTTGTCAAGGCAGGCATCGATAGAGAGAAAGGCTGGCTCGAGGGAAGTAACTGCTGTGTCCTGATAGTATATCTGTCCCGGAAAGTTAGGTGTAACTACCAGGTAATGCATATGCATGTTTTTTCACACCTTTTCAACCATCCTACTCTTTCACCGCTAGCTTGGTTTTATGCTTTTCGATTCATTTAGACAAGGAACACACGCAGACAGGCGGCAGTCCGTGTGGACAGGGGAGGAGGAAGAGATTGTCCATTGTACGCTGGTAGAGACATTAATATCACCAAATGTGTCACATTTTCCGGGTTTTTTTCGTTTGAATTTGTGGCTATGCTTTAGCACTCGTCGGCACACTGCGTTTGGTATTCGTATGAGAATAAATAAAGAATGAAAAATGGCACACGACAGACATAATTTGTGATAGACGGAGGACTTGGTTTAAAGAGACAGTGCCATTTGTTCTCTTCCTGGTTGTTGTGCATGCTCTTTGATGCTGGCTGTCAGAGAGCGAACACAGCCTGCATTTGGATGCGTTGCAGGATTCATATGGCAAAAATATTACATTTGTATAGTGTAAATTAGGAACCACAAAATATTTTATTAATTAGGCCTATATTAATTAGTTATATAGGGTGCGCACAAGTTATTTCTTGCTTCCTTTCTTTTATTAAAGTCAATATCTAAGCCAGCCAGAAATTGTGTTAATAAATGCCAATACTTGACAATGATATCAATGTATAATTTACTGTATTGAATATTTAGCTTTAATTTTGGGATGGATAAATGGGGTGCAACCATGTGGTTTGAAGAAGTATGTATGTATGTATGTATGTATGTATGTATGTTTATTTATTTGGTTCCTAAACTGGCAACAGTTTAAAACAACTTCAAGATGTGATATGTCAGCAAACAATCAAATTTCCCAAGACCTATGAGATTAGTATATTTGTCTCGCTAAGCGTGTTGTTTATTCTCATTTTCAGGACCGTCTGTTAATGTCAAGATGTGGCGGGTGACCACCAGAGATGGGAGACAGACATAACAAGACCTATAGGATGTTACTCAATAGCATACGACAATGTAGGCTAAAGGCTGACGGCATCCATATCAGGTGAACTTTGGACGAAGGAGAGTGGGATGAGTGAAGATTCTGCAGCCAGCACAGTTTGGTGAAGAGCACGAGAGGTGACCAATCAGCAACTAGCATGCCAACCACCAAGGGAACTGGAGGGGCTGGCAGCCCACGGGGTCAGCGCTACCGTCCAGCCTCAGAGTTCGACGATGCCACACTCGCCCAAAAGAGAGAGTACTGGAAGACCAAGAAACGAGAGCAGAGGGCCAAGCTGTCAGAGGTCAAGAGGGCAAAAGATACAAACAGAGTGTGTAACTCCTTGGGCAGAAATGCAGTCCATAAGACCCTAACCTCTATGGTGTTGAATCCCAGTGCCTCTTGTTCAATGGCAGGGTCTGCACCCACTTTGTTGAATAGCGATGGTTCCTACCAAACCAATGTCGGTGGTGCACCTGTAGTTTTATTAAAGGAACAGGGTTCTGCTGTCTCCTATCATCTGAACCATAGTGTTGGGGAAGAGGACCAAAACTCTTCCTCAGCTAACCAAAAGGAGAGGTGGTTCCAGAGGATAAAACTTGACAAAGTCTTGCCTCAGTTCCCAACGTCCAGTGCAGGTCCAGGAGAAGGTGCGATGGTCTGCAAGATGGCGGTGAAAAGTTCCCCAACAGGGGGCACTGTGATCGGACCGGTTACCTCAGCCAAACCCAACGGAGTGCTGCTAAACAGTGGCTCCTCCTTGCC
Source organism: Salmo salar (assembly GCF_965601325.2). NCBI lineage: Eukaryota > Metazoa > Chordata > Actinopteri > Salmoniformes > Salmonidae > Salmo > Salmo salar. The sequence goes on along the minus strand of NC_138297.1, from coordinate 15,486,292 downwards.
TCTGGGAAGAGTGGCAGTGAGACCCTCAGGTTCTGCACCTCGCCAACCACAGAGCGGAATGACTATTCTGAATGGCAGCTCTCCTGTAGTGTCAACACAGAAGCATCTGGCCACCCAGAGTGTATCAAGGCCTGATCCGTTAACTGAGACGCAAGTTACAGTGCGTGTTCAGCCTGGACCGCTAACTGCTAACATTACCTCAGGGTTGCCCATCGTGACCAATCAGCCTGCCCCTGTCCTCATTCACAAACCAGAGGGTAGGCCTATAGGGATGAAAGTAACACAACTAGGTGGGACAAAGTGTGTCCCGGTCACAGCCCAAGAAGTTAGTTGTATCAACGACATATCAGCTACACTGGAGACTGAGGAGGACAAAGCCGCCAAGCGCAGAGAGAATTGGCGCATCAAGAAGCGAGAACAGAGAGCGAAGCAGGCGGTTAGGTTAACGAAGGCTAGAGAGAGAATCACGAATATGGAGATAACGTTGCAAAAAGCTGGAATGTTACCCAACGTGGTCATTGAACGTCCTCCGTCTGCTTTGAGTGGACAGGGCCATAGGCAGTGTGTTAACAGAGTCAGGGTCCCGTTCATCTCAGCTGGACGCCTGCTGAAGAACGCCAGAGCAGTGGCTAGCGTTGTAGTCAAAAGGGAGTCTGAGGATTCAGCCCTGGCTAAGCTAACTGCAGTAAACGCTAATCAACAGACTGTCCAGGTAAAAGTAGAGAATCCGCAGGACACTGAACCAACAATGCAGACTGGCATGGCATCGAATGTCATTGGTTTTAAACCAGCAGGGGAACCAAGCAGAAGGCTCCCAGGTCCAGGGCAGTTTGCCAACACTAGCCAAGGTATGGTCCGTTGTAGGACTCCGAGACAGAGGTTCATTGAAACCCAAAGGAATTTCCTGGGTCAGAGAAACATGAGGAAGTCCCCCTGTCATGCTACAGCCTTCAAAACCCGCAACGCACTCCGAGAGGACCCAACGGAGACCCCCGAGCAGAGGGTGGCCCGGAAGCGGGAATACTGGCGTGTCAAAAAGCGGGAACAGCGAGCTAAGCTGTCAGTGGAAGTCCGAGCTAAGATGAAGGAGAAGGATGCTCTGATGCGAAGAGTCAACCGGTACCAGAGCATATTGGAGGATATGAGGAAGGCGAGAGCGGCGGGCTGCAACACACTGCCACAACCAACAGGAAATGGGCCTACCCACACCAGCGCCTCAGAGACCATCGGAGGGTTCATCAAGGAGGATGGTACATTGACCAATACCATTCCCCAAATGTATCTCATCACAGAAGCAAAAGAGACGGGGGATGAAATTGGTGGCATCGGTGGGATGCCTGTTAATAATTCATTTACCAACACAAATATCCACCGCCAACACCAACTGCTTCCCAAACCCACTGGTGATACATCTAGTAATGTGGTACATCAAATACGGGTCAAACCACCACCTCTAATCCGTCCTGCTCAAGTTAATGTCTCCTGTCCTCCCATCGGCCTATCAATCAGAAAGCCTCCCAGGTTAGTTTCAGGCAGCACCCCGAAAAACCTCTCTAATCCACACACAGTCGTCCAGCCCCAGAGTCGTATCACCCTCACACACCCTCAAAACATTCAAAACACCTTTCCTGGTTTGCCTACAGCGATACCGAAGCCGGCTAGCTGGGTCATGCAGATGGCTGTCAAAGCTTCTACAGAATCAGCAGCGCTCAACTTGGACCCAAATCTAACAGAGGACGAAAAGATGGTTAAGAAGAGAGAGTACTGGAGGGTAAAGAAACGAGAGCAGAGGGCGGCCCGCGCCACCCGCCTAAGGCAAGGAGTTCAAGCTAGGGGAAAGACTGCCTCACAGAAGAGGCGGAACCAAAGGTTAGCACGATTAGCCGTCGCCATTCCCAATGTCAACAACACACTGACTATCAAGCCTCTCTCAAACACCAGTGTGTCCACGTCTCCACAGGGAGACCAAATCAAACAAGAGAGAGGATCAACCTCAACAGACGCTCCATGTCCTCCACTGGAACAACCCCTCTGTGTTGATATCAAACCGCCCCGGTGTTCACCGCCACCACAGACCGAGCCACCAGACCCAGCCTTGAGTGCTGACAGCCAGGCCACCACTCTCTTGGTGGTGGCTTCTATGAAGAAGCTGCTGGAGGAATCGCTCAGCACTGTGGCTGACTGGAAAACGGAACAGCCAGACTGTATTACAGAACAGCTGCCTTGTAAAAGTGATCCTCAGACATGTTCCTACAAGGATGCTTCTGTCCAGATGGAGGTCAAGCCAAATCTACCTCTGCTCACCCTGGAAGAGGAGGAGAAGGTCTCCCTATCTGGTGACCTATCGTTGGAGGTCAAAGGATGGCAGGTGGACGCTGACGCCCTGCCATCCTGCCAGGTAACCATTTGTCCATTGAGCCCTCATCCTAAGGACTCTTCCCTGTCAAGTCCTTGCACTGAAAGTCTGTCTTTCCCAGCTCCCCCTCCCTCCGAACCCCCCTCTCACACACCCACACACTCTTGGTCCCACACAGCAGCTTCCGTAGGACCACCTCTCCCTCGCAGAGCCCAGAGGCTGCGTACCAAAAAAGCAGGACACCACCACTGCTGCTCCCCAGAACCCCCGAAGCTACACCATCAGCCTCAACAACAACAACAACCACCTCATCAACAACATGAAAATCAACATCAACAACCACCTCATCAACAACATCAAAATCAACAGCAACATCAGCACGCACCAGCGGTGACAGGCCAGAATGTGACTCTGGAGAAGAAGAGGGAGTACTGGAGGATGATGAAGAGGCAGCAGAGAGCTAGGACGTCCAGGCAGGGAGGAGGGGGGCTGAGACGGGGGGACTACGGCAGACGACTGGCCCTCAAAGCAGCACAGGTGTGTGGGTGTCATTTGTAATCTTGATATTACATTTCATCACTGCAGATTTCGTCATTCACAATGGTGGCCCTATACCTATCATTTCAATTAAATTTGATGCAAAAGTATGTTTTGGGGTTATGTCAATTTGAGTGTGGAACTGATATGTTGTTTGCAAAGCATTGTAGGTGCTTACAGAATATACTGTACAGTTGTCTTCTGGTCAAGTCCAACTGAAATACCATGAACCTATACTGAACAAAAATATAAATGCAACATGCAACAATTTCATAGATTTTACTGAGTTAAATTCTTTCGGGCCCTAATCTATGGATTTCACATCACTGAGAATATAGATACGCATCTGTTGGTCACAGACAACCTTTAAATAAAAAGTAGGGGCGTGGATCGGATATCCAGTCAGTATCTGGTGTGACCACCATTCGCCTCAAGCAGCGCGACATCGCCTTTGCATAGAATTGATCAGGCTGTTGAATGTTGTACCACTCTTCAATGTGTGTGCAAAGTTTCTGGATATTGGCGGGAACTGGAACACGCTGTTATACACATCGATCCAGAGCATCCCGCACATGCTCAATGGGTGACATGTCTGGTGAGTGTGCAGGCCATGGAAGAACTGGGACATTTTTAGCTTCCAGGAATTTTGTAGAGATTTTGTAGAGATCCTTGCGACTTGCCGTGCATTATCATGCTGAAACATGAGGTGATGGCGGGATGAATGGCATGACAATGGGCCTCCAAGATCTTCTCACGGTATCTCTGGGCATTCAAATTGCCAACAATAAAATGTAATTGCATTCGTTGTTTGTAGCTTATGCCTGCCCATACCAAAACCTCACGCCACCATGGGGCACTCTGTTCACAAAGTTGACATCAGCACACCGCTCATCCACACAACGCCATGCGGTTTAGAGTGGCCTTTTACTGTCCCCAGCACAAGGTGCACCTGTGTAATGGTCATGGTGTTTAATCAGCTTCTTAATATGCCATACCTGTCAGGTGGATGGATTATCTTGGCGAAGGATAAATGTTCACTAACAGGGATGTAAACAAATTTGTGCACAAAATTTGAGAAAAGCTTTTTGTGCGTACGAAAAGTTTCTGGGATTTTTATTTCAGCTCATGAAACATGGGACCAACACTTTTACATGTTGCGTTTATATTTTTGTTCAGTCTATTTGAGGAAGAGGGGGATATATATTCTGAGAACTGGACAAACATAAACAAGTACATTTTTGTAAAGATCAACAAATAGATCAAATAACCTTGGTTATAAATGATTCTGTATATTATGACATAAAACGAATGTAAACGTATTCATCGATTTGTGTTTCAGGTTTCGAATCTCCTCATTGTGAAGACACACACACAGAGGCCAGTGCAGAGAAGCGGAAGCTTCAGTCTACACACAGCACCATTGCTCAAACTGCAGTCCTCCCCACTTCTCCAGCCTATATCTCCCCAGCCTATATCTCCCCCTGCTTCTGGACCCAAGGCTAGCCTCAGCATGGTCACCAACATCCCTACACTTCTGGTTGTAGACCCCACCACCTCCAACATGGGACAGCCATATGATACAACACAGCTCAACCCTCCTGTCAACTGTACCAGTATCTCCAATTCACCCATTGGTCAAACAGGGTCCCCACAGACATCTGATAGCTTAAGTACCGTGTCTCTCCCTATAGGAGGTGGTGTCACTGTCCCCCCATTGAGTGAACGGAAGAAAGACGGGCTGCTATTGGTGGAGAACCAACAGGAAGCGGCCCCAGGATCCAGCGCTGACTCGCCCCGCGTTCTAAAATGGAGACTGCGAGTGCAGGAAACCTCAGACACCGATACCTCACCCATCGCTACTCTCACACCTCCGCCCAACCCTTTGACTAGCATAAAACTCTTACCCATTCAGCCTCCCAGTCAAACATCCTCTTTCACCCCAACACAGACTCCTTTCAAATATCAAGGTGCTCAGATTTCTCAAAGTGGGAATGTACAAAATGTACGATCGCCTACATTGCAGGGGCCCACCAAAAGCCCTATCTACATAAGCCCAATGGGTCCGCCCAAGCCAGTGCCGGGGGAGTCGGAAGAGGAGACTCTGAGGAAGAAGAGGGAGTACTGGAGGGTGAGGAAGAAGGAGCAGAGAGCCAGGAAAGCAATGAGAGATGGGGAGATGACAGAGAAGAGGCCCTCGGTCAATTGGCAGCCCATCATCCCTAACACTCATCATCCTCAACAGCTGCTTGAGGAGATGGAGACACAGGTAACATTTTCAATGGTCAACATTTCAAAGAAAAGGCCATATAATATTGTAATAAGTCAGAATTGTATGTTTAACCATTGACTGAAGCGTAACTTTGCTTAAATCATGCATTGATACCAAGGGATGAGGATTCAGCCTTGGCTAACTTTCATTCCTCTTGGTCAGTAAATTTTTTTTAGGGCTGACTAACTTTTGTTTTTTCTCAACCAAAGGAACAGGATCCTGACCGGTGGTGCAACACCTCCGAGGACTCTGAACTACTTCTGAGGTGAGAGACAAGTTTTCAGACTTCTCTCTGACGTTTCTGTTACCTCAATGTGTGTGTTGGTAGTAATCATAACTGTGATGCCCTTTTTTCCATAGTACTTCCACAGAGACAGACATGGGCTACTTTCCTGACTTTGGCCAAACTGAACCTTTAGAAGGTAATACATTTGATACTTCTAGATCTTTTAAGCCTAAATCTAGCTATAGCTATAGGCGTTTCTTAGAGTAACCTTGTTGCCGTAGTAGAAAATGTGGCTAACTAGCCCAAATATTTATACAAATATGTTGGACCCCTGGCTAGTAAAAAGTCATCAGGGACTAGTAGAAATTGCAGTCTACTGGCCCGACTGACCAGTTCCCAAAATCCTAAAGTTCCATGTCTCACAATACCACTATCTTTCCTCTAGACGAATCAGAGCTCCTTTTCCTACACGACGATGTCGGCGACAACTACGACGGCGCCATCTCGGATGCTGTATGGAGGAATCGCTACCTCATGGACTACGACCCGCTGAACCAGCTGCTGGTGTGCATGGTGTGCGGGGAGCTCCAGTACTCCCACAGCCTGGAGGGGGTGAGGGCCCACATCGACGAGGCCCACCCGGATACCCTGAGCCTGGAGTCCCCGGAGCACCTTCGCATCCTAGAGGCCTGGGACGAGCAAGTGTCAAGGAGAGAACGCTTCTTCACCAGCCAGCTGCAGCAGCACAGTGGGACAATGGGAGGTAATTAGGTTATATTATACAGGAGGGCCCAGAGTTCTTCCTGTTCCTGGCGATGGGGAAATTTGGTATTGAGTATTTCTGTTATATCCAAGCACATTTTGTTTCAGGGGACAGTGCCAACCTCCCAGCAGAAGTAATGGTTGATACAGAGGACTCGTCATACCCGACGAACAGCAAAAGCTCTAGAACGATTAAAAGACTCTGAGCGCTAAGGTGAGCATTTTAGCCTTCATTACTGTACATTTCAGACACCATCCATGTCTGTATATCATAATGTTGACCGTAGCTCTCTATATACCATGGGGTGTATTCTTATCTGTTTTTACGACACGTTGTTTGACAAACTCGTACATTGTCCTACCTACTTGTCCTAATTTGCAGAAGCACAAATAGCTCAATTCCAGACAGCATAAAACAATAGAGGAAGTGAAAACATTTCTGCTGTTTTTCTTTTGTGTATTATCTTTTCCGGAGCAGTTCCTCTACAAAGGATGAACTAAACTTGGAACTATATAACTGTATAGGGGACATGGCAAGCGTTTACATCATTAACTTTGGGATAGACCCACACATATACACACAAATGTATCTTCTTGCTGTTTTTTTTCCGTTTTTTTTACCCCTTTATCTCCCCAATTTCGTGGTATCCAATTGGTAGTTAGTCTTGTCCCATCAACTCCCGTACGGACTCTGGGAGAGGCGAAGGTCGAGAGCCGTGCGTCCTCCAAAACACAACCCAACCAAGCCACACTGCTTCTTTGACACAATGCCCACTTAACCCGGAAGCCATTTGCACCAATGTGTCAGAGGAAACAGCGTGCATGGTGCCCGGCCCGCCACAGGAGTCGCTAGTGCGCGATGGGACAAGGATATCCTTGCCGGCCAAACCCTCCCCTAACCCGGATGACACTGGGCCAATTGTGCGCCGCCCCAGGGGTCTCCCGGTTACGGCCGGCTGTGACAGAGCCCGGACTCGAAACTGACGCAGAAACTCTATTGGCACAGCTAGCACTGCGATGCAGTGCCTTAGACCACTGCACCACTCGGGAGGCCTTCTTGCTGTTTTTGATAGCGCCATTTTGTAGTGATCATCATTCACTACTACTACTACACCATGTCTCCTGTGCCCTAAACCAAAATAATATAGAAATGAGGGATGTCACTGGGCTCTATAATGTCATTGTGCTTTATAACATACTAAAGCACAGTCAGGGCTCTCCCTCAGTCCACACCACTGGGTTAACTTAACATCCCTATTATGTGTCCATGACAAACAGGTCAGTGATGTTCTTCAATCTGAATGAATGTGTCCTTACTCCTCAATGTATCAGGATCAATATGATCCAGGGTTTTAAGGGTAAATAGCAGACATGTGAATTTGACTTAGAGACCATGCGTCCATTGAAATGGTCTACAGGTGATCAATTGTTCAATGATTGCTATTGGTCTGTACATACAGTACATTTTATAATTTTACTTAATGATATGTTTATTTAATATTTCTCTCACATACTATCAGTTTTGTACTGTATTAACAATTTGTTATTCAGGTCCAAGACCATCAGTTTTATTTCTTCCCTTTTCACAAGGGACATCCTTGCATGAGGGTATTCTAAATATGTCCTAAAAAGTACTGGTATAAATATGTTTCTTGCAGCATACTGTATCTACAAGACTGACTCTTCAAAATACTTATTTGACACACAAAACAACATTGTTTTCATAAATCGTTGTTCTGGAATATAAAAATGTTCTTCCTTTTAATAAATGTAAACATTGTTTTTGTAATGCTGATTTGACAAATGTATTTCTGCACTGTAAATACAACACAAAATCGTTATGTTTAAAGGGGTGGTGAAATGTCAAAACCCTTTTAATGTATTATTTGATTGCCTATCACTTAATTGTTGCTCACGTTTTGTTTCTGATCTGATTTCATATTTCCTTGTCTATTTATACTGTATACATTATTTTTAATGCCTTTATTTAGTCTGAACAATCAGTCAGTGGCACAGATATAGATTATTACATTTTTATTTAATTGTATCCCTGATTTTAACAATCAATTATCGGCATATGTATTTTGTATTACTTTTTAAACAAACAAAAAAACATGTAAGATCCATTGGCCTGCTGCTTGGATGTTTATATACTTCCTATATGTAACAGAAAATGTGTGGAATGGACTTCCATTTGTATTGTTTTTGGTTCACCAATATGCTGACAATAACGTCCTATAGAGCACAAAGCTTTGGAAGTCAGTCTTCTGTTGTCTTAACAGACTGAAAATGCATTGAAAACAGATTGTACTGTGATTAACTTTTTCTTGTACAGCTGTAGCAAACTGTAAATGTACAGGGGACACTGACCAAGCTGTATGATTATACCTGTTGAGAATGTACCTCTGAATTGGTTCCTACCTTGTTTGTCTGTTTTAAAAGGGAATGTTCGAATGCCTTTTCGGTACTAATAAACCCTTTTTCTATCTTTTAAAAGTGGTTCTGATTTATTGCTAGCTGGCACTATCAAGGAGGGCGTTCAAGGAGGGCGTATATGAGGCCATAACTTTATCCCCATTGTCAACAATACTTAAAGATAAGTCAATGTGCATCACAATTCCCTTCAACTGTCCAATTTTAAGGTGATACATATTTACCATTAAGACAACTGACTGAGTTAATGTCAATGCACACTAGTTTCAACACTGTGATTTTAGGTTGTCACCCTTCACTGAGATACATAATGAAAATACTATGAAAACAGTAGGGTCCGCATAAGACATTACGTTTTCCTGATTTGAGGCGTTCTTGACTCTTGACACGGTGCTAATTAAAAGAAGAGCCTTGTCAAAGACATTTACGACAACATTAAATGAGTTTAGAAGTTGTCGGGTTAAATAAGTACCTAAGCTTGGTGGGTACAGTATACTTCGGTATTAAATCCACATATTTAATGAAATCCTATTACCAGGTTTTTATGAGGGCCAGGAGTGACCTGACACGGAAGAGTTAGTTATGATAAAAACTCTCTCTGGTAGAGAAATGGGCTCTGTCACAGTCCTGTAGCTGTTTACTGCTTCCCTCTCAATCGCTACGGCGATGTTCCTCCTCCACAACAATGTAGGGGTCCGTCTCTTCCTCTCATGATTTATAGGATCCTGACTAGTCTCCCTGCTGCTGAAAAACATCCCCACAGCATGACGCTGCCTCCACCATGCTTCACCTTAGGGATGGTGCCAGGTTTTCCTCCAGACGTGACACTTGGCATTCAGGCAAGAGTTCAATCTTGGTTAGATCAGACCAGAGAATCTTGTTTCTCATGGTCTGAGAGTCTAGGTACCTCTTGGCATTTGAGCCAATCAGTTGTGTTGTGACGAGGTAGGGGTGGTATACAGAAGATAGCCTTTTTTGGTAAAAGACCAAGTCCATATTATGGCAAGAACAGCTCAAATAAGCAAAGAGAAACGACAGTCCATCATTACTTTAAGACATGAAGGTCAGTCAATCCGGAAGATTTCAAGAACTTTTAAAGTTTCTTCAAGTGCAGTTGCAAAAACCATCAGCCACTACGATGAAACTGGCTCTCATGAGGACCGCCACAGGAAAGGAAGACCCAGAGTTACCTCTGCTGCAGAGGATAAGTTCATTAGTGTTAACTGCACCTCAGATTGCAGCCCAAATAAATGCTTCACAGAGTTCAATTAACAGACACAGCTCAACATCAACTGTTCAGAGGAGACTGCGTGAATCAGGCCTTCATAGTCGAATTGCTGCAAAGAAACCACTACTGAAGGACACCAATAAGAATAAGAGACTTGCTTGGGCCAAGAAACAAGCAATGGACATTAGACTGGTGGAAATCTGTCCTTTGGTCTAATGAGTCCAAATGTTTGATTTTTGGTTCTAACCGCCATGTCTTTGTGAGATGCAGAGTAGGTGAAGAGATGATCTCTGCATGTGTAGTTCCCACCGTGAAGCATAGAGGAGGTGTGATGGTGTGGGTGCTTTGCTGGTGACACTGTCAGTGATTTATTTTGAATTCAAGGCACACTTAACCAGCATGGCTACCACAGAATTCTGCAACAACACACCATCCCATCTGGTTTGAGCTTAGTGGGACTATAATTTGTTTTTCAATAGGACAATGACCCAACACACCTTCAGGCTGTGTAAGGGGTATTTGACCAAGAAGGAGAGTGATGGAGTGCTGCATCAGATGACCTGGCCTGCAAAATCACCCGACATCAACCCAATTGAGATGGTTTGGGATGAGTTGGACCGCAGAGTGAAGGAAAAGCAGCCAACAGGTGCTCAGCATCTGTGGGAACTCCTTCCAAACTGTTGGAAAAGCATTCCAGGTGAAGCTGGTTGAGAGAATGCCAAGAGTGTGCAAAGCTGTCATCAAGGGTGGCTGCTTTGAAGAATCTCAAATATATTTTGATTTGTTTAACACTTTTTTGGTTACTACATGATTCCATGTGTTATTTTATAGTGTTGATGTCTTCACTATTATTCTAAAATGTAGAAAATATATAAAATAAAGATAACCCTGGAATGAGTAGGTGTGTCCAAGCTTTTGACTGGTAACAACATTGAGGACCGTATGTTTGCAGTGCATCATCTGGAGTTGCACCTAGCCAATGATAACTGATAAATGAAATATAGGTTGTTAGCGATGCGGTTGAGACTGAGGCGGGCCAAGTCAACAAGGTCCCCAGGGAGCTGCAGGGGGACGGGGAAGGGGTTGGCGTGCTTGAACTTGGGGAACCATCAGAAGATGCGCTGGTACTTCCTCATAGAGTGAATCTTGTCCCTGAAGATCTGGACCTTAAGTCTCGACATTTGGCATGATACCTGATGATACAGAACATGAATGAATGACACAAAAAGGGTCTGTCAATGAAATCTCTAGCTTCATATTTTAATGGTTTGAGAGCCACTGTTCTGAAAACTGTGGGACAAATCGCGCTCTCTCGCTCTCTCACACACACCAGTGTTACCCCTATATTCATTTAGCAGGGGCGGGCAACCGCTGCTAAATTGTTGCCGCACGAAATATAATAAATAAAAAAAACAATGTGGGGTTTGGTAAAATGTTGTCAGTATAAATATAAACGACTAAAACCAGATATAAAGTATGTAGAAAAGATAATGGACCTATATATTTTTAAGGCCAAGAGGCCAAGAGGGTCATTCAAATATTTGGTCGGAGACCACGCAATTGGCCACGCCCACTAGCTTGTCCCTATGCTAACTTTGCCACCGCTGCTGAAAAAAATCGTAGGGGAAACAGTAAACACACAACACAAACACACCACTGCCCCCCCCCCACCCCCCCAACCACCATAGTTCTCCATCTGTTCCAGCAGGTGCACCCCACACTCCTGCTGTCGGGGGTAGTGGTTGAACATGCACTGGATAAAGTTCCTGGGCACAAACACCTCCTTGGGGAAAACATCCAACAGCTTGTTGTAAGCTGTACGGTCCCGTTCCACACCGAACTGGCACCTTCTTCAAGGCTGCGTAAATGAACTCTACGTGACCTCGACGCCATATGCCCCTCTTACTGAAGACATCCACCACTCCGTTGAAGGTGGCTTTAGTCTTGGCCTTCCTGGCCACCCTCTCAAACAGGTCATCATGAGTTATCAGTGACTTGTCATTTATTCTATCCTCGTCCTCTTAGGTCTGTGGGTACGAGCTGGCTCTTATAACATCCAGGGCTGCCATGTTGAGGCACGCCTCAGTGCCTGTTGAGGACGAGGAAATGCATTGACAAGGAGATACAAGCAGTCAACATAGTTCAACAAAATGCATAAAAGGGTAACTTGATAAACCGTAGTGCAGGGCTCTCCAACCTTGTTCCTGGAGAGCTACTATCCTGTAGGTTTTTATTCCAACCCTAATCTAGTGCATTTGTTTCTAATAATGAATTGGTTTATAAGATGAATCAGGTTAGTTACAACTGGGGTTGGAGAGAAATCCTACAGGATAGCTCACCTGGAACAGGATTGGAGAGCCCTGCCATAGTGCTCCTAACCCTAACGATCATCCATCGCTATCCACTCAAATTTAACTACCATGTCGATGTGATTACCTGGGAAATTCCTATGGATTTAGGGTGTGACATACCTGGCCACAGGTGTTGTGTAGTGTAATTAGGGAAAATGCTGTGGCTGTCTGACTCAGGGTAGCATGTTGGACAGCTGCTCTGACAGAGGGGCCCAGGAACCACACACTCTGGAACCGTAGTAGACAGCAGGCACAGTTCATGGTACATGCATCATGTGGCTCCAACAAAAGAGAAAAGAGTGAAGCTGACATGATTAACAAGATAAACAGATGGGACGAATAGTACAGGGACACTGAATCTGCACTAATATTAATATATTGTGGCTGCTTGCAAAACATATGTGCAGATCAATCTCTGTGGTTTTGATGGGAGCATGACAAAACAGACATAAACACAGGAAAACATACTGTATATTTTACCTAGCTATAAGTAGCCATGTTCAATTTATGACTATGTCACATAGTATGTGACAATTCAACTTCTGAGTGACCTTAGAAGCTCGCAAGTTATACGTAGAGGTAAAAGTGTGGTGACATTAATCTCCATCGTATCAAGTCTCCTTCAGACATGTCAGTCCATGGGGATCTCCATGTAGAACCCCCGGATGCATTTCCTGGTTCAACCGGGTTTTTGTTCCCCCATCATAACAAAAACAAGGACGCCGAGCTTTAGTTCCGCCATCGTGTAGATGAAGATAAGTACAAAAACACGCCACCAGGTGGCAGGAAATCTCTGTAAAATGTATAATATCAGTTGAAGAACTTTTGGATGACAGGGGGTATAACTCATAAAGTAGTACTAAAACGTTTCAGTAAGGAGCATATTATTATTACATACACACATAGCCATCGCAAAACGCGGGGATAGTTATCCTCTGCCCCGGCAAATTGGGCTGTATGTGAATCTATTGGGCGATTGTGCACTTGTCCCCCCAATGTTTAGCTCATTTCCTGGATTTGTGTAAAGTATTTGAGTGCATTATTTTTTTGGGGGGGGGGGGGGGCACACAATCCTCTCTAGCAACTGCGCACGTTGCCATGCGTGTCTCCTCTCTTTTCTAAGGAAACAACTTCAGCACGAGCTCCCGAGTGTGACTTCTGACACGCTCCAGGGTCGAGTAGCAGCATGGAAAATACACCCCTAAACAAACTCCACTCCTAGAAGACAGTAAATAACTTCTGGGCAATCAGTCATGGATGGTTCTACGAATAGCCTAGGTAAGTAAAACATCTAAAATCGTATTTGTAGTTAACCATTTCAAATTTTGAGTTGCTACTTTCTGTATGTCAACCACACAGTTACTTATGTGGGTGTATCAGTCTGCAAAATCTCAAAGCAGCATGTGTAGTTTGTGCAAAACATACAATTGAAAATCTGAAAACACACCTTTGCAATTGTATAAAGGAGTAATAGCAATTTGATGATAACCTAGGGCCAATGATGTTATGTGCTTTCAGTTTGTAAGAATTTTGCTATGTTATTGTTCACTGTTTTCAATCATGAAAATTCACTTTGTTGTATCCTCTAGGTAGGTGTGAAACAAAGTAATTTTTATCCCCCATCATCTCTATTGAGATAGGGTGTGCATATGGAGGTCTGGTTAATGGACTGGCAGATGTGGGAACAGAATGTTATCTAGAATGTTCTCTCCCAATTGGGTAGGATTCTAGATGACTTTTTGCCAGGTTAGCTCCTTAGTTTGTGGTCTCTTGACTGTTTCTATGGCAAGGCAACCCCATTAGCTACACCAATAAAGATAACAGGGATGCATTCAAATTGATTGATTTTAATGTGCATAGATGTATCACTCACTATAAGCATCTTGATCACGCTAAAACAACAGTCATATTCAAAGTTCTAGGGTGACAGTCCTATATGGAAGTTAGTTCAGTGCATTGATGAACAGGCTAGACAGAATTGAATCTGTCCAGAATTATGTCTGCATTTAAAGCCCTGTCAGAGTTCTACAGTCACTGTAGTTGTTGGACCACCATCTGCACTTGAGAAACTTCAAAGGTTCCTAGATCAAGCAAGAGAGAGGAACTATAACTATAAACAGCATATTGACGTGATGGGTGTTCAAGATTTTTAGTAGCCCTTTTACCCTATGATGCATGAACTAATTTGGGGGTACCTACCCATCTCTAACCCAAACATCTTTGGGCATGGTTTTAAATGGAAATAAACAGATATTCAGTTTGTGGCTGTTATTAATTGTTTTTCCCTCCATTTTGCAGTAGCAATGGTTATGCTGCTACCGCCTTGGCAATGGAACTTTTAATGGGTTCTACAAAGGTGTGGAATGGGAGCCATTGTGGCATATCTGTATCAGTCCCACCTTAGGTGCTGATGTTTTGTTTACCGTCTTGTAAGGGGGGGAGGGGAGGGGGGGGGGGGGGGGGGGGGGGGGGTTTGAGAGCATCAAAACCGTGATGTATCATTCTATTTGGTATTTCATTAGGATCCCCATTAGCTGTTTCGAAAGCAGTAGCTACTTTTCCTGGGGTCCACATAAAACATATAACTTGACATAATACAGAACATTAATAGACAAAAACAGATCAAGGGCAGAACTACATAAATGTAAAAATGGCACACACACAGCCTACATATCAATACATACACACAATATCTAGGTCAAATAGGGGAGAAGCGTTGTGTCCCGTGAGGGGTTGATATATCTGTTTTTTGAAACCAGGTTTGCTGTTCATTTGAGCAATATGAGATGGGAGTTCCATGCAATAATGGCTCTATAATACTGAACGCTTTCTTGAGTTTGGGGACTGTGAAAAGACCCCTTTTGGCACGTCTGGTGGGGTAAGTGTGTGTGTCAGAGCCGTGTGTAAGTTGACTGCAAACAATTTGGAATTTTCAATACATTTATGTTTCTAATAAAAATAAGTGATGCAGTCAGTCTCTCCTCAACTCTTAGCCAAGCGATACTATCATGCATAGTATTTATATTAGCCCTCTGATTACAATGAAGAGCAAGACGTGCCGCTCTGTTCTGGGCCAGCTGTAGCTTAACTAGGTCTTTCTTTGCAGCACTTGACCACATGACTGGACAATAATCAAGATAAGACAACTAGAGCCTGTAGGACTTGCTTTTTTGTGTGTGGTGTCAAAAAAGCAGAGCATCTCTTTATTATGGAAAGACCTCTCCCCATTTTTACAACCATTGGATCTATATGTTTTGGTCCATGACAGTTTGCAATCTAAGGTAACAGCAAGTCATTTAGTCTCCTCAACTTGTTCAACAGTCATTCATTATCAGATTCAGCTGAGGTCTAGAGCTTAGGAAATGATTTGTACCAAATACAATGCTCTTAGTTTTAGAGACGTTCAGGACCAGTTTATTAATGGCCACCCATTCAAAAACAGACTGCAACTATTTGTTTAGGGTTTAGTGACTTCATTAGCTGTGGTTGTTGACACGAATATGGCTGAATCATCAGCATACATGGACACAAAGGCTTTGTTTAATGCCAGTGGCAGGTCATTGGTAAAAATAGAAAAGAGTAGAGGGCCTAGAGAGCTGCCCTGCGGTACGCCACACCCTACATGTTTGAAATTATAGAGACTTCCATGAAAGAAAACCCTCTGTGTTATATTAGATAGCTCTGGATCCAGGTTAAAAAGCCATAAAACATATGTTTTCTCAACAACAGTTTATGGTCAATAATATCCAAGGCTGCACTGAAATCTAACAGTAGAGCTCCCACAATCATCTTATTATCAATTTCTTTCAACCAATCAACAGTCATTTATGTCAGTGCAGTATATGTTGAGTAAATTGCGACTGACTGATCTACAAATAATATTGAGTAGTTAGTTAGTTAGTTAGTTAGTTATGATTTGTAGATCAATCAGTCTCGACTCGCCTTTAAAGTCGGCTGCAATATCTAACAGGCCCAATATCACATGGAGAGGCAGACGTCCGTTTAACAACTGTGGGTAATGCCTGTCTGTCAGTATGTTTTAGAGGTCGACCGATTATTCGCATGCCCGATTAATTAGGGCCGATTTTCAAGTTTTTGTAACAATCGGTAATCGGCATTTTTGGACGCTGATTATGGCTGATTACATTGCACTCCACGAGGAGACTGCGTGGCAGGCTGACTACCTGTTATGCGAGTGCAGCAAGGAGCCAAGGTAAGGTTCTAGCTAGCATTAAACTTATCTTATAAAAACAATCAATTTTAACATAATCACTAGTTAACTACACATGGTTGATGATATTACTAGTTTAACTAGCTTGTCCTGCGTTGCATATAATCAATGCGGAGCCTGTTAATTTATCATCAAATCACAGCCTACTTCGCCAAATGGGTGATGATTTAAAAAAAGCGCATTTGCGAAAAAGCACAATCGTTGCACCAATGAACCTAACCAAATCAAATTTTATTGGTCACATACACATGGTTAGCAGATGTTAATGCGAGTGTAGCGAAATGCTTGTGCTTCTAGTTCCGACAATGCAGTAATATCCAACGAGTAATCTAACCTAACAATTTCACAACAATTACCTTATACAGACAAGTGTAAAGGAATGAATAAGAATATGTACATAAAAAAATATATGAATGAGGGATGGTATAGAATGGCATAGGCAAGATGCAGTGGATGGTATAGAGTACAGTATATACATATGAGATGAGTAATGTAGGATATGTAAACATATAAAAGTGGCATTGTTTAAAGTGGTTAGTGATACATTTATTACATCAATTTTTCCATTATTAAAGTGGCTGGAGTTGAGTCAGTATGTTGGCAGCAGCCACTCAAATTTAGTGATGGCTGTTTAACAGTCTGATGGCCTTGAGATAGAAGCTGTTTTTCAGTCTCTCTGTCCCAGCTTTGATGCACCTGTACTGACCTCGCCTTCTGGATGATAGCGGGGTGAACAGGCAGTGGCTCGGGTGGTTGTTGTCCTTGATGATCTTTTTGGCCTTCCTGTGACATCAGGTGGTGTAGGTGTCCTGGAGAGCAGGTAGTTTGCACCCGGTGATGCGTTGTGCAGACCTCACTACCCTCTGGAGAGCCTTACGGTTATGGGCGGAGCAGTTGCCGTACCAGGCGGTGATACAGCCCGACAGGATGCTCTCGATTGTGCATATGTAAAAGTTTGAGTGTTTTTGGTGACAAGGCACATTTCTTCAGCCTCCTGAGGTTGAAGTGGCGCTGCTGCGCCTTCTTCACCACGCTGTCTGTGTGGGTGGACCATTTCAGTTTGTCCATGACGTGTACGCCGAGGACCTTAAAACTTTCTACCCTCTCTACTACTGTCCCGTCGATGTGGATAGTGGGGTGCTCCCTCTGCTGTTTCCTGAAGTCCACGATCATCTCCTTTGTTTTGTTGACGTTGAGTGTGAGGTCATTTTCCTGACAACCATAAACATCAATGCCTTTCTTAAAATCAATACACAAATAAAAAAATTTAAACACGCATATTTAGTTAAGAAATTCATGTAAGCAGGCAATATTAACTAGGGAAATTGTGTCACTTCTCTTGCGTTCAGTGCAACCAGAGTCAGGGTATATGCAGCAGTTTGGGCCGCCTGGCTCGTTGTGAACTGTGTTTAGACCATTTCTTCCTAACAAAGACCGTAATTAATTTGCCAGAAATGTACATAATTATGACATTGAAGGTTGTGCAATGTAACAGCAATATTTAGACTTAGGGTTGCCATCCGTTCAATAAAATACTGAACGGTTCCGTATTTCACTGAAATAATAAACGTTTTGTTTTCGAAATGATAGTTTCCGGATTTGACCATATTAATGACCTAAGGCTTGTATTTCTGTGTGTTTATTATATTATAATTAAGTCTATGATTTGATATTTGATAGAGCAGTCTGACTGAGCAGTGGTAAGCAGCAGCAGGCTCGTAAGCATTCATTCAAACAGCACTTTCCTGTGTTTGCCAGTAGCTCTTCGCAATGCTTGAAGCACAGCGCTGTTTATGACTTCAAGCCTATCAACTCCCGAGATTAGGCTGGCAATACTATAGTGCCTATAAAAACATCCAATAGTCAGAGGTATATGAAATACAAATGGTATAGCGAGAAACAGTCCTATAATTCCTATAATAACTACAACCTAAAACTTCTTAACTGGGAATATTGAAGACTCATGTTAAAAGGAACTACCAGCTTTCATATGTTCTCATGTTCTGAGCAAGGAAATCAAACGTTAGCTTTTTTACATGGCACATATTTCACTTTTACTTTCTTCTCCAACACTGTTTTTTGCATTATTTAAACCACATTGAACATGTTTCATTATTTATTTGAGACTAAATTGATTTTATTTATGTATTATATTAAGTTAAAATAAAAGTGCTCATTCAGTATTGTTGTAGTTGTCATTATTACAAATATATAATATATATTTGTAATATATATATTTATTTATTTATATAAATAAATAAATCGGCCGATTTAATTGGTATAGGCTTTTTTTGGTCCTCCAATAATCGGTACCTGCGTTGAAAAATCATAATCGGTCAAACTCTAGTGTGTTTCACTCACAGCTAACTAGAATATGTCCCACTTAGCACAGATCTGGGATCAGCTTATCCTACAGCAATTCTAACCTCAGCTATTTACGGCTTACGAAGTGAAACTGCCATCAGATCAGCACTATGTTTTATTCAGTCAGCAGGATGGGACTGTCAGTGTGCTTTCAGTGGGCTGTCAGTGAGTTTACTGTTAGGGATTGTGGGTATTAGGCTGAACTGTCCATAAAATCACAAATGTCTCTCCCCCCCATAGCTAGCTGATAATTCCATGCTGCCCTGTGTCGTGGACGAATCAGAATTAGTTGGGTAACATAGATAATTAAGATGTTTTATTAGTATAATATGCTTATTTGAGGTACTTGTCATTAGAAAGTGTCCATTGGACTCTGGTGTCTTTTCAGTTGCACGTCTACCTTAGCCGGGGCTCAGACACTTGGGGCCCAGAGAGGGGAGAGGTCAGACTTGTCATCATGGGAATGTGTCTTTACTTATTCTTAAACCATGTGAAGGGATGGCGTGATTAATGGGGAACCAATGACTTGTCTCCACAATGTCTGTGAGCAAGTCACTCCCTCCTTTTCTTTATTGTGGGGAGGATTATGGCAGTAAATGGACCCTTGTATGTCCTCTCTTAGATCTCACACTTATCCTGTGATAATATATGGCCTAGAGGCTCACTCCCCCCAGTGAGCCTGTCCAGGAGTGGGGTCAAGAGGGGGTTTGCTTGAGATGGGAGTATCTAGAGTTGACAATTGATATATGCCATTGGATGAAATAGTTCTGTTCAATACCGTACCAGGGAGGGACAGTTCTAAGGAGACCAGATACTGGTCTATATAATGAACCCTGTTGACATAGCAGTTACTGTCTGATGTGTTTTATTGATATCTGTCATACAAAACTTAACCTCTTGGGGCTAGGTGGGACGCTAGCGTGCCACCTGTGGTGCACTCCATCAACAGCAGGTGCATTTCAAGAGCGGCAAATTTGAATCCAAATAAATGTCAAAATTCAAATTTTTCAAAAATACAACTATGTTACACCATTTGAAAGATAAACATCTCCTTAATCTAACCACGTTTTACGATTTCAAAAAGGTTTTACGGCGAAAGCATAAATTTAGAGTATGTTAGGACAGTACATTTACAAGAGTTGTGTGTAATGTTTTGTCAAGTCAAAGACAGGGTCACCAAAACCATAAAACCAGCTAAAATGATACACTAACCTTTTACAATCTCCATCAGATGACACTCCTAGGACATTATGTTAGACAATGCATGCATTTTTAGTTCTATCAAGTTCATATTTATATACAAAAACAGCGTTTTACTATGGCATTGATGTTGAGGAAATCGTTTCCCTCCAATAACCGGCAGTCAAGTCAGCGTCACAAATTAAATAATTAAAATTAGAAAACATTGGTAAAATATTATATTGTCATTTAAAGAATTATAGATTTACATCTTTTGAACGCAATCAACTTGCCAGATTTAAAAATAACCTTACTGGGAAATCACACTTTGCAATAATCTGAGCACTGTGCCCAGAAAAATACGCGTTGCGATACAGACTAGACGTCATGTTGGGGAGATCTAAAATCGAAAATACTATGTAAATAATCCATTACCTTTGATTCTCTTCATCAGATGTCACTTCCAGGTATCACAGGTCCATAACGAATGTAGTTTTGTTCAAAAAAGCTCATCATTTATGTCCAAAAATCTCCGTCTCGTTAGCACATGATGTAAGCCAGCCGGACTTCTCGTCATGAACGAGGGGAAAAAATATATTTCCGTTCGTTCAAACATGTCAAACGTTGTATAGCATAAATCATTAGGGCCTTTTTTAACCAGAACATGAATAATATTCAAGGTGGACGAATGCATAGCCTTTTATAACGTATTGGAACGAGGGTACCCAACATGAAGTAGCGCGCCAGGTGTCTAATGGGACATCACCGTTCCATGGCTCTTGTTCGGTCAGATCTCCCTCCAGAAGACTCAAAACACTTTGTAAAGGCTGGTGACATCTAGTGGAAGCAATAGGAAGTGCCAAAATATTCCTAAACCCCTGTGTTTTTCAATGGGATAGGTTTAAAATCAATACAACACATCAGGTATCCACTTCCTGTCAGAAAATGTCTCAGGGTTTTGCCTGCCAAATGAGTTCTGTTATACTCACAGACACCATTCAAACAGTTTTGGAAACTTTAGAGTGTTTTCTATCCATATATAATAAGTATATGCATATTCTAGTTACTGGGTAGGATTAGTAACCAGATTAAATCGGGTACATTTTTTTTATCCAGACGTGCAAATGCTGCCCCCTAGACCCAACAGGTTAACCTTTGTGAACTGTTACTAAGTATCTGTGGTTTGTCAATGTACGTTGAAGGGGGTGTATTGTTGCTATAAAAGATCCCTGTAGCCATTGGGTAATCACCTCATTCAATGATTCATTCGAGAGAGTGCATTATTGGGGGTCAAGTGCTTTTGCAAAAGTATCTTAATTAAGTATTAAAGATGTAGTTTTAACTCGGACTGGTGTGTTTGTAACTCCTCATTTGGTAATGCAGAAATTAGCCACCACACCTGTCATAAATCACTGTTGACTAGGGTCTGAGAACATGTTCGATAGCTTGCTTCTATCTGGACCTCTTCATTTGGTTATGGTTTTCATTGTGGTAGTCGGTAGAAGGTTTGTTCATAACTTGCTTTATCTACACATGAGAAAAAATGCAGGTGCTTTTGACATGGTTGACTATACCCAGCATCTCCTTTGCACTACCATCCTCTGTGTGTGTGTGTGTGTGTGTGTGTGAGAGATCATAGATCATACAGGTATTACTCTTAACATTTGATATCTCATCGCTTTATCTGCATGCAAAGCAAGTATGCTCTTGCAAAATTTCCCTCCGATTTTAAGTTTAGTGACACTGTGTTGAACCCAAACAGCTCAAGAGAAATCTCTGTGGGTGTTTGATGTTTATTTTCAATTGTTTTAATCCTCTTAATCTTGTGTTTAGCTTCAGTATTTGTGACCAATATTTAATCTTCAGCTAGTATCAAATACAGCGCATTCTACGGCAGGCTTTGGTGTGTCAAGGATTGATGTAGGTTGAGCAGCCGACGAAAATCCACACTTTTCCATCAGACAATGCTACTCTGAATTTTCTCATGCGATAATAAGATATGATCATAGGGCAGCGTTTTCTATTACATTTTAGACTGGGAGTAATAGCAGCAGACAGTATTCATTTCCCTGCATATATTCTCGCAGGTGGGGCTGAGTCTGTCAGTGTGTTCTGCAGTAATGTAGCTATATCGCTCTGTTTCGGTTCAGTGTGAAACGTTAGATGGAAGACTGCATCGCCCACAGCTCGTGCAGAGGTGTAAAGTAAGGCACAGGATGTATTGTGGTGGCATCATGCTCGTGATGACATGGGTCCCGGGGACAAGTGACGGGGACAGACGCTCTCTGTAGGTGGTGAATGCCACCCGCCACGGTGCATCACTGGAAAGGAGTTGACAAAGGGTGGGTGAAATGTGTGTGTGCGTGCACGGATGGACGGACGTGTTTAATTATTCTTATCGGGACCAGAAGTCCCAACTGGGGAAATGTTGTTAGTCCCCACTAGGTCAAATGCTATTTCTAGGGGGTTTAGGGTTATGGTTGGGAGCAAGGGTTAGGGTTTGGGTTAGGGAAAATAGGATTTTGAATGGGACTGAATTGTGTGTCCCCACAAGCTTAGCTGTACAAGGCTGTGTGTGTGTATGTGTGTGCTGTCAAGCCTTACTCTTGAGAGTCTGGGATGGAAAATAACCATCACGTCTCGATTTAAGACTGTTTCAACCACAATGAAGTAACAGTGATAAATCAGTCGAACAATCTGTTGAGGTTAGATTGCAAGTAAGGACTTTGGGATTTTCTTATCTTGATGTATCCAAACTATTAAGAGTAGAAAAAACATCTATAAAACGTAAAGATGAAAATGTCCTTATAGCCATAAAACCGCTATGTTGACACCAATTCAAACCTGGATTAAACTTTTTCCTTTTAATTAAACTACAGTTCTTCAAAAAGTCAGCCTGGGCAAAAGATTTATTTTAAATGTTTAACCTTTATTTATCTAGGTGAGTCAATTTCTTTACAATGACGGCCTGGCCAGTGACAACTGAGAAGTGCTGTGCAATACAAATAAAACAAAACATTAAATCACAGGACAAGACAGACGTCACAACACAGAAGCACATGGAAATATGACAAACAAAAGTCAATCCAGAACAGTTACAGCACAAGGAGAACAGATATCATAACACAACGCCTAGATGATGTTGCTGTAATTTCACTCTCTTCTGTGCCGAGTGGCCTGGGCCATCTGAGGTCTTGTGGGCGGTAAAGGGCTCTACACCAGGGATCATCAACTAGATTCAGACGTGGGCCTATTTTTATATATATTTTTTCTTTAGCGGATGGTTGGGGGGGGGCAGAACATACAGTTCATTCAGAAAGTATTCAGACACCTTGACTCTTACCACATTTTCTTTACATTTTTTAAACATTTATTTAACCTTTATTTAACTAGTCAAGTCAGTTAAGAACAAATTCTTATTTACAATGACGGCCTAGGAACAGTGGGTTAACTGCCTTGTTCAGGGGCAGAACGACAGATTTTTACCTTGTCAGCTCGGGGATTTGATCCAGCAACTTTTCGGTTTGCTGGCCCGACGCTCTAACCACTAGGCTGCCGCCACAATTCTTAAGTTACAGCTTTATTCTAAAATGGATTAAATAAAACAAAATCCTCATCAATCTACAGACAATACCCCATAATGTCAAAGTGAAAACAGGTTTTTATTTACTAAAGTATTCAGACCGTTTGCTATGAGACTCAATTGAACTCGGGTGCATCCTGTTTCCATTGATCATTCAATTGATTGGACATGATTTGGAAAGGCGCACACACCAGTCTATATATAAGGTCCCACAGTTGACAGTGCATGTCAGAGCAAAAACCAAGCCATGTGATCGAAGGAATTGTCCGTAGAGCTCCGAGACAGGATTGTGTCGAGGCACAGATTTGAGGAAGGGTACCAAGACATTTCTGCAGCATTGAAAGTCCCCAAGAACTTAGTGGCCTCCATCATTCTTACATTTAACAAGTTTGGAACCACCAAGACCCTTCCTAGAGCTGGTCGCCCGGCCAAACTGAGGGGAGAAGGGTCTTGGTCAGGGAGGTGACCAAGAACCCGATGGTCACTCTGACAGAGCTCCAGAGTTCCTCTGTGGAGATGGGAGAACCTGCCAGAAGGACAACCCTCTCTGCAGCATTCCACCAAACAGGCCTTTATGGTAGAGTGGCCAGACGGAAGCCACTCCTCAATAAAAGGCACATGACAGCTCGCTTGGAGTTGGACTCTCAGACAATGATTAAAAACATTCTCTGATCTGATGAAACCAAGATTGAACTCTTTGGTCTGAATGCCAAGCGTCACTTCTGGAGGAAACCAGGCACCATCACTACAGTGAAGCATGGTGGTGGCAGCATCATGCTGTGGGGATGTTTTTCAGCGGCAGGGGCTGGGAGACTATTCAGGATCGAGGGGAAGAGAAACGGAGGAAAGTACAGAGATCCTTGATGAAAACCTGCTCCAGAGCGATTAGGACCTCAGACTGAGGCGAAGGTTCACCTTCCAACAGGACAACGACCCTAAGCACACAACCAAGACAATGCAGGAGTGGCTTCGGGACAAGTCTCTGAATGTCCTTGAGTGGCCCAGCCAGAGCCCGGACTTGAAACTGATCTAACATCTCTGGGGAGACCTGAAAATAGCTGTGCATCGACGCTCCACATCCAACCTGACAGAGCTTACTTTTGTAAATCTGATATTTCATATTTTTTTATTTTTATACATTTGCAAAAATTTCCCCAAAACTGTTTTTGCTTTTTCATTATGGGGTATTGTATGTAGATTGATGAGGAACAAATCTATGTTAGAATATGGCTGTAACGTAGCAAAATGTGGAAAAAATCAAGGGGTCTGAATACTTTCCAGATGCACTGTAATTACAAATATTTTGTGGACTGCAAATTGACTGCAAGAAGCCCAAACGTATAATGTTTGACTAAAACATAATAATTTCAAACCTTGCTTACAGTTGTATACGATCACGATTTCTTAAATCAAAATCACTTGGGGCTGATTTCCTGATGTGTTTACAGTGTGTTATATTATGTCCATTATGCTCAGAGAACTTGGGGGTCCAAATATAACCATCCGCGGAGTAAAGCGTAATTGTGTTTTCTTTTCCTACCAGTATCGTTGTTTATCAGTTATCATCAGTGTGATGGGATGGTTCTGATATTTCTTGGTGAAATGGCGTCCAACTCTATACAAACAGTGGCTTAAACTGATCCATGGAATAACAATTTGTTGAGGCGTTGTTTGAGTTGGAGTCACTATCATAAAGTCACCATAAATAATGAAGGAGAATGTAGTTGTGTATTTTACTACTGTTAGCCAGGCACTGCTTCGTCAAGAAACTATTTCCAGGTTTTGTTGATTTTATAATGGATTGAGGGAGAGAGTGGATGTGTGTATTATGAGAGAAAGAGAAAGGAACAGAAAGCCAGGGAGAAAGAGATAAAAAGAGAAAGACGTGAGGAACAGAGCTGCTCCAACATTCAATCAGACCAGAGACCACTCTCCACTCCAGATCTCCAGATTGCTTCCAGCCCCGTATAGTTTAGTCGTTGTGCATGTTTATGTTCCTCTCCAGCTTCCTTTGGGACTCACCCACGGGCCTTGGCTTGTCATGAGAAAATAAGTTGTAAAGACAAAAAAAATAGAAGCTGGGAAATTTGTGACAAGGCAGCTGGGTGCTTGTGTCCGTGTGTCCGTGTGCGTGTGAGCAAACAACCCTCTCCAGTGTTCTCTAACAAAGTGCAGCATTACTGAGCTAGATGCAGGTCTGGGCAATTCCAGTCCTCGGGGGCCTGATTGGTGTCATACTTTTCTGTCATACTTTCCTCCCATCCCTAGCAAACACACCTGATTTAAACTAATTGCATTCTAAACTGAAGATCATGATTAGTTGATTATTGGAGTCAGGTGTGTTATCTGGTGCTGGGGCAAAAGTGTGACACCAATCAGGACCCCGAGGACTGTAGTTTCCCAGGCCTGCTCTAGAGGAAACATAAACCCCTCTTCCTTTTCACTTCCTGGACATTCTATTCCCATCTGTTGCTCCGGCTCCCGTTCACAACCATAAATACCATACCTCCCCTAAAAACAGACCAAGAACACAAACCACTAATTACTTCCCGATGTGTTCAGGAGTGCTATTGGCTACGTTCTTGAACGTCCCCCTGAAAGATGGGTTGTTCCTAAGACTGCAACAGTTCTTGATCTTACTCATCACAAATGAATGAAGAATGATAAGGTATCTTACAGTAACCAATCTCTCCTTTGAGAGTGCAGACCTGCAGTACCTGCTGCAACAATGCAATGTACAGTAGTCCTGCAAGTTCCCAACTGTGCCTTTTGTACCTGCAAGTGGCCAGCCGGGCCTAACTGTACCTTTTTATAATGGCTAAGGTCTCACCCAGTTTTGTAAAATGTGCTCCCTTTACGTACCACACTGGTTTTGTACACATATTGAAATGGAACTCTTTATTAAAGGTTGTATTAGTGATGGAAGTTTTAATGGTTAGCATTAGCAACAGCAGCGGTATAATACCAGGCAAACCTTACATACACTGAACAAAAATATAAATGCAACATGTTGGTACAATGTTTCATGAGCTGAAATAAAAAATCCCAGAATTGTTCCATATGCACAAAAGCATTTCTCCATTGCCAAGATAATCTATCCACCTGAGACGTGTGGCATATCAACAAGCTGATTAAACCGCATGATCCTTACACAGGTGAACCTTGTGCTGGGGACAAAAGGCCACTCTAAAATGTGCAGTTTTGTCACACAACACAATGCCACAGATGTCTCAAGTTTTGAGGGAGCGTGCAATTGGCGCATGCTGACTGCAGGAATGTCCACCAGAGCTGTTGCCGGAGAAATTACCGTAATTTCCGGACTATTGAGCGCACCTGAAAATAAGCCGCACCCACTGAATTTAAAAAAAAAGTAGCAGCTTATAGTCCGGAAATTACGGTAATGTTAATTTCTCTACCATAAGCTGCCTCCAACGTCGTTTTGGAGAATTTGTCAGTACATCAAACCGGCCTCACAACCGCAGACTACGTGTAACCATGCCAGCCCAGGACCTCCACATCTGGCTTCATCACCTGTAACTCAGTAAAATCTTTGAAATTGTTCCATGTTGCATTTATATTTTTGTTCAGTGTATATTACATTGTCATTTATGCGATGGCTCAAGATTCTGTCCACATTCTTGGCTTCATCTTTCAAGCCCCCTTGGGATTTGATTTCTGACTCATAGCCACGTTTGCTCAGATCTGTGAGTTTTGGCATTTAATGCTAGTCTTGCTCCATTCGCCACAGATAATAGCAGTAATACTGTATTAATAACTTAATTTCTGTGTTTATTTAAATATGATAACTATACTGACTATAGACCCATTATTCAGAGGTGCAGGCCCACACAATCTGAGATAAATCAAGACAACCTCTACATTATACACATTGTCATATGATTTTTGTCCTGTGTAAAGTTTGCGTGAGTCATTTTGTGTATGACGTTAAGCTTCTTTCCTGCAGAAACACTCTGGGTTTGGATTGTGGGAGTGTTGGTGCTTTGTGTGTGTGTGTGTGTGTGTGTGTGTGTGTGCGAGCGAGCAAAAACGAGGCAGAGAAAGTGATAGAACGATTGCATGGAAGAGTCTGTCTGAATTGGGAGGTGAATAAAATAGATCATGTTTCAGTGATCATTAACAGTACACATAGTCCATTGTAATCTCTTCTCTCTCCCAGCTGTTTCTCATTTCTAACTGTTAAAATTTTCGTCCACAAGTCTTAACTTCATGCTTCGCAGTTGATCGAATCAGCTGAGATTTGCCAAAAACGATGAGAGTTGAAAGACTGAAAAGGAATCTCTTCCGTGTTGCTGGCTTTTCATTTAGGTTTCAAGTCAGTGGATTGGAACAGAGGCTAATGTGTTACAACCCATTCCATAGAGATAGGCCTAAAATGTAAATACTTGTGTTCTATTTAAAGGTGCAGTCTGCAGAAATAACTCCGCCATTTCCTAGATGCAAAAATTCTAATAGTCTACTTAATTTCTGTTTGTGACAAAACAAGCAGTCATTCTGTAGAGAATTATTATACCATCTAAACAGCTGTGAAATATATTTTCCATAACAAAAATATTATATTTTCAGCTGTTTGAAGCTTAAGAATAGAAATAGCGCACATAGAAGAGATCTACAGTTTCTTAGACTTGCTTTCAATGAGTGACAGATTTATGACTCACATTTATATGTGAATTTGGTCGGGTCGCCCAAAAAGTTACATATTGCAGCATTAATTCTGTATCCCATACTGTGTTGTTTAGTATACACTCTGAGATTAGACCTCCTCGTTGGTTTAGGGGCCGTATTATCTGTAGGCCACAGAGCATCTACTCTTCACGGTGCTGGCGAATGTCAATATTCTTTAGTGCCCTAACTCAACCACTTGAGTCAGGTGTTTCCTGTCCTTGATGAGAGATTCTTGCTCTCCTGCTATATTCTAAGCCGTCTTCAAACAAGTGTGTGATGTCACGTGTTTGCCTATGCATGTCATCATGACCAAGTTCATTGAGTTCAATTACAGTTTGCCTCAGCGTGGAATTTAAACGGCAAGAATATTATGTATGTAGTATTATCAAAACCACGGTATAGTGCGTAACACTGCATTCTCTCATTTCATGTATTGTTCACAAAAAGCCTTTCGTGAACTAACACTCGCACTTGTCTTTTTTCCCTTTACTAGCACCTACTTAGCTGATAGCAACTTTGAGGAAAAATGTACTATGGTTGTGATATGTGGTTGTCCCACCTAGCTACCTTAAGAGGAATGCACTAACTATAATTTGCGCTGGATAAGAGCGTCTGCTAACTCAAATGTAATGTAAATGTATTCCTGTATCATCTTCCATAGCTGTTGTTGTTCTGTCTGTGTGGTGTGTTTCCAGTGAGAGGCTTGGTCTGGCCTTGTAGACGGCTGGTTCAGTCTCAGTCTGAACACAGACAGCAGAGAGAGTCTTCCTACCAGCAAGGCTCAATGACCCCATTGTGTATGGACTGGAGCTATGGTACTGGTCGTTGTGTGTGTGTGTGTGTGTGTGTGGGCGGGTGGAGTGAAGCCATGGTTCTGGTTTCAGAGATTGCATACGAAAGTGTGCGGGTGTGTGTGGGTGTATTGATTTGAAGCCATCACTGGAATCTGAAAATATATATTTTTTCTTGCAGGCTTCAAGGCGAGGGATGTTTAAATGCTTTCAAGTCGTTAAGCGGAACTGTTTCTCCTCTGGTGATGGATTGCATGTTCGCTTGGCCACTGCATTCTTATCCAACTGTTTAAAGTGTTATTTTTCCCTACGAGCCAAACCAGGCAAAACAGTCAAGTGCTCTAGGAGTTTTTAGGAAACGCTTCACCCAGTGCTCACTAGTAAGTAGGTGAGAGGCACTCAGTGAGAACCACTCCTCCTCTCAATGGAAATGAGCACACTTGGAGTTACAAATACTTACTATCAACAACAATGACTGTTAAATGATAGCTTAACTGCTACAGTGGATGATTCAGTAGCAGCATAGGTTATACCAGCTGTGGTGCCAGTAGGCAAAGGGTTAGGGACAACGTAAAGAGAAGGTATCATGCTGTGAGTCACTTACATACCATTAACAAAACAATAAGAGCCGTGGCTTGATTATGAGAATTTCCAGTTTTTGGGGATTTTCGCCAAAATGTAAATCCATAGAATGACCCTTCTGGAGGAAAGGTTGTTGACAATACTTTACATTTTGTATCTAAAAGCATAATTGAGAAATAATTGATCAAAGTTTACATATTTATTAATTATACATCAGCCTTACCCAGGCCTCCTTTAAGACTCCATAAGTTTCATCTGTATGTGTTACAAAGCAAAAATTGGTGTCATATGAAGCTTTACCGCTTGGGCTGTAATATGAGTAGTATTTTGATTTCAAGAAAAATAAATTACATGAATTTAAGATGGCCGACCGTTGTTTTCAACGTAATCTACTCACGTTCGCATAAGCCTTTTGGTGGTTGCTGCCATCTTTCTAGCTCCAGTTTTACTGGGACAACTACGCCTGCACACTAGCAGTGTTCATTTTGGCACTCTTTTGATTTGGTCAGTTTGACTAAAATATCATTGTTTTAGTCACATTTTTGTAGTTTGAATAATTATTTGGTCTAGTTATTGTCAATGTTGAAAACAGTTTAGTGAACTAAATGCCCTTTCTTTTTTGTCATAGTTTAGTCACATCTTATTTTTATTGCCTCATTAAGCTATCGTAAACGTAGTGCCTTCGGAAAGTATTCAGACTCTTTGACTTTTTCCATATTTTGTTACGTTACAGCCTTATTCTGAAATGTATTAACTTGTTTCCCCCCCATCAATCTACACACAATACCCCATAATGATATCACAATACCCCATAATGATATCACAGTACCCCATAATGATATCACAATACCCCATAATGACGAAGCAAAAACAGTCTTTTAGACATTTTTGTTCAAATGTATACACACAAACAAACAAAAAATATCACATTTACATAAGTTTTCAGACCCTTTACTCAGTACTTTGTTGAAGCACCTTTGGCAGCGATTACAGCCCCGTGTCTTCTTGTGTATAACGCTACAAGCTTGGCACACCTGTATTTGGGGAGTTTCTCCCATTCTTCACTGCAGATCATTTCAAGCTCTGTCAGGTTGGATGGGGAGCGTTGCTGCACAGTTATTTTCAGGTCTCTCCAGAGATGTTAAATCGGGTTCAAGTCCGGGCTCGGGCTGGGCCACTCAAGGACATTCAGAGACTTGTCCCGATGCCACTCCTGCATTGTCTTTGCTGTGTGCTTAGGGTCGTTGTCCTGTTGGAAGGTGAACCTTCGCCCCAGTCTGAGGTCGTGAGTGCTCTGGAGCAGGTTTTTATGAAGGATCTGTCTGTACTTTGCTCTGTTAAATCAATCAATAAATAAAATGTATTTATAAAGCCCTTCTTACATCAGCTGATGTCAGTATGTGATGTGCTGTACAGAAACCCAGCCTAAAACCCCAAACAGCAAGCAATGCAGGTGTAGAAGCACGGTGGCTAGGAAAAACTCCCTAGAAAGGCCAAATCCAAGAGAGGAACCAGGCTTTGAGGGGTGGCCAGTCCTCTTCTGGCTGTGCCGGGTGGAGATTATAACAGAACATGGCCAAGATGTTCAAATGTTCATAGATGACCAGCAGGGTCAGATAATAATAATCACAGTGGTTGTCGAGGGTGCAACAGGTCAGCACCTCAGGAGTAAAATGTCAGTTGGCTTTTCATAGCCGATCATTCAGAATATCTCTACCGCACCTGTTTTCTCTAGAGAGTTGAAAACAGCAGGTCTGGGACAAGGTAGCATGTCCGGTGAAAAGGCCAGGGTTCCATAGCCGCAGGCAGAACAGTTGAAACTGGAACAGCAGCACGACCAGGTGGACTGGGGACAGAGAGAGTCATCAGGCCAGGTAGTCCTGAGGCATGGTCCTAGGGCTTAGGTCCTCTGAGAGAGAGAGAGCATAATTAAATTCACACAGGACACCGAATAAGACAGGAGAAATACTCCAGATATAACAGACTGACCCTAGCCCCCTGACCCTAGCTCCGACACAAACTATTACAGCATAAATACTGCAGGCTGAGACAGGTGGGGTCGGGAGACACTGTGGCCCTGTCCGCTGATACCCCCGGACAGGGCCAAACAGGCAGGATATAACCCCACCCACTTTGCCAAAGTACAGCCCCCACACCACTAGAGGGATATCTTCAACCACCAACTTACTATCCTGAGACAAGTCCGAGTATAGCCCATGAAGATCTCCCCACGGCACGAACCCAAGGGGGGGCGCCAACCCGGACAGGAAGACCACGTCAGTGACTCAACCCACTCAAGTGATGCACCCCTCTTAGAGACGGCATGGAAGAGCACCAGTAAGCCAGTGACAGCCCCCGTAATACGGTTTGAGGCAGAGAATCCCAGTGGAGAGAGGGGAACCGGCCAGGCAGAGACAGCAAGGGCGGTTTGTTGCTCCAGTGATTTTCCGTTCACCTTCACACTCCTGGGGCAGACTACACACAATCATAGGATCTACTGAAGAGATGAGTCTTCAATAAAGACTTAAAGGTTGAGACCGAGTCTGCGTATCACATTGATAGGCAGACCATTCCATAAAAATGTATCTCTATAGGAGAAAGCCCTGCCTCCAGCTGTTTGCTTAGCAATTCTAGGGACAGTAAGGAGGCCTGCGTCTTGTGACCGTAGCGTACGTGTAGGTATGTACGGCATGACAAAATCGGAAAGATGGGTAGGAGCAAGCCCATGTAAAGCTTTGTAGGTTAGCAGTAAAACCTTGAAATCAGCCCTAGCCTTAAGAGGAAGCCAGTGTAGAGAGGCTAGCACTGGAGTAATGTGATGAAATATTTTGGTTCTCGTCAAGATTCTAGCAGCCGTGTTTAGCACTAACTGAAGTTTATTTAGTGCTTTATCCGGTTAGCTGGAAAGTACAGTTGTGGCCAAAAGTTTTGAAAATAACACAAATATTAATTTCCACAAAGTTTGCTGCTTCAGTGTCTTTAGATATTTTTGTCAGATGTTACTATGGAATACTGAAGTATAATTACAAGCATTTCATAAGGGTCAAATGCTTTTATTGACAATTATATGAAGTTGATGCAAAGCGTCAATATTTGCAGTGTTGACCCTTCTTTTTCAAGACCTCTGCAATCCGCCCTGATATGCTGTCAATTAACTTCTGGGCCACATCCTGACTGATGGCAGCCCATTCTTGCATAATCAATGCTTGGAGTTTGTCAGAATTTGTGGGTTTTTGTTTGTCCACCTGCCTCTTGAGGATTGACCACAAGTTCGCAATGGGATTAAGGTCTGGGGACTTTCCTGGCTGTGGACCCAAAATATTGATGTTTTGTTCCCCGGGTCACTTAGTTATCACTTTTTCCTTATGGCAAGGTGCTCCATGCTGGAAAAGGCATTGCTCGTTACCAAACTGTTCCTGGATGGTTGGGAGAAGTTGCTCTCGGAGAATGTGTTGGCACCATTCTTTATTCATGGCTGTGTTCTTAGGCAAAATTGTGATTGAGCCCACTCCCTTGGCTGAGAAGCGACGCCACACATGAATGGTCTCAGGATGCTTTACTGTTGGAATGACACAGGACTGATGGTAGTGCTCACCTTGTCTTCTCTGGACAAGCTTTTTTTCCGGATGCCCCAAACAATCGGAAAGGGGATTCATCAGAGAAAATGACTTTACCCCAGTCCTCAGCAGTCCAATCCCTGTACCCTTTGCAGAATATCAGTCTGTCCCTGATGTTTTTCCTGGAGAGAAGTGGCTTCTTTGCTGCCCTTCTTGACACCAGGCCATCCTCCAAAAGTCTTTGCCTCACTGTGCGTGCAGATGCACTCACACCTGCCTGCTGCCATTCCTGAGCAAGCTCTGTACTGGTGGTGCCCCGATCCCGCAGCTGAATCAACTTTAGGAGACGGTCCTGGCGCTTGCTGGACTTTCTTGGGCGCCCTGAAGCCTTCTTCACAACAATTGAACCGCTCTCCTTGAAGTTCTTGATGATCTGATAAATGGTTGATTTAAGTGCAATCTTACTGGCAGCAATATCCTTGCCTGTGAAGCCCTTTTTGTGCAAAGCAATGATGACAGCATGTGTTTCCTTGCAGTTAACCATTGTTGACAGAGGAAGAACAATGATTCCAAGCACCACCCTCCTTTTGAAGCTTCCAGTCTGTTATTCAAACTCAATCAGCATGACAGAGTGATCTCCAGCCTTGTCCTCGTCAACACTCACACCTGTGTTAACGAGAGAATCACTGACATGATGTCAGCTGGTCCTTTTGAGGCAGGGCTGAAATGCAGTGGAAACGTTTTTGGGGGATTCAGTTCACTTGCATGGCAAAGAGGGACTTTGCAATTAATTGCAATTCATCTGATCAGTCTTCATAACATTCTGGACTATATGCAAATTGCCATCATACAAACTGAGGCAGCAGACTTTGTGAAAATTGATATTTGTGTCATTCTCAACTTTTGGCCACGACTGTAGAGCATTGCAGTAGTCTAATCTAGAAGTGACAAAAGCATAATTTTTGGACAGAAAGTTCTTGATTTTTGCAATGTTACGTAGATGGAAAAAAGCTGTCCTTGACACAGTCTTGATAAGTTCGTCAAAAGAGAGATCAGTGTCCAGAGTAACGCTGAGGTCCTTCAGTTTTATTTGAGACAACTGTACAACCATCAAGATTCATTGTCAGATTCAACAGAAGATCTCTTTCTTTCTTGGGACCTAGAACTAGTATCTCTGTTTTGTCCGAGTTTAAAAGTAGAACATTTACTGCCATCCACTTCCTTATGTCTGAAACACAGGCTTCCAGGGAGGGACATTTTGGGGCTTCACCATGTTTCATCGAAAAGTACAGCTGTGTGTCGTCTGCATAGCAGTGAAAGTTGACATTGTGTTTCCGAATGACATCACCAAGGGGTCAAATATAGTGAAAACAATATTGGTCCTAAAACAGAGCCTTGAGGAACACCGAAATGTACAGTTGATTTGTCAGAGGACAAACCATTTACAGAGACAAGCTGATATCTTTCTGACAGATAAGATCTAAACCAGGCCAGAACTTGTCCATGTAGACCAATTTGGGTTTCCAATCTCTCCAAAAGAATGTGGTGATCGATGGTATCAAAAGCAGCATTAAGGTCTAGGAGCACGAGGACAGATGCAGAGCCTCTGTCTGATGCCATTAAAAGGTCATTTTCCACCTTCACAAGTGTAGTCTCAGTGCTATGATGGGGTCTAAAACCAGACTGAAGCGTTTCGTATACATTGTTTGCCTTCAGGAAGGCAGTGAGTTGCTGCGCAACAGCTTTTTCAATTTTCTTTTAGAGGAATGAGCGATTCGATATAGGCCGATTTTTAGTTTTTCTGGGTCAAGGTTTGGCTTTTTCAAGAGAGGCTTTGTTACTACCACTTTTAGTGAGTTTGGTACACATCCGGTGGATAGGGAGCCGTTTATTATGTTCAACATAGGAGGGTCAAGCACAGAAAGCAGCTCTTTCAGTAGTTTAGTTGGAATAGGGTCCAGTATGCAGCTTGAAGGTTTAGAGGCCATGACTATTTTCATCAATGTGTCAAGAGATATAGTATTAAAAAACTTGAGTGTCTCCCTTGATCTTAGGTCCTGGCAGGGGTGTGCAGACTCCAGACAACTGAGTTTTGGAGAAATACGCAGATTTAATTGAGGAGTCCGTAATTTGCTTTCTAATGATCATGATCTTTTCGTCAAAGAAGTTCATGAATTCATTACTGCTGACTCCACTAAGCTGGCAGGCTGGCTAACAGCCTGCTGCCTGGCCTGCACCCTATCTCATTGTGGAGCTAGGTGAGTTAGAGCCCTGCCTATGTTCGTAGATAAGATGAGAGCACCCCTCCAGCTAGGATGGAGACCGTCACTCCTCAGCAGGCCAGTCTTGGTCCTGTTTGTGGGTGAGTCCCAGAAAGAGGGCCAATTATCTACAAATTCTATCTTTTGGGAGGGGCAGAAAAGTTTCATCTTTGCCTCGATCCTGACTAGTCGACCAGTCCCTGCTGCTGAAAAACTTTCCCACAGCATGATGCTCCCACCATCAAGCTTCACTGTAGGGATGGTGTCAGGTTTCCTCCAGACATGATGCTTGGCATTCAGGCCAAAGAGTTCAATCTTGGTTTCATCAGACCAGAAAATGTTGTTTCTCATGGTCTGAGAGTCTTTAGGTGCCTTTGGCTAACTCCAAGCGGGCTGTCGTGTGCCTTTTACTGAGGAGTGACTTCCGTCTGGCCACTCTACCATAAAGGCCTGGTTGGTGGAGTGCTGCAGAGATGATTGTCCTTATGGAAGTTTTTCCCATTTCCACAAAGGAACTCTGGAGCTTTGTCAGAGTAACCATCGGGTTCTTGGTCACCTCCCTGACCAAGGCCCTTCTCCCCCAATTGCTCAGTTTGGCCGGGCAGCCAGCTCTAGGAAGAGCCTTGGTGGTTCCAAATTTCTTATATTTAAGAATGATGGAGGCCACTGTGTTCTTGGGGACATTAAATGTTGCGGAAATGTTTTGGTACCCTTCCCCAGATCTGTGCCTCGACACAATCCTGTCTCAGAGCTCTACGGACAATTCCTTCAACTTCATGGATTGCTTTTTGATCTGACATGCACTGTCAACTGTGGGACCTTTATATAGACAGGTGTGTGCCTTTCCAAATCATATCCAATCAATTGAATTTACCACAGGTGGACTCCAATCAAGTTGTAGAAACATCTCAAGGATGATCAATGGAAACAGGATGCACCTGAGCTCAATTTCGAGTCTCATAGCAAAGGCTCTGAATACTATGTAAATAAGGTATTTCTCTTTAATATTTTTAATACATTTGCAAAAATTTCCCAAAACCTGTTTTCGCTTTGTCAATCCATTTTAGAATAAGGCTGTAACGTAACAAAATGTGGAAAAAGTCAAGGGGTCTGAATACTTTCCGAAGGCACTGTAAATCACTGATTTCCATGTGCACAAACAGACATAACCTTGTCCTTTCAACATATTTTTCTGCATAACATCTTATCGCATGATTTTGTTCCCAACAGCCAAATTGGCAGAAGAACACATCACTTTGCAGCAGATTTAAAAAAAAATTGTCAATGGCACCACCTCAGGATTTGGTCGCACAAATTTTCTTCCACAGCATCATGCAATATCATTCACCTTATAAAGTAATTCACAGTGCTTTTGACTGTGTAATAGACTACTGAGATGGTAGGCTATTCAAAAAATGTTGTTTCATCTAACATGCCGAAGCAGGAATGGATGGTTCAAGATATTTTGATGTGCAACCTAATCCATTGATTGTCATGAATTGTGATTTTTTTTTTTGTGTGAGAGAATATGTCTACGTCTTTATGTGCACTAATATCATAGGCTAATTTATTTTGGGGCTTATTCACCACATGAGGAAATGAAAACTCAAAACACATTAGCTAAATCGCTAACGCTAAGTATAATACCCACTTCTAGTAGTCATGTATTAATCTAACAGGAAATGTAATGTCCTAAAAATAAACTATTTTACAACCAAGAAATGTGATATGGCTTTAAGATACGATGCCGAGAAATTCATTATCACTAGAACAATCTATTTAGATATGATCAGACCTGATCAGAAAGCTTCTTTCCTTGCAGGTTCTTAATCAATCAGACAATTTACACTTTCCCTGGCCCAGACAGATTTGACGTATTTATACTGTGGCGTTGTTAAATACTAGTTTCTGATTGGCTTGAAGGTTATTCTAGAGCGTGCATTATTATCCTATAACGCACTGTATAATTCAATGGTAATAGAATATGTAAGAATGGACTATGTTTGAAGCAAAAGTCGAATTGATAACATTTGGTATTATTGAAATTAGATTTTAATAATAGCAAGCTAGGACTGATGGTTATCTAAACTAGCAAGTCTGTTTGTTTGGTTTTCAAGGCAACTACTGTCCCGTCTGTAGTAAATTTGCGCGCTACCTCAGTGGATGTGTAACACATTTCTACCTGCAAATTAAAACATTTCCAGCGGTAAATGTTCTAAATTATAGCCATGGTATAATGGGGATAATCAACTCGGGGCTCTATGCGTTCTCTGGAAAATAACGAACGACGTGGAAGGTGGGTTCCACGACGCGCTATAATGAACGACGTGGAATAGCGCGTCGTCGAACCCACCATCCACGTCGTTGGTTATTTTCCAGAGAACACACAGCCTCTCGTTAATTATCCCTTCCTTATTATATTCTACTGAGCCATTTACTTTGTTAGTATTCTTAATTTTTATTGTTTATTTTTGTTGTTGCATTGTCTAGAAGGAAGTAAGCATTATGTTGCGTACCCCATGCATAAGACTAATAAAACCTGGAACTTTTAAACACACTAAAATATAGCAAATGTGGCCAACCAACGCTGAAAGTAGTGTAGGCCGCACTAAAAACAAGCTGCAGTTGGCTCAGGGTCTGATCATTGTTCATATGACATTGCGACATACAGGAATGCTGTCTTCGCTTTCAAATCTGAGGGAATTCGTTGGAAATGTAAACACACATGATCGAATAGGCCCAATCCCAAAACGTACACACATATAGATAAAATGTAAGTATGTGGCGACTTATTAATATCCTAACAGACTCAAATCCTTTTGTTAAACACCACCTAATTATAAACAAGTCTTCCTACTGCAATGTCTCAGGAAATTAGCAGGAAACGTAGACATGTCCAGAATCATCATGGAATAGGCAGTCCCAACACGTGTGCACTACTTTAGAGAAAGTAGGTCTGCAGACACTTAACAAACATTTTAGCTAAACCCTGTACCCTAAACACAACCTGACGATAAACAATTAGACAATTCCACTCCATTTTTTGCAAAGCTGCTGGAAATTGCGAAAGGTTGAGAAAACCAGAAACATATGCTTTAACTTCTTTCCTCCTAATGGTGGTAAAGGTCTCCTGCCTTCTTTTACTAATGGTGGTAACAATCTCCTGCCTTCTTTTTGTGATGGAAAAGGACTTAGTTCAGTAAATTATCAGTGTCAGAGTACCATGATTGTTCAAGTAGCCTAAATAAATATGTTTCTCTCAACTCATGAAGTGTCATCCCGTCCTTTAAATTGTAGACGTGCTGGATGAGGCCGTTAATGTTGGCTTTATAGTCAGACATTGCAGGAGTCGTATCTTCATGCAGAATCTAAGTCTTCCTGCCTCTTTTGAGGAATATTTGTGGGCTGTTAGCAGTATTTACAACACCAGGGTCATGTCTTACTGCTTGCATCTTTTTACGTTTTCCCAGCTTGCATTTTATAGTTGAATCCAACCTATGCATTGGTATTTATAGTAGTACTTCACTTCTATATTTCATTTGTCTAGAGGACAATCCTATCTGCCAATGGAGTGACAGCATTGAGTTGGATATAGACTACCATTGGTTGTCCTTATTTTCCCCAATATCCACAAATGATGTGACAGCATGTGGTTCCATACTGTCTCCTGATTTGTTGTCATGGTCCGTCTGCACAGATGACGTGTCCGGCAGCAGCGCTGAGTACCCAGACCGTGTGTCCATGATGGAGGGGCGTCTGCAGTCGCAGGAAGATGAGATCACGCTGCTGAAGTCATCACTGGCCGACGCGCTACGCAGGCTCCGCCTCCACGACCAGTTGATCCCCCTGCTTAAACAGCAGATCATCGCAGGTGGATGGCCAACCATCAGACCACAGTTGTACTCTTTTAACATTATTGTGCCCGAACAGTACTGTGCTGGCTTGGATATTTTCTTCACGGCACGGTTCCAGCAAATATCTTGAATGTTTAACCAGGCCGGTAAAGTGCAGCTCGGCTCAGTAGTGTGAAAATGGTTGTAGGTGATTAACTACAGTACACAAGCAATAAGCTGTAACCGATACATTATCCTACCCATGTCTTGTGCTTCAATGAAAATTCCATCCTTGCATTAAATGTGTGTGATTGTGTCAATTTTTTGTGTGTGTGTGTGTCCTCAGTAAACCCTGCAGCCTCCCGTGTCCTGAACCAGGTTTACTGCTCTGACGGTTTCTCCAGCTCCCGTAAACTGTCCTCCAGCTCAGCCCTGGACAGCCCCCGCCACCCTGCCACCAGGTACTGTGCCAGGCCAGTGCAGAGGGACTGTGGGCATGGAATGGGTTGGCTGGCATGTTTGTCCAGAGCCATATATGGAGATATGGCTCAAACATTATCAATGTGTGGAATTAAGGCATAAATTGTCTTTGGACTTCATGGCCAGAATGTTACAGTTGAAGTCGGAAGTTTACATACACCTTAGCCAAATATATTTAAACTCAGTTTTTCACAATTCCTGACATTTAATCCTAGGTAAAATTCCCTGTTTTAGGTCAGGATCACCACTTTATTTTAAGAATGTGAAATGTCAGAATAGTAGAGAGGGATTTATTTCAGATTTTATTTCTTTCATCACGTTCCCAGTGGGTCAGAATTTTACATACACTCAATTAGTATTTGGTAGCATTGCCTTTAAATTGTTTAACTTGGGTCAAATGTTTCGGGAAGCCTTCCACAAGCTTCCCACAATAAATTGGGTGAATTTTGGCCCATTCCTCCTGACAGAGCTGGTGTAACTGAGTCAGGTTTGTAGGCCTCCTTGCTCGCACACGCTTTTTCAGTTCTACCCAAAAATGTTCTATAGGATTGAGGTCAAGGCTTTGTGATGGCCACTCCAATACCTTGGCTTTGTTGTCCTTAAGCCATTTTGCCACAACTTTGGAAGTATGTTTGGGGTCATTGTCCATTTGGAAGACCCATTTGCAACCAAGCTTTAACTTCCTGACTGATGTCTTGAGATGTTGCTTCAATATATCTACCTCATTTTCCTCCCTCATGATGCCATCTATTTTGTGAAGTGCACCAATTCCATCTGCAGCAACCCTACAACATGATGCTGCCACCCCCGTGCTTCACGGTTGGAATGGTGTTCTTCGGCTTGCAAGCCTCCCCCTTTTTCCTCCAAACATAACAATGGTCATTATGGTCAAACAGTTCTATTTTTGTTTCATCAGACCAGAGGACATTTCTTCAAAAAGTAGGATCTTTGTCCCCATGTGCAGTTGCAAACCGTAGTCTGGCTTTTTTATGGCGGGATTGGAGCAGTGGCTTCTTCCTTGCTGAGCGGCCTTTCAGGTTATGTCGATACAGGGCTCAGTTTACTGTAGATATAGATACTTTTGTACCTGTTTCCTCCAGCATCTTCACAAGGTCCTTTGCTGTTGTTCTGTGATTGATTTGCACTTTTCGCACCAAAGTACGTTCATCTCTAGGTGACAGAACGCGTCTCCTTCCTGAGCGGTATGATGGCTGCGTGGTCCCATGGTGTTTATACTTGCGTACTATTGTTTGTACAGATGAATATGGTACCTTCAGGCCTTTGGAAATTGCTCCCAAGGATGAACCAGACTTGTGGAGGTCTACAATTATTTTCTGAGGTCTTGGCTGATTTCTTTTGATTTTCCCATGATGTCAAGTAAAGAGGCACTATGAAGGCCTTGAAATACATCCACAGGTACACCTCCAATTGACTCAAATGATGTCAATTAGCCTATCAGAAGCTTCTAAAGCCATGACATCATTTTCTGGAATTTTCCAAGCTGTTTAAAGGCACAGTCAACTTAGTGTATGTAAACTTCTGACCCACTGGAATTGTGATACAGTGAAATAATCTGTCTGTAAACAATTGTTGGAAAAATGACTTGTTTCGTGCACACAGTAGATGTCCTAACCGACCTGTCAAAACTATAGTTTGTTAACAAGAAATGTGTGGAGTTGTTGAAAAACGAGTTTTAATGACTCCAACCTAAGTGTATTTAAATTTCCGACTTCAACTGTATGTAGGTAGGTATGTGTGTGTATATTTATGTGTACATTCATAGACTGTCTTTTTCATAGTCCTAGTCCCAATCTAAAATGTATTTAGCACCTAGCTCACTATTGATATTTTACCTGCCTTGATTTAAAATGTATGTTGTTTTTATTGTATATCATTTTTTTCCCCTCTGTAGAGCTTTGAGATGTAACTGTATAATGAAAAGCACGATACCAATTTAATGTAGTTTTATACTGTATATACACACACTGGCCAGTTTATAAGGTACATCCATCGAGTTGCCTCCGGAACAGCCTGAATTCTTCGTGGCATGGATTCAACAAGATGTCGGAAACATTTGTTGCTCAAATGGTATCAAGGGACCGAACGTGTGCCAGGAGAAAATTCCCCACACCAGTACACCACCAACCTGTACCGTTGACACCATGCA
This sequence comes from Salmo salar, assembly GCF_965601325.2. Taxonomy (NCBI): domain Eukaryota; kingdom Metazoa; phylum Chordata; class Actinopteri; order Salmoniformes; family Salmonidae; genus Salmo; species Salmo salar. The sequence goes on along the minus strand of NC_138297.1, from coordinate 15,444,419 downwards.
GGATGGGTCCATAGACTCGTGCTACTTAAGCCAAATCCTGACTGTGTCATCAGCATGACGCAACACGAACCGGGATTGGTCGGACCAGGCAATGTTTTTCCACTCCTCAATTGTCCAGTTTTGGTGATTGTGTGCCTACTGGAGCCACTTCTTCTTGTTTTTAGCTGATAGGAGTGGAACCCGGTGTGGTCGTCTGCTGCAATAGCCCATCCGTGAGAAGGACCAACGAGTTATGTGTTCTGAGGTGCCTTTCTGCACACCGCTGTTGTACTGCACTGTTATTTGTCTGTTTCTGGCCCGCCTGTTAGCTTGTACCATTCTTGCCGTTCTCATTCGACCTCTCTCGTGAACAAGCTGCTTTCGCCCACAGGACTGCTGCTGACTGGATGTTTTTAGTTTTTTGCACCATTCTCGGTAAACTCTACACACTGTTCTGCGTGAAAAGCCCAGTCATTTCTGAGATACTGGATCTGGTGTGCCTGGCACCGACGATCATACAACGCTCAAAGTCGCTTCGGTCACTCGTTTTGCCAAACAGGAACTGAAAGCGTCGACGTCGGTCTGCCTGCGTTATATAGCAATCCACGACCACGTGACTCACTGTCTGTAGGAGCGATCCATTTTCGTGAACGGTGTGGTGTACTTAATAAACTGTCAAGTGAGTCCACTCACTCACTCACTCACTCACTCACTCACTCACTCACTCACTCACTCACTCACTCACTCACTCACTCACTCACTCACTCACTCACTCACTCACTCACTCACTCACAGCATTTAACTTGTATAGGAAAGTCTTGTTATTAGAGTTGAGTAAATTAATAGTATTCTGTATGATGTTTGTTTGTATTCTCTCTGTTAATCTCAACTCTATACTGTGTGTGTATTTAGCCAAGTACTAAACAGCACTGAAGGTGAGAATGGCTCTAATGGGGACTCGACATTCCCGGCCCTCGTACATAAGACCCCAACGTATGATCGGGCTACCCAGACAGACCTCACTCCTCTGGTGCAGGACCAGGAGCTAGACAGGGTCCCCCTGGCTCTCACCAGGCCCGTCCAGAGCCTCTCCCTGGAGGATGCACTCCCCGAGGGGATGTCTCTGACGGAGGAGGCCCGGGCCAAGTTCCACCATGTCCAGGGACTAGAACTGGAGGAGCAGGAGAAGGACCTGAGCTGGGCATCTTCCGTAGAGGAGGCCATCCACCCCACCGCCATCAGGAACCTCCAGAGAGATGACCTCCAGGACCCAAATGGCTCCACGGAGAGCTTGAGCTCAGCCCCCCAGACCCAAATCTTGGGGTCCCCAGCCCCCCCTAAGGACCTGTCCGCCAGCCTCCGGAGCGGACCTCTCTCTACCATCCTGAAGGGCGAGAAGAAACCCCTGTGCGTTGTCGCCACCTCTCCTCCTCCTATTCTCCATTACTACCTGATTGCATGGTTTTTGGGGGAAATCACCTCTTTTTGACACTCTCCCCTATTCTTTATGCTTTTATTACTACAAAGCGCCAGTGTCAAAACCATAATCTAAGAATCAGTTTGTGGTAGCCAGTTTTCTGATTCTATTAGGTTGCGTTATGGAAAGCCTTCAGTACCAAGGAGCATACCTTACGTGTCTCCCGCTGGATCCGACTGCTGTGTTATTTTCCATTTGTTTGAAAGGGGCTAAATGTGTGTACACTAACCTGATAATGAAATCTGAGCCTCATCCTTTCATTCAAACATGGATTGATTCAGCATGATTTCCTACACGTGGATATTTAAAATGGGGCTTTTCATCTGACATTCTTTTGGGAGATTATTTTGCTGCATGCTGCTCTATAATCACATAAATCATTTTACAGCTTCCTCTGTGTGTGTGTGTGTGTGTGTGTGTATGCATGCATGCACATATGTGGTTGTGTGTTTGTTGTTTTGTTTGCTAATTATTACTTGCAAGGGGCCTGTTGCCAATTGATAGCATATGTTTCTGTCCATGAAGAAGTCCGTTAGCTCAACCCTGCCACACCATGGAAACTAAGAGGTACTAAGACAATGGTGTCTAAGTTATGTACAAGAATATGAACTGGGCTATTCAGTCCCAAACTGATCTACTACGTACTATATGCATGTGTGTTATCACTAGGAGCCACAGTGGAGACCCACTGGGCAAAAACTAGTTGAGTCAACATTGTTTCCACATCATTTCAACCCCCAAAAAACAATGTAATGATGTTGAATCAACGTGGAAAACTAATTGGATTTGCAAAAAGTCATCAACGTAAGGGCGTTTTTGGATTATTTTTTTCCCCACCCAACTTTTAACATACATCCAATGACCGGTGAATGTTATGTTATTGATTTCGCGCTGAATTCACTCTAGTTGACAACTCAACCAAATTTAAATCAAAACTAGACGTTGGCTGTATCCAGTGGGGAGGAGGTCATCTCTGTTTCACTTCCTATTACGTATTGTGTTGGAACATGATTGGTCACAAGACAAGGGCCATTTCCTCTGATTAGTGGGCAAGTCATTATCAGGAAAATGTGTGTGTGTGTGTTCCAGGAAAAATATGCCCCGTCATAGAATACATGTTGAAACACACATTCACCGTTCATCAGTGTGTTTGTGGAACCCTGCATATAAATCCTCTTATGCTGCCTATCCACTCATTGTCCAGAGCTCGCAGGAACAGTGAGAAACTGGTGAAGGACCCCCAGGAGAAGACAAAGAAGCTGCTGGAAAAAAAGGCGGCATCCTCGGCCAACCTACTCAACAGATCCCCCAGTCTGGAGAGGTGAGAGAAGTCCCATCCGTCAGCAAGACTGTCTTTCAAACTCATTCTCACGTCACATTTTCCTACGGCTGCATAAACATGACGTATTTCACCAAGTAGTCACTCATTGGAGTTCCCTTTCTTCTACTATAATAAAATGACTTTCCCATGAAAAGTCTTGATCTCCCAATTGCGTGAGCTGGACCCAAAGACTGTATAATATAACGGTTGGTCCCAGTGGTTGAACGAGTCTCTTGGATATAATGTGTCTGTCTAACAGCTGTTTATTTTCTCACAGCCGGACCAAGGATCTTATCGCCAGAGCAGGTAATGCATATCCAACAACACTCCTCTCTCTCCAGACTCGGGTTGCAACCAGGACTTCTGGAAAACAAGGGAATTTATTGAAAGTTCCTGGCATTTTGCAACCCCTACTTCAGACGTTATATAATGCATTATTTAAACTCTACGTAGTCTTAAATGACTAACTGACTGACAGACTGCAGGCCAGATCTGGACTTAAGTTTTCATTCCCCTTCTTTAGTTTGGGACACTAACCTGCATACAAAATGTCAACGATAGTATTCAGACAGCGCAATACTCATGCTTAGTTAACTTTTCAGCTTTTAATGAGCGTTGGCTTTGAGTGTGGTTTAGCTTTATAATGGGACTCGTTCCAAAACCAGAGAGAGTTAGAGCACAGTCCCTCTTCTATTGTATTTAATATTGTCTCTAAGTATTTACCAGTTGAACCTAATGGTGATTCAGTGCGCGTAAAGTAAGTTTCATACGCCCATCTGATTAGCATAATAGTCTGTAAATGTGATCAATGATCCACAAGACAAGGGGTTTCTACTAGACAAAGGGTGCATGGAGTGAGCCTTCAAAAGAGCTTAAGTCTGTATCGGAGACTACTACAACAACAAGTGACTGACCACTGGACATTGCATCATCTAGTCGTCTACAGGGCTAAAGGTCATTTAGAGTTCATCACTGTCCATTTCTCCGCCCGCCACACACAGAAAAAAGAAACCTGGTCAGAAACTACCTCTCATCATACTGGGATCACAGGAAAACCAGTGTTTATTTTTACAGCCACGTTTTCACGAGGCAGAGCGGCAGCCGTTTCTGACGTTAAACACGGGAGAGTCTGTTTAGTACTCCGACGCTCCCTGGAAAGCCATCCATTGTGGTAAGCCGTGCTGCCGCACCACTCCCAGACTCCTGACGGGATGATGGATGGATGTTTTACCGGAGAAGGAAGGACGCCAAAAATATTTTATATATATTTGCTGTTTTTTTTTTTTTTTCTGTGAGCTGTCCAGGACTAGACTTATTAACTTTTTCTCTGTCTCTCTGAGTTAGCCTGAGACAGGTCTGCCTGTATTCAGCATGAGTTAGGTTGTCTCTTAACTCCCTCTCCTGCATCATGAGAGGGCTGTAAAGTGTAACCAGGTCATTTAGATAAGCAGTAACTGAACTGAACTATATCCTACTCACTACATCCTAACTGAATGTCAATACTTGGAAGTGGCAATCGTGTGAAACTGCCACTCCATTTTAAATCAATCAAAAGCAGTCATTGATGTGTTTCAACAGGGTCCAGGAGCGGTATGAAGTCGACCCATGGGGAAAATCCAAATAGTGTCAACAATGACTAATAAAAAAATCTACCTAACAAAACAGGTCATTACTATATAGTTAAACTGCAGACTTTCCCTCCCTTGTGACGTGAGCCCTGCTTTTTAGTTTTACAACCTTTTCAAAGCGAGACAGACAGATTCCCACCAGAAACATCCCAATCCAGAACCATCAACATGTAAAACCCATTCTCCCCTCCCCCAACCTTTTAAATTGAAGAAACAGTTGTCTAGATGACAGGCTTGGTGTTGGAAAACCACCCCTCTGGTTTGCTCATAGACCTCATTCGACCGGCTCTGAATCTGGTCCCGAAGGGTCCGTAATGTCAAAGCATGATCTGCTCTGCTGGAATCAGCTGTGATTTAGTGTTCCTAGGTTCCTTGTTTATTTGTCTCTCTCCCTCTCTTTCTCTCTTCCCGTAGGATCTCCCGGGTCCAGACGAGGAACCCAAGGTATGAGACGTCATGTGTTAACTGTTATGTCATTCAACTAAATGTAGGTGCTTGGGATTCATACAGGCTAATGGTACAGACTGTTGACTTATTATGGAGTGAATTAATGGTAGATATTGTAGCATCACCAGGGCTTTGGTAGTTTAGCCAGGCTGTTGAAAGAGCAAAACATTTGAGGATAAGATTGAGAGAGTTCATATTGACCCATGGTAGTGATTGGAGATTAATATGTATCCATTGTCCAGTCTTGTCTTACTTTATTTTTCTCCCTCTCTCATTGGCTGACAGGTCAATCAATCAAGATGTTCATCCGTGGTCGACCAATCACCATGTATGTCCCCTCCAACATCCAGAACTACGAGGACCTGAGGATGGAGCCACCTGTAGAGAAACTGGAACTTGATTGGGTGTATCCCTCCTGAGTCCCTCCCACAAGTCATGACCAGTGGGGCGTTGATAAAGCAGCATTTTAGTGTTTAAATTCCATTCATGGTTGATTAGAATGTTTGATATTCTATAGTGCTAAGTTTCTTGGATGAAAGCCATATTGCCCATCAGTCAGAGAAACATATTTAAGTTATCGAATGTCCTTGAGCCAAGCCATCCTCTCCTCGGGTGAATGGAAGTTATGTCATCCATAAATCACGTATTATGGGTGTAGCTGTGGGTGAAATTGCTTTAGGCTCAATTAATGATTTAGACTGATGAACCAATGAGACGCTTCAGTGATGTCACCTTGACTGGAGCCGCATAGTTACGGTTACCGAGGACGGGACTGCCGGGCCAACCTGTACCTGCTGTCGTCGGGTGAGGCGGTGTACTTCATCGCCTGTGTGGTGGTGTTGTACCACATCAACAACCGCACACAGCGCCACTACCGCAAACACACCGACTGTGTCCGCTGGTGAGTGGCTCAGACCCAACCTCGACCTCTCGTATCATTACATTACTGTACAAAATCAACTAAAACCAATTGTGAGAATTGATTGTGAAGTTGACGCTTTATGATATCCCAATTTGTCTTTACTTCAGTCTGACCATCCATCCAGACAAGGTACGGGTGGCATCAGGACAGACGGCGGGGGTGGACAAGGATGGAAAGGTGAAGGGCGTTTGGGCTATTTAAAGGCCCAGTGCAGTCAAACGTGATTTTCTGTGTTTTATATAGATTTACACACTGTGAAATTGTGAAAATGATAATGCCCTTTTAGTGTAAGAGCTGTTTGAAAAGACCACTTTAAATGTCAGCCTGTTTTGGTCAGGAGGAGTTTTGACCTGCCTAGTGACATCACCAGGCGGTGAATGAGTTAATAGACCTATAAGAAAGAGTGCCAAACCTCTCTGCCAATAACAGCTAGTTTTCAGTTTTCCCCTCCCCACTCAGACCACTCCCAGACAGTCCTAGCAATTTTTGTTTCTTTTTGACCATTTTAATTGAAAACAATCACTGTAAGGTACTTAAATGTTAACCCGAAATGGCTCTATTGGACTTTTTTTAAGGAACATCATCTGTCACTATTTAAAACTAAAATGTTTCCATTCTTGCTGGAGTGTCCCTTTAAGACTTAAAAAAAGGGTCATACTATCAAATCCAGAGAAAAAAGTATTGTATACATATAATAACACGCATGATACTTATTATCAATCCTTGTCTAATTTATGTCTTAGCCCCTGCAGCCTTATGTCCATATCTGGGATTCCTCCACACTGATCACCCTACAACAGATAGGACTGGGCACCTTTGAGAGAGGTGTAGGGTCTGTGGCTTTCTCCTTTGCAGTAAGTGTTTATTCCCACTACAAAACAACCCTCCCACACGCACACATTAGATGTTACTGAGTTTATGGCCTATATTTAGTACAGTATTTCTCATCTCACTAAGGCTATTGAAGAACCCCTGACACCAACTCTCCATACAGGACTCCCAAACAAAACCAATACAGGCTTTAATACATTAGTCCTGATTTGTGACTGGGCTGCATCATCTCTCCATCTGTCATATGTCCTCTCAGTGGTTCTTTCTCTCCTTTCCCCCTCTCTCCTTCTTACTTCTCCTCTGCTTGCAGGATGCTGGAGCCTTCCTCTGTGTGATTGATGACTCCAATGAACACATGCTGTCTGTGTGGGACTGTGCCAAAGGAACCAAGCACACAGAGGTTAAGGTAAAGCAATGCACCAAGACACGCACATGTGCACACACTCACATTTTCTTTCAGGCACGTACAAAGACACACACGCACAGATTCCTATTTATATTGCACTGTAGGTTTAATGCAATAAAATGCAATTAATCAATACCATTTACCGTATACATCTTGATACGGCTTCCTTGTGTTATAACAACAAAAATCTACCCCTATCTTTGCAGGTAACCAAGCCTGTAATTTGCATGCGTAGGCTGTTAAAGACGGCATTACATTAGTGAGAATCTTCAGATCCCTGAAAAGGAGGCCTATTTGCATAGATTAAGCAAAAATAAATTCTTCCACATCACCTAGTTCTGTCACAGGCTTTTGTCCCAAATGTTTCTACTTCCCTGAGAGTCATTTCAGCGGTGTTGCCATGGCAACTGTGTAAATATTTTAGACTGGGAATTTGTCCGGCGGTGTGTGCTCTATATGCATATGTGTGTGCGTGTGTGTGCGTGTGCGTGTGTGTGTGTGTGGGGGGGGGGGGGGGGGGGGGGGGGGATGGGGGTTTGGATATTAGGTGGGTGTTTATATGACATCATTTTCTCTCTTGGTCTCGAGTTTCTTGTAGCACACATGCAGAACTTCTCGTATTTTCGCCAAATTGATTTAGCATAAGCATCATTTGTCATGAGTGCCCTAGATTCCAGAGCCCATTTTTGAATCTCCAGTGAAATTTGGGAGTGGTCACAAGGAGTGGCAAGGGAAAAGGTTCAGCCCACATAAATATATGAGATGGTTCAACGTATGTAACATATGCCCACATCCCGCTGGACTGTAATGCATCTGCAAATTGAAACTAAGTTGCAGAAGTGTTATGCCCTATCATACAATCTGAACTGTCCTCAAGTGAATTTGTAGAAATGCACATTGGAGTTCAGTGATTTTGCATTTGAGTGAATTATTTGATTATTAAATGTTCTCCTTGTGTGTGTTTAATCCAGAGCACCAACGAGGCAGTGTTTGCAGTTGAGTTCAACCCCAGCGACAGCACCAACATCATCACTTGTGGAAAGTCTCACATCTATTTCTGGACCCTGAGTGCAGGCTCACTCACCAAGAAACAGGGCATCTTCGGGGTAAGGGAAGTCCCTTAACTACTCTTCATCTGAAAAGTATTTTTCTCATAGACAAAAGTTATGTGACCAATGGGTATATCAAACCCGGCTTATCTGTATGACTCAAGAAAGACTATTCTAGCCCATTGAGCTAAAGCCTAGACCAACTCTGGAGGCGAAAACGAGTCTGCAGGTCTCACGCAAGGCTACTTCTCACTAAACCACCTCCGCTACATATCGTCATGCAAACGTATTATCGGTTTGTAATGTTTCTCTTCTTTCCTCTGTCAGAAATACAAGAAGCCCAAGTTCATCCAGTGCTTTGTGTTCAGCCTGACGGGAGACGTGCTGACCGGGGACTCGGAGGGGAACATCCTGACATGGGGCAAATCACCCGGCGACGTCAAGACACTGGGGAAAGGAGCCAAAGGTAACGAACGGTCTGTTCCAAACGGGCTCCAAATATGGACTAGGCTCTCCATGTGAAATACAGTGTATATAAACTAATAATACAATATCATCTGATTTAGTACCTCCTTAGCCAATAATGTACCGGACATGTGTGGCTATCTTTTCCGCTTGCTCTCCGAATGTGAGAGACCTGTGACAAAAGACAACAAAGTAATCTTCTTCACCTCCTCTCTCTCTCTCTCTCTCCCTTCTGTTGAAGAAACGTTCCAGATCATGCGTCAGACGCGGGCCCACGACGGCAGTGTGTTTACGCTGTGTATGCTGCAGGGAGGCGCTCTCCTCAGCGGCGGGGGCAAAGACCGCAAGATCATCCGCTGGAGCGCAGACCTGGCGCCCGAGAGAGAGTGTGAGGTGAAAGATGTGTGTGTGCGTGCGTGTGTTTGCATTGTCACTCTTAATAACAAAACCAAGCATGTTAAAACATTTTAAGACCTTTTTGTATGTATTTGTGTGTAATTTCAGAATAAAGCATATGAATTTATTATAGATTCCAGAAAAGTTTGGTGCGGTCCGTTGCATCACAGATGTAAACGGGGAAGAGGTGTTGGTTGGTACCACCCGAAATGCCATCCTGAGGGGCACTTTCTCTGATGGCTTCGTGGCCATAGTGCAGGTATGTTAACATTGGCATGATGGAGTATGTACTGGGTGGTATGTGAAGTGGTTTGTGGTTAAACACCTGCACATGTTTTGTGTTCTGATCTCCTACACTTCTCCGTTCTTCCCAAAGTGCGCACTTTCTCACTCCCCCTCATGGATTTCTAAGTATTATATTGTTGTTTGCATGTGTCATGACACATGGAGGGAAACTCCCTCTAACCCGTGTCTTACACCATATCCATTCCTTTTAAATCCACAATGGCAGTGAACAAGTGCACACTACAGGGAGAAGCATAGAGAATAGAAACCTAAAGCCAGTGTTTGTGTGTGTGTGTTGCTCTCCCCCGTGCAGGGTCATGTGGATGAGATGTGGGGTTTGGCTACTCACCCCTCTCAGGATGTCTTCCTCACCTGTGGACATGACAGACAGGTGTGCGTGTGGAACACAGAGGAGCACAAACTGGACTGGTGCACCACGCTGGAGGTGGGCGGGAATGGACAATACACAAACATGCATACACATATGAACACATGCACGCCCCTACACATGTAAACAAATACTGATATTCATACTGTATTTTTCAGGAGTATGGGCTGTGTGCAGACTTCTGTCCTAATGGGGCTGTGGTGTCTGTTGGGCTCAGCACAGGCAGGTGAGACGCTCCTCTGAAATACCACAGCATCAAACACCTTTCAGGAGACACTTCTCTCTGGCCAGAGAGTAGAGCAGGAAATGGTCCCAGTTGGTATTCAAGTAATAATAAAGAATTCGCCTCGACTACTCCAACAAATTGGGGAGAACGGACATTGTTTCCTATTGACCCCCATTTTAAAAGAGGCAACTTCGTCATCATTTTTTAAATATATATACAGAAATAACAAAACATACCGAAAAGCTGCTGTGTTGTTCAATCTACATGTGTCCACGTCAAAAATCCCAATTTACGTTTCGCAATGCTCCCATAGAGAAATAGAGGCAGCGAAAAGAGCCCTGTGGTTTTATGCTATTCAATGTGGGAAGTGTGGGTACGTGGTGTCCAAGTAGGTTACGAGTAGCTATGCGTGTGGAAAACATTTAACAGGTAAGACAATTAACTGGTTTAGTACAGTCCATTTGTAACTCCACACACTACTTGTAGCTGTATAGTCTGTTTTTGTTTTGTTGGTCTTGGCTAGCTTAATGTCCCGGTCGGTAGCTAGCACTCAGTCAGTCAAGTGGCTGCCAGCATTGTTATGAAAAGGGGCATGAGGGGAGCCGAGCCCTACAATATAAAGTAGTGAGAACATTGGGGAGCAAGCAATGTTGAAAAGTAATCTTTAAACATGTTGTACTTTTCTTAAATGTAGTTTTGTAATTGACTAAAACAAACAAGATCGGATCCCCGAGCTGACAAGGTAACAATCTGTCGTTCTGCCCCTAAACAAGGCAGTTAACCCATTGTTCCTAGGCCGTGACTGTAAATAAGAATTTGTTCTTAACTGACTTGCCTAGTTAAATTTAAAAAAACAAGAAAATGTATTTTGAAAAGGTTTTGCTGTGAGCCAATGGGGTACCCTAGGTAACCAAACGTTTTCCCCACAGGTGGGCAGGGTCGCGACGTTCTATCTCATACCAAGCATTATCAACTCATATAAAGGGTCAATCAATATAAATACTTGCATGTTAATTACCATGCCTTTGTGACATGAAACCATACAAATGATACACAACCCCAAGATGATAAAAAATAATTAATTGTTTGGTGGTTCAAACCTTCACACTGGTTGTCTGCCTCTCTGCCCAAACCCCCCACCTACCACCCCCCCACCTCCAAATACCCCTGTAACAGATGGCTGGTCCTTGACCTGCAGACCAAAGAGGTGATCTCAGACTACACCGATGGGAATGAACAGCTGTCCGTCATGAGATATTCACCAGGTCAGAGGTTAAGCTCTTTTCCTCAGTGTCTCAGAATGGATCGAATTTCAACCATGATTCAGTAATATGTACTCACTTGGCACTATGATGGATCTCTATTATTATATATTTTTTTAAATATTGCCTTTATTTGGAACATGCCTTTGTTTTCATTTCCCCTTTCAGACGGTAGCTTTTTGGCCGTGGGTTCCCATGACAACTTCATCTACGTCTACAACGTCACCGAGAGTGGACGGCGCTACTCCCGCTACGGAAAGTGCAATGTAAGTTGCAGTACATTCTGGGGTGTTGGGGATGGTTGTGGATTATTTATGTAATGAATGAGTGGTTCATTGTGGGGTACAGTAGGGCTCAGGGACACATTTGTCATGGTGTTTAGGTGTCGTGTCAATTTTTTATGTCTGTCATTTTTAGGGTCACTCCAGCTTCATCACTCACCTTGATTGGTCCAAAGATGGGAAGTACATTATGTCCAATTCGGGCGACTACGAAATTCTTTACTGTGAGTGACTGTGAAAATGTCTACATTTCCATGTCTCATTTGAACATGTGTATATTTGTATAGTATAATATGTCTTATTTTCCTAAGTTATCCTAATGACTATTGGTCTTCTCAAACAGGGGATGTTGCCGGAGGTTGCAAGCTGTTGAGGAACCGCTATGAGAGCAAAGACCGAGAATGGGCGTCCTACACCTGCGTACTGGGCTTCCACGTCATGGGTGAGAGGGACAAAGTAATCACCCTGTTGCAGGAGAACTTTCCTGCAATGCAGGACATTTTAAAACTTGTAGTGTATTTGAGGTTTAAAAAGGCTTCTGAAGTTTATAATTTACACTTAGACATGTCAGACTTTATTTTTCCTTACGAAAAATGTATCAACACCTAGAAAAATGTCCATTAATTATAATCCACATAATAATTCATATTTCTTGTTGCTGCAGGATTATTTTCCCGCTGTAGCAAACTGGCTCAAATTAAGATCCTACATCTGTATTTCAAAGCTCTCAGTATCACACAACCCCTGTGAGACTGAGTGATTGAGTATTCGACCTGTATTGTGTGGGTTTTTTTCGGTCCGTCCCATAGGTGTGTGGTTGGAAGGTTCAGACGGTACAGACATCAACGCCCTCTGTCGCTCCCACAGTGAGAGGTTGGTAGCGGTGGCTGACGACTTCTGTAAAGTCCATCTCTTCCAGTATCCCTGCCCAAAACCCAAGGTCAGGGATAACACAGCTCCACATTTACAATTGATTTCCCTTATTTTTACTCTCCTTGCACCACAACATTCACCGCATATCAACTGTCTTTTTTTACCCATCAGGCCCCAAACCACAGTTATGAGGGCCACGGCAGCCACGTGACCAATGTGCGCTTCACCCACTGTGACAGTCACTTGCTCTCTATGGGTGGCAAGGACACCTGTATCCTCCAGTGGGAGGTCAAGAGAGCAGGAACAGGGGATGGTGGAGACCGCCTACACTCTGCATCCTTCACCAGTTCCCCAGAACCTTAAAGGAGGGAAAGAGACATTAAGAGAGAAAATCAAATCACATTTTATTGGTCACATGCGCCAAATACAGCAGGTGAAGACCTTACCATAAAATGCTTACATACAAGTCCTTAACCAACAAGGCCTTAACCAACAAGGCAGTTCTAACAAAATAGAGTTAAGAAAATATTTACTAAATAAACTAAAAAAATTAAAAAGCAACACAATAAAATAACAATAACGAGGCCATATACATGGTACCAAGTCAATGTGCGGCGGTACAGCTTAGTCAAAGTAATTTGCACAGGTAGGTAGGGGTAAAGATAGAGAGGCATTTTTACAGAGTGGGGAGTAATGTAGATAATGAGGGAACTGGCTGGCCCTTGTATATCAGTACAAAAGGTATAAGGTCAGCCAAGGAGGCTTTGGATTCCATAGGATTCTCTTTTCAAACATGATGAAGTTTGGTTTTTACAGATATTGGCCCCACATGATGAAATAGAAACGTTAGTACATCTGGGCACAATCTACTTCTCAAATTAAGTGAAATTCCTAGTCTGACATTTGAAAAAGGTCAAGCTATCGAATCAACTGCCTGTTTGACTGCCATCATCAACTGACGACCAAGGGATGAATTGTTGAGAACATTCCAAAATATCCCATTTTGTTTACCATACAAGCGTACCATAGTGGTGTTTTATGGTTATCATCTTGTCAGAAAAGTAATATACACATTTTGCTCTATTGCGATCTCTAGGAATATTGACCTGTTTTTGTGCTTCAAACTTTTGCATTTTGCTAGACGGTGACAATCTTTCAAGTGCATTTACTCATTAGTTCCAACTGCAATATCTCCTGTATTAGACAAATTCAGAAATGTTTACCTTATTGTAGTACACTTCACTTTTGGATTTGATATCTTCTGTGTATATTTAAAAGTACTTTTGAATGTGTCATCGTTTCCTATGTCTGTAGATATTTCTATCAATAAACAATTACAAAAAAAACTATTGCTTATGAATTCATACCATCTCTCTTTCTAAAAGTATCCAAGTACTTCCAGTGGGTTGTACTTGAACTGAAATGATTTTTACATCATTGGTTGTTGTACTGTAAGTTCTAAAAACGGTATGCTATCGAAATGCTCGCTAGAGGGCAGTGTTGTTCAAATAAGGACAAAGTTGAGTTGTCATTCTGCTACAACTACTGTACCAAGAACTAACTATATCTGAGTCTAGCCTCTGGAAGTGGTGGAAGGCTGTATACGTGTCTTGTCAATGTGTTCATCTGCATACTCAATGCCCAACATGTCAACCAGATGATCTGTCCTCAGTATTACTTTAGTTATAGCTATTGGGTGATAAACAATAATGTTGGTTACATTTTTGCTATTTTATTAAAAACGTAATCAGTGGTTCTTAGTGTTTAATGGTGATAGTTGGAGCAATTGTTGTTATGAATTGTGTCTGTTGCCGGAGTTTTCCGATTCTAAACGACGTTATTTTCCGAAGATGACGTTTTCGAACGGGAGGTGTGTGTGTGTGTGTGTGTGTGTGTGTGTGTGTGTGTGTGTGTGTGTGTGTGTGTGTGTGTGTGTGTGAGAGAACTGAGCAGAGGTGAAGAAGAGGAGGATGAAGCTGGGAACGGAGGATGGGAGGAAGAGTGTAATAAGCGACAGGCTAGCTATCAAGGGCTGTGTATGCATGCCTGCAAGTGTGAATGCGTGAGTGAGGAAGAGGGAGGTGGTTATCGGACTGAAACAAAGACGCATTTTGGAACCCCGAAACATTAACGGAAACTTTAAACTTTTACCAGCCAGAGCTTGGCTACTGTGCCGGGTCCCGGCTTTGTTTCGAGGCAGGGGAGGTTTACAATACAGGGATAAAATAGCCCCAGATCGAAAAAAAATTTACGCAAGAGGGGAATCCCTTGGATAGTGTTTGTTGGGGGTAACGAGAGAATGGCGGCCAACATGTACCGAGTGGGAGGTAAGTCTTTTTTTTGAGACCTCTCAGCGTGATTGTTAGCTAGCTATGCTAGGGTAGTTAGCTAGCTGATTTGCATTTGCTAGCTAGCGAGTGATAGTTATTTCCGCGAAGGCTGGCTAACGCTACCTAGCTAACTTGTTAGCAGGACATGTCAAATTAGAACGCGTTCCTTGGCTATTGGTAGCGTGAACTAGTTTAGCTTACGTAGCTTGATTTAGTTGGCTGTAAGACTTTAATCAACTTGCAGTGTAACGTTAGCTAGTATAGTTAAGTTTATATAACTAGCCATTTAACGTTAGTTGAAACCAACAAGTTAACTTGAGTATGATAAAGTTACTCAAACGTCTTTGTTTTACTTAGCCAGGTAACGTTAGCATACTAGACTGCAAGCGTTAGATACCATCTGTCACTTGGTTTGGCTAGATCGCTAACGTAACGTTAATTTACAGCTAGCTAGCAAGTTAGCTTGTTGGCTCTGTAGGTAGTTAGCGTATGCTACCAATCATAGTACGACAATTGATTATAGCTAAATGGGAAGCAGCTGTATTGTTCAGAAAATAATCCCAAACTTCAATCTGTTCCGCAATTTATACCCGTTACCATTTAGCTACATTGTTTACATAGGTTACAATATGGTGCATTTAGCAAGCTAACAATACTCACGTCTGTATGTTAAACGCCGGTAAACGTGTGTTAGCTAGGTCGCAAGCTGGCCATAGCTAAACCGTCTGGATTTCTCTTCAACCCACAGGGTCGACAGCTTTATTTTACCATCAACATTGCAATTTTATGAGATTATATTATTGGTGGTGGGAAAGATTATCAACATCAGTGTTCTTGACTTGGTGCGACGTTGTTGTTCTTAATGTCTTGGCTTGAGTCCGTGTTTTGGTGGATGCACAGCCACTCACTGAACCAGTGAAATCTATAGCCATAATGATACACACTGATACATTCTTGCTGTTTTATCTTTGTATAAGGTCCCACAAGAGCGTCTGTTTTTAGGTCACGGTGATTAAACGGTGCAGTGTCAGAGGAGATGCTACCTTGTTTCTGTACATAATACAATGTAATCAAGCTCTTGTGCAAAATAGCCCCACAGAAAGCATTGGGCTAAACATCATTGATATGATTACTACTAGTAGATAACGTGTTGCAGTACGTGAATTATGATAATGAATGCCTTATTTTACAGGCAACAGTATAGACGGATTTAACCCCTGACTGTCTGAAAGCCACATGACAGCAAGGCATTGTTTTGGTTGCAGCATTATGCATTTATTTAGTCTCTACGAACATGGCAATTACAGTATGGTATTTCAACCTTTTAAACCCCCTCACCTCAGTTATCTTGGCCTTGACTGTGCCTGAGATGGCACTGCTCTGCAGATGGTGGTGTCTTCCAACCTGTCTGTTGATAATGCCTGCCTGTTTATAGTCCCCCACATCAGTAACTTCACAACACTGCCTCTCAGCACCTCAGAGCGCGACAAAATACTTATGCACCGTCGACCTACTGGAGGGAATCATCCCTGAGAGCTCGAACAAGAGTCAACCATTAAGTCTGATGTTGTGATGTTCATGGCAATTTTCTTGCTCCAGTCAAGGTGATCACAAAGACCAGTGCCTAGCAGAATGTCTACCCATTTGGGCAGCTCTGGGCCAGCGTCTTAGTAGGAGTGCTGATCTAGGATCAGATCTCCCCCTGTCCATTTAATCTTATTCAGGCTAAACTGATCCTAAGACAGCACTCCTACTTAGAGATGTGTTCTGAATAGAGGTCGACCGATTATTTTTCAACGCAGATACCGATTAATCGATTATTATTTTTTTTATTTTTTTATTGGTAATAATGACAATTACAACAATACTGAATGAACACTTATTTTAACTTAATATAATACATCAATAAAATCAATTTAGCCTCAAATAAATAATGAAACATGTTCAATTTGGTTTAAATAATGCAAAAACAAAGTATTGGAGAAGAAAGTAAAAGTGCAGTATGTGCCATGTAAAAAAAGCTAACGTTTAAGTTCCTTGCTCAGAACATGAGAACATATGAAAGCTGGTGGTTCCTTTTAACATGAGTCTTCAATATTCCCAGGTAAGAAGTTTTAGGTTGTAGTTATTATAGGAATTATAGGACTATTTCTCTCTATACGATTTGTATTTCATATACCTTTGACTATTGGATGTTCTTATAGGCACTTTAGTATTGCCAGTGTCACAGTATAGCTTCCGTCCCTCTCCTCGCTCCTACCTGGGCTCGAACCAGGAACACATCGACAACAGCCACCCTCGAAGCAGCGTTACCCATGCAGAGCAAGGGGAACAACTACTCCAAGTCTCAGAGCGAGTGACGTTTGAAACGCTATTAGCGCGCACCCGGCTAACTAGCTAGTCATTTCACATCGGTTACACCAGCATAATCTTGGGAGTTGACAGGCTTGAAGTCATAAACAGCGCAATGCATTGCGAAGGGCTGCTGGCTAACGCACGAAAGTGCTGTTTGAATGAACGCTTAGGAGCCTGCTGCTGCCTACCATCGCTCAGTCAGACTGCTCTATCAAATCATAGACTTAATTATAATATAATAACACACAGAAATATGAGCCTTAGGTCATTAAAATGGTCGAATCCGGAAACTATCATCTCAAACAAAATGTTTTTCCTGTCAGTGAAATACGGAACCGTTCCGTATTTTATCTAACGGGTGGCATCCCTAAGTCTAAATATTCCTGTTACATTGCACAACCTTCAATGAATGTTATGCCATAATAAATTCTGGCAAATTAGTTCGCAACGAGCCAGGCAGCCCAAACTGCTGCATATACCCTGACTCTGTTTGCAAGAGAAGTGACACATTTTCCCTAGTTAAAAGAAATTAATGTTAGCAGGCAATATTAACTAAATATGCAGTTTTAAAAATATATACTTGTGTATTGATTTTAAGAAAGGCATTGATGTTTATGGTTGGAGCAACGTGTACCTAAGCGATTATATGCAACGCAGGACAGGCTAGATAAACTAGTATTATCATCAACCATGTGTAGTTAACTAGTGATTATGATTGATTGATTGTTTTTTATAAGATAAGTTTAATGCTAGCTAGCAACTTACCTTGGCTTCTTACTGCATTCGCGTAACAGGCAGGCTCCTCGTGGAGTGCAATGTAAAGCAAGTGGTTAGAGCATTGGACTAGTTAACCGTAAGATTACAAGATTGAATCCCCGAGCTGACAAGGTAAAAATCTGTCTTCTGCCCCTGAACAAGGCAGTTAACCCACCGTTCCTTGGCCGTCATTGAAAATATGAATGTGTTCTTAACTGACTTGCCTAGTTAAATAAAGATCTAAAAAAAAAAAAAAATCGGCCAAATCGGCGTCCAAAAATACCGATTTCCGATTGTTATGAAAACTTGAAATCGGCCCCAATTAATTGGCCATTCCGATTAATCGGTCGACCTCTAGTTCTGAATAAGGGCCTTGGTTTGGTATGTGTCTAAAACCTGTTGTTTATGGTGAATGCCAAAGTAAAACCAAAGTGTTGTGTTAAGCGAGTTCTGTTATCTTCCCAAACAGTAGTGACAGTACAGTGGACGCTGTCACAGCTACTAACTGTTGTTGCTTCTCCGTGGTGAAGCTTTTACTTCTGACGTGTCACTCTTGACATTATGCGTGTGGAAATTAAATGTGGGTGGAAATGAAATTGAGCTTTAATGATTAATTGGGATACGAGGGCGGCCTGTTGAATTTGCTCAGTGAGGCGGTTAGTCCCGAGGGTCCCACATGTCATCGTTTTAAATGTTTATCTGCACCTCATCTGAAAAAGTATAGTCTAGTGGATTTAGGCCTACTACTGTATTCAAAACAGTCCTTTACCTCACAGAAAACCACACGTCACTCTTCTCATGAATAGCTTTTACTTGCCTCCATTATCTGAATTGAATGGCTTGGTCTAGGGCTATGCCCTGTTTTATAGCCAGAGGAGCCTATCGACAGGCTGGGTACAGGTCCTGGTGATATGAAGCGCATGGAATGAATCAATGGGGCAGTGCTTGCCACAGATGTTTTGTATGTAGCAATAGACTCACTAGTAGGGATGTGACGGTCATGGAAATTTGGATTGCGGTAATCAGCCAGCCAAATGACCGTGGTTCACATAACTGTTTGAATAACAAAAAAATTACTATCATTTTTAGGGATGCACGATATATCAGTTAACATATCAGAATCGGACGATATTAATTAAAAATGCCAACATTGGTATCGGCCCGATGTCTAGTTTAACGCCGATGTTAAAAACCGATGTCAAAGCTACCGTACATACCTAATATAACGTAGGTACATGACGTAATGACGCCACATAAAATTTGGCGCTACACGTGCAACACAGCATTCCTAACCTAGCCCACAATGCCTGCTGTGTGGATCGAGCAGTCAACAAGTCAAGCAGCCATTTGAAAGAGTAACAACATTTCAGCGAGGCAACTCAAAGACAAAATGCATTAAAGCCAAGATAATGTAATTCATTGCCCTTGACAATCAACCGTTCTCTGTTGTGGATGATGTTGGCTTTCGCCAACTGGTTGAGCACCGGTACACACTACCAAGTGTGCTATTTTTACAGTAATAGCGTCACTACTATTACCTTCACAACATACATACTATGGAACGCTGTTTGGGTCTTTGCGTGTAAAAAAAAATATACAGTAGTACTGTCAAAGCTGTACAAAAATGTCAGCAAACAAGCACACACCGGCCACAAACGATGTGTTTACAATACCGCGTTGGTAATGAAGCATAATTTGTTCGACCGCAACTTCTGGGCTAGCTAGCTTTAGCTTGGTACCTAGTTAGCACCAATACAACCAGCCTGAAAACAATGACCAGTAAAAACTACAGTCATTTTCATTATTCTTAGCAATGATTTAGGAATCCTTGTGAGTAAGTATTAGCTAGGTTGCCACTTGTTGTTCGCCTATTAAAATTGAACTTCAGTTCATGAAAATAAATAGTTAGCCAGCTACTTAACCCTGTTGCCCAAAGCTAACGTTATAAGCAGCCAGCTAGCTTCATCTGGCTAATGAGGCTTGACCGGACTAGGTTATGTGTTGTGAAGCTAGCCACAATAAGAATTAGGCACAATAGTGGAATTTGCAGTTTGCCTTCAAAATAAAAGTATATCATTAACAGTGATGCAAATTAATACAAATAGTAGAATTCTGCCATACTTTTAATTTGAAGGCTAACCCAAAGTCCACCATTGTGGCTAATCCTTATTGTGGCAAGCATCACATAGATGGGTCCGACCACCATTAATAAAATAACCCTAATTTCTAAAACATTTCTTATTTTAGATGACAGCTAGCTAACTGTATAGCTAACTATAGCTACTGAAACAGATTATGTTGTTTTGCTATGTTTTTGGAGAAGAACTACATTGTTTGCATCCATGAGCTAGCTTGCTTTTTTTTTTATGACCAGCAACTGTAGGTGCGCGAGACAACTTTACCAGCATCATAGCATACGTATCGATGAATCGTTGTGACATATGAAGTACGAGTGATTGTGTAATAACTACGTAAAAAATGTATCAAAGCGTTTGACGTGCAGTCATATTCAGGTCCTGATTGGTCAACATGCTTGTTTGGCACGTCAAATAGTGTTATTTTTTGACCCGCAAAGACCCAAACGATGTTCCATAGAAATCCTGGTTGAGAATGAAATGACTGAACAAAGGAACAATGAAACAGCACGCAAGTAAGTGAAAGAAATAGGTTTTGATTATGTTTTACTGGTAATGGGGACATACGTAAATGCCAACAAAATAACTTTTTGGTCAGTGTGGTGTGTGTCACCTTTATTTAACTAGGCAAGTCTGTTAAGAACACATTCTTATTTACAGTGACGGCCCGGACTCTCAATCACGGCCAGATGTGACACACCCTGGATTCGAACCAGGGACTGTAGTGACACCTCTTGCACTGAGATGCAGTGCTTTAGACTGCTGCGTGTGTGTGTTAACTATTTAACTGTACCAGAATGCTTAAAAGGCCACAAAAATGTTAAATATCGGTATAAGGGGTTTCTTTTGGCAAGGAAAATATCGGTATCGGCCCAAAATTTCATATCGGTGCATCACTAATCATTTTAAAACGTGCATTTTCTCCTTACCTTCTCTCCCGACTGCATCTGCTGCCATAGAAAGATAATTAACAGGCTTCCCTATTCCAGTCAATGATGGCATAATGTGTGGACTGGCGGCCATTGAGAGTGTACCCAGAGGCTCAAAGCAGGAAGTGTACCTATCAATATGTGCTGTGATTTGTTGATTAAACTCAACTGACATTACAAAAAATACATTCCATTGCGTGAGTCACATCAGTTAACAATACGTCATACCATGCGACTGTATCCATGAGTTAGTTTACCAGTCATTGCCAACTGCACGAATGCCCGGTTGTCCCGTCTTCAGTCAGCTGTTAGGTCCCCACACAAATATATGTATTTTTATTCTTCAAATAACTATTGGTGATACTGATATATTTTTATATAAAAACCAAAAAAATGAACATCATAGAAATCTGGTTAATGCTGACAAAGTATCTGAGCTGAGGTTGTCTTCTCAGACTGTGTTCCCCATTCCTCTTCAAAAAGCCCCTCTCCCTGGGCCATTGATCCGCGAGGCACCGCTTCAGCCTACTGTCTCTCACTGATTCAGGCAGGCAAGGAGCCCCCATAGCACAAAGAGGGAGGACACGGGGCATGATGGAGAGCCTAGAACATGGATGAGTGTGGAGAAAGAGGGATGAATTGAAGGGAAAGAACATAGTGGACCTCTTTCTCTTAAGTGTTGAGACAGACAGCATAGGACTTCTCCTTGTAGTAGCGCGAGAAATGTGCTGCCACTCCAACCAACCAACCCCCCCACCCCCTCCCCTTTATAGAATGGGTATGATGCATCTAAGTGATAATGCCCAAGAAGCCTGTGTTTGGAGGATATATTGGCACGGGTGTTGTTAGGCCTGAAACGAAGTCGAGGGCCGGCAAACAGTGCCAATATATCCTCCAAACACCGGTTTCAAGGGCATTATCACTTTTTATACAACGGGTTCCCAACATATTCAAATAATGATTTGATATATTTTTATTGAAAACATTATTTTGATGAATTTATTCATACTACTATTTCTCCGCATATGTGGTTCCCACCGTGAAGCATGGAGGAGGAGGTGTGGCGGTGCTTTGCTGGTGACACTGTCTGTGATATATTTAGAATTCAAGGTACACTTAACCAGCATGGCTACCACAGGATGCTGCAGTGATCACTGCAGAAAACTATCTGGTTTGTGCTTAGTCCCACTATCATTTGTTTTTCAACAGACTGTTGGAAAAGCACTCCAGGTGAAGCTGGTTGAGAGAGAGCCAAGTGTGCAAAGCTGTCATCAAGGCAAAGAGTGGCTACTTTGAAGAATCTAAGATATATTTGATTTGTTTAACACTTTTTGGTTACTACATGATTCCATATTGTGTTATGTCATAGTTTTGATGTCTTCACTCGTAATCTATAATGTAGAAAATAGTACAAATAAAGAAACTCTGGAATGAGTAGGCGTGTCCAAACTTTTGACAGGTAGTGTGTGTGTGTGTGTGTGTGTGTGTGTGTGTGTGTGTGTGTGGGTATATACACATTTTGTTATAACATAACACCTGGATAACGAATGAACCTATATAAAAAAGAACCAGCCTATTGAACATATTCGTAGTTGCCTTTTAGGCATTCCAAAAAATATGGCTATAAAAACAATAACCCACATTTGGATAGGCTACATATTACAAAATGGGCCCAAATAAAGTAAACCAAATAGCCTATGTACGAAATTAACCAAATAAATGAGTGCAAGTAAGTATTTCAAGGCACACTTAACAGAATATTTTAGCCTAGGCCTGAGCTAGATTTCCTTTGAAATAAGACGCATCTGTGAATAGGTTTTGAAAATTCAACAAATAACTGCAATGAAGAAATATTCGGCCTATTTTCCTTTTCATTATATCTTACCTGAAAGGTTTCTGACAAGGAACACAAGCATGTTCACCTTTTCTGGCTTTAATAGACTGTGACGTGGGGTAACAATCAGTAACCTATTGCCTGCTGTACTGAAAACACAATAAGACGGAAGACTTGTTGCACAGATGCAGCGGAAGGCCTATTTTCGGGCGACGTTGTCCCAGAGAGCAAAGTGACCCTCATTCGCTCTCCACCATGAGTGGGACATTAGATCCTCCGATGACATCTTCGAGTGGGTAGGATGTGAGCTCTGCGCTGGCCCACTGTTGCGCCCAGTGGGACAGGTTTACGTCGCTCTCCCAAGTAGACTGCCCAGGGATGTCTTCTATGGTGAACATGCGCACTCGGTCTCAGTGGAAATTGTCAGAAATCACCGTTTGAAAGGGTTTCGTATCACACAGTAGGCCTACGATGTGTGGTTACAAATCACCATTCTAAGGTGTCGGGTACTACATTGCCATATGATTTGGTTTATATTTGTTTATTTGCACACAAGAAAACAACATGATTTCCACATTGTACTCTAATGATTAGACTCGAATCGGGTGGTTTGTGCATGACACAGGCTCGTCACTAGTTACCACAGTCATGAATCCCGCCTATTTCTTCAATTCTTCTCTAATTAAAATCTGCTTTTAAACCTAACCCTAACCTCCACCCTAACCACATTTCTAACTTTATGCCTAACCTTAAATTAAATCTATATTCCCCACAATTCATTTTCTCGATATAGCCAGATTGTTTACTGCGTTGCTAGGTAACGATGCGCTTCCCAAGCACTGGATAAAAAAAAAAAAAACTATTTCAAAGATGTTTGGACAGGTCGATGGGAGGATGTGTCATTCCAGACATCGCCCAACCCTAGTATGTCATCACCAGTTATCATATATATTTGCTTGTGTTTTGTAAATGTGTTGAACAGAGCTTTTGATTAGTCAGGACAGTCATTTAGCTGAGAGATATGGTACAGGCCCAGTGGCCTTTGCTGTGACCTGCAAATGACCCCTAAAACACTGCTAGAACCAAAATATTGGTCACATGGGGCAAAATATCATGCATCATGCCATATAACTGGCGAGGAAGCCGTTATGGTGGGTTAAGGTTTGGTATTTTAACCTAGACCTTAGTTGTAGGCTAGACCTATAATAGTGCAGGCACACAGCAAACCTATTTTTGTGTTGTCTTGGAAGTGATTTGAAATGAATAACATCCTACCTACTATGGTTAATTCATTATCACTTCAAATCTGGAATAACCGACTTCTCCTTGGTCAAACATTGGTTAGCCTAGTATTTAAATCAAATCAAAATCAAATTTTATTGGTCACATACACATGGTTACCAGATGTTAATGCGAGTGTAGCGAAATGCTTGTGCTTCTAGTTCCGACCGTGCAGTAATATCTAACAAGTAATCTAACAATTTCACAACAAATACCTTATACACACAAGTGTAAAGGAATGAATATCTACATATAAATATATGGATGCGCGATGGCCGAACGGCATAGGCAAGATGCAGTAGATGGTATAGAGTACAGTATATACATATGAGATGAGTAATGTAGGGTATGTAAACATTATATAAAGTGGCATTTAGGCTGTGCCATTTGAAAATAAACCCATCCTAGCCAGTGTGAAGGCCTAGTAGTAGCTCCAATCTTTAGTTAGCTTGTGTCCGCTGAGGAATTTACCCAGGCCTCTGACACTGCAGCCAGTCTTTTGAATTGGATATTCAGTGTTCGTCAAATCAAAGTTTATTTGTCACGTGCGCCCGATACAACAGGTGAAATGCTTACTTACAGGCCGTTGCCAACAGTGCAATTTTTAAGTAAAAAATAGGTATTAGGTGAACAATAGATAAGTACGGAAATGACAGTAAAAAGACAGTGAATAATAACAGTATCGAGGCAATGTACAGGCGCTGGTTAGTACTGTTGACCCTGAATGAACTATCAATGGGCTGTGTGAAAGAGAGTGTCCCACTGTCTCTGTAGGTAAAGGCTTAGAGCTTAGTTCATTGAGTGGAAGTCTCATTTTTGGTCACTTTTTTTTTTAGTCACACAAGCATCTCTCATAATGTAGCTGTATTCTGAGAAGTGAGGGAATTAAATTCCTAGACCTCGCATGCAAGCACCAATCATGTTATGAGGTATCCTGGGATATCCGAGTGGATATTACCTCACTAGTCTTTTGGAATGGAAGACGCACAGACGGGACGTGTTGTGCAAAGCTATTCGCTCTCCCTACCCAGCACCAGTCGCCATTTTTGCAGGATTGATTTTGCCTGGCCAAAGCCTGCCTGCCTGCGTGATGTCATTACTGTGGTGGGTAGTGGGTTCCCCTTAGTCATGTTAGTAAGTGACTGTACAAGGACTCACAGTCCAAACTCCTCACACAACAAGGGTTTTCCTTTGAACATGTTACAGTAACCGAAGAGATCAAGTTCAAAGTCCCACACACTGAATTGACATGATACAGATTACTTTGTTTGTTTCTCTTTGATCATTTCTACTTTCCCTTTCAGATTACGTGTACTTTGAGAATTCCTCCAGCAACCCTTACCTGATCCGCAGAATAGAAGAGCTCAACAAGGTTGGTGGAATAATCAGTCCTTCACATCTAACCTCTGATTTGGTGCGTTTACATAAAAAAAATCTTGCTGACATTGACAACCCCTTTGTAAAGGTTATCATATCTGACCTTATAGCCAGTCTGTCTGTAACCCATTCATATCCTGGGATGATGCTGGTGGTAACACACACAGACAGTAGTGACAAGATGCTGGTACAAGAGCCATTACATAACGTGGCTGGCTGTAGCAGTAGTGTAGCGGCGTATGGCACATGCTTGTTTCCCAGTCAAAGGATTAAGCTCATTTATGTAACACTTAAATTGAAGGGGTTGTGGCGAACACCACTATGAAAACTCAATCTAATGGAAGTAGAGGAGGAGGAGAATAATATACTATACAGTTAAAGTCAGACGTTTACATACACCTTAGCCAAATACGTTTAAACTCAGTTTTTCACAATTTCTGGCATTTCATCCTAGTAAAAATTCCCTGTCTTAGGTCAGTTGGGATCACCCCTTTATTTTAAGAATGTGAAATGTCCGAATAATAGAGAGAATTATTTATTTCATCTTTTATTTCTTTCATCAAATTCCCAGTGGGTCAGATGTTTACATACATTCAATTTGTATTTGGTAGCATTGCCTTTAAATTGTGTAACTTGGGTCAAATGTTTCGGGTAGCTTTCCACAAGCTTTCCACAATAAGCTTCCCCTCCTGACAGAGCTGGTGTAACTGAGTCAGGTTTGTAGGCCTCCTTGCTCGCACACGCTTTTTCAGTTCTACCCACACACTTTCTATGGGATTTTGAGGTCAGGGCTTTGTGATGGCCACTCCAATACCTTGACTTTGTTGTCCTTAAGCCATTTTGCCACAACTTTGGAAGTATGCTTGGGGTCATTGTCCATTTGGAAGACCGATTTGCGACCAAGCTTTAACTTCCTGACTGATGTCTTGAGATGTTGCTTCATTATATCCACATCATTTTCCTTCTTCATGATGCCATCTATTTTGTGAAGTGCACCAGTCCCTCCTGCAGCAAAGCACCCCCACAACATGATGCTGCCACCCCCGTGCTTCACGGTTGGGATGGTGTTCTTCGGCTTGCAAGCCTCCCCCTTTTTCCTCCAAACATAACGATGGTCATTATGGCCAAACAGTTCTATTTTGTTTTATCAGACAAGAGGACATTTCTTCAAAAAGTACGATCTTTGTCCCCATGTGCAGTTGCAGACCGTAGTCTGGCTTTTTTATGGTGGTTTTGGAGCAGTGGCTTCTTCCTTGCTGAGCGGCCTTTCAGGCTATGTCGATATAGGACTCGGTTAACTGTGGATATAGATACTTTTGTACCTGTTTCCTCCAGCATCTTCAAGGTCCTTTGCTGTTGTTCTGGGATTGATTTGCACTTTTTGCACCAACATAAGTTCGTCTCTAGGAGACAGAACGTGTCTCCTTCCTGAGTGGTATGACGGCTGCGTGGTCCCATATACTTGTGTACTATTGTTTGTACAGATGAAATTGGTACCTTCAGGCATTTGGAAATTGCTCCCAAGGATGAACCAGACTTGTGGAGGTCTTAGTTGATTTATTTTGATTTTCTCATGATGTCATACAAAGAGGCACTGTGTTTGAAGGTAGGCTTTGAAATACATCCACAGATACACCTCCAATTGACTCAAATGATGTCAATTAGCTTATCAGAAGCTTCTAAAGCCATGACATCATTTTCTGGAATTTTCCAAGCTGTTTAAAGGCACAGGCAACTTTGTGTATGTAAACTTCTGACCAACTGGAATTGTGATACAGTGAATTATAAGTGAAATAATCTGTCTGTAAACAAATGTTGGAAAAATTACTTGTGTCATGCACAAAGTAGATGTCCTAACCGACTTGCCAAAACTATAGTTTGTAAACAAGAAATTTGTGGAGTGGTTGAAAAATGAGTTTTAATGACTCCAACCTAAGTGTTTGTAAATTTCCGACTTCAACTGTGTGTATGTATGTATGTATGTATGTATTCTGTGTGTATGTGTGTGATATATATATATATATATATATATATCACACACATACACACATACACACAGAATACATACATACATACATACATACTGTCCTATATATATAGTACCAGTCAAAAGTGTGGACACCTACTCATTCAATTATTATTTTTTTCTTTATTTTGAATATTTTCTACATTGTAGAATAATAGTGACGACATAAACTATGAAATAACACATGGAATCATGTAGTAACCCAACAAGTGTTGAAACAAATGAAAGTATATTTATTTTAGATTCTTTAAAGTAGCCTTGATGACAACTTTGCACACTCTTGGTATTCTCTCAACCAGCTTCACCTGGAATGCTTTTCCAACAGCCTTGAAGGAGTTTCCACATATTCTGAGCACTTGTTGGCTGCTTTTCCTTCACTCTGCGGTCCAACTCATCCCAAAACATCTCAATTGGGTTGAGGTCGGTTGATTGTGGAGGCCAGGTCATCTGATGCAACACTCTGTCACTTCTTTGCAGCAGTTTGACCAAGGCCTGATTCACGCAGTCTCCTCTGAACAGTTGATGTTGATGTTTCTGTTACTTGAACTCTGTGAAGCAATTTCTGAGGCTGGTAACTAATTATCTTATCCTCTGCAGCAGAGGTAACTCTGGGTCTTCCTTTCCTGTGGCGGTCCTCATGAGAGCCAGTTTCATCATCGTGCTTGATGGTTTTTGCAACTGTTCTTGAAATGTTCCGGATTGACTGACCTTCATGTCTTAAAGTAATGATGGACTGTTGTTTCTATTTGCTTATTTGAGCTTTACTTGCCATAATTTGGACTTAGCCGTATTTGGTAAAAGACCATCTTCTGTATACCCCCCCTACCTTGTCACAACACAACTGATTGGCTCAAATGCATTAAGAAGGAAATCAATTCCACAAATTAACTGTGAACAAGGCACAGCTGTTAATTGAAATGCATTCCAGGTGACTACCTTATGAAGCTGGTTGAGAGAATGCCAACTGTGCAAAGCTGTCATCAAGGCAAAGGGTGGCTACTTTGAAGAATCTCAAATATAAAATATATTTTGATTTGTTTAATAACACCTTTTTTGGTTACTACATGATTCCATATGTGTTATTTCATAGTTTTGACATCTTCACTATTATTCTACAATGTAGAAAATAGTAAAAAATAAAGAAAAACCCTTGAATGAGTAGGTGTGTCCAAACTTTGGACTGGTCCTGTCTGTCTGTCTGTCTGTCTGTCTGTCTGTCTGTCTGTCTGTCTGTCTGTCTGTCTGTCTGTCTGTCTGTCTGTCTGTCTGTCTGTCTGTCTGTCTGTCTGTCTGTCTGTCTGTCTGTCTGTCTGTCTGTCTGTCTGTCTGTCTGTCTGTCTGTCTGTCTGTCTGTCTGTCTGTCTGTCTGTCTGTCTGTCTGTCTGTCCTATTATTGTGACTGAGGATGCATCAGAAATGGCATCCTGTTCCCTATCTAGTGCACTACTTTTGTCCAGAGTTTCATTGAGGCTGCCATTTCATGTCGGGCTGGGAATTGCCAAGGACCTCACGATATGTTATCATGATACTTCGGTGCTGATACGATATGTATTGCGATTCTATATGTGTTATGATTCGATAACGTGATTTTATTGCAATTTTTCCACACATTGCTCACTACTGTTATATGTCTGCTGCAGAGAGACGAGAGCATGAGATGTGTTTTGATCACTCATGGAAATAAGAAAGACAAATATTCAAGAAAGGCAATTTTGGAAGTGCCGCCCGATTTAGTAATTGACCGCTCTTGTCACGTCTCTCTCAGACGGCCAATGGGAACGTGGAAGCCAAGGTGGTGTGTCTGTTCCGGAGGAGGGACATCTCGGGCAACCTCAACACTCTGGCCGACAGCAACGCAAGTGAGTACAACCGTCTGTCTACCCGTCTACTTCAGTATGTCTCTTAGTCCATCACAACTCTGTTCCGTCACTGCTTTCTAATACATGCTGCTTGAGAGCGGGCTAATTCTTATCTCTATGCTAAACTAATGCTGTGTAGTCTATGCTCTCTGTAAAGTTATTGAAGAGCATTATTAGTCTAGACGAAACATCCTCTTTCATAAACCAGTTTATTATTTCCATCCAGGATATGAATACTGTTTTGTGTTCCAATCAGATTGGCATCTCCCTCTGCACCACCAGCAGGCAATTGGCTCTCTAAGTAGAGGGACGCTCCGATTGCATCCCAAACGGTACCCTATTCCCTATATAGTGCACTACTTTTGACCAGATCCTTTTGGTCTTAGTGTGCTACTTTTGACCCATCTATGGAATAGGGTACCGTTTGGGACACGCCCTCAGTCTCCTTCTGAAGCACAACGGTGTGTGAGAGACTGTGCATAGTGCTGTTCCACTGCAGCTTTTAGTAGGAAGTGGATACTGATATAGGATTCATTCTCTATTGAGTAGGGAAAATTAGTTTTTGTTTCTATCGTGAATCATACTGTACTTGTTTGTTGTAGTAGGACTAATAGTGTCTGGCTATTGGTTTGAGAGTCAGTGTTTTAAATCACACACAGTCAAGGGTATCTCACTGAAGTGACCTGGTGCAGAGAGGTAGCGATGAAGGGGTAGAGAGAGGAGGGATGGAGAGGTGGAGGGAGAGCGAAGCGGGTGCCGAGGTAGTTAGGTGATGCTAATGACACACCGATGACTGAGAGTTCTCCTTGGATTCTCTCTCTCTCACACACACACACACACACACACCTCTAACATGGTGGGCTGCATTCAGTGCTCCAGACAAAAGACACTCCGATCCACACCTCAAAATGGATGCATTATCCATCGACGTGGAATGCAATTTTATAGTACTTAGTACTGTATGTTATGATGATGAACATAGCTGAATTTATTAGACTATTTGGATAGAATGTTGATTTTTTTTATTATGTGAGGTATCTGTGAACTGTATCTCCAGTTTGGTTTCACTAAAGTCACTCTGGATA
Source organism: Salmo salar (assembly GCF_965601325.2). Classification (NCBI taxonomy): domain Eukaryota; kingdom Metazoa; phylum Chordata; class Actinopteri; order Salmoniformes; family Salmonidae; genus Salmo; species Salmo salar. Next base: position 15,414,216 of record NC_138297.1, on the reverse strand, counting down.
AGAGCTTCTGCTGTGAAGTAAAACATTGGTCCTGTCTGTGGCTGTTTAGTGACAATAGTCGGTCCAGTAGGAGGCAGGCATGGCCAGGAGGAGCGAGGTGGGTGGGTGATCTCCTCTCCTGCCTCTCAGCCCTGGAGCTCTGCTAGCCGTGTGGTTATGTCACCGCGGTGTGTTCGCGTTAACTGGCCCTGTGGCCTGTGTGCTGCGGAGGTATTCCATCTACCCTCCCCTGGAGGTCAGCAGAGAAACAGACAGAGGGTCCTCAAACTGGCTGGAACCAGTCTATGAGCCTGGGAGAGAGGAGGAGGCTGAGGTTGTGTTCCAGATAAGTGGCCACAACTGGTCCGGCGTACCGACCGTGTCCAGTCTAGCCCCAGTCAACCTTCAACATCTGGCCTTGCTGCCTGGTCCGCTCTGGTCTGGCATGCTCTGGTCTGGCATGCTCTGGTCTGGCATGCTCTTGTATATACACCCGCTGTCGGCCGTTACGCTACTCTACGTCTTTGGTCTCCCTCTCCTGCGTTTTGGCTCTGGCGCCCCAAAGCAAAATGCCTGTATTCCAGCCTCCCACTCGGCAGCACGAGCCACTGCTTTGGCACTGTCCTGTTATACAGGACCAGGGCTTCTTTCTCCTCTCCCACCAGACCCCCTCCTGCCCCCCGCAACACCCCCTCTCATCTGAGTGCAGCCCCCTGCACCCCTCCCTCTCTGCCTATCCTCCGGCCCAGGCACACTGCTCAGAACAAAAGGCCCTTGATGTGTCCCACAGGGCTGCGGCAAGCAACGGGTTAACTCTGACTTGCCTTGTGTCTTTGTCAGGGAAGAGTGTATGTGAGAGACTGTGTGCAGGGAGAGAGAGCAGAGCGCGTGCGCTGCTCTGCCAGTTTGTGTGTCCCTCCTGTCTCTGTGTGTGTACAGTATGCGTTTCTTTTTTACGTGTGTGTGTGTGTGTGTGTGTGTGTGTGTGTGTGTGTGTGGGGGTAGATAATGGGGGGGATGGGCGCCTCAGGTTTGGTGCACAGGGTTTCCCACTTAGTCTGGCAGGGTCTCGCCGGACAAGGGAGGGGGTGATGGTGGAGGAGGGGGGGTTGAGGGATGGCAGGAGGGGTTAACAGAAAGGGGTGTGGTCTGAGGTCCCGTCCCCTCTCTCTGCCACTGACAGGGTTTCCTTTGGCTGAGTGCAGGGGCGGAGTCCGTGGAGATCGAGAGATAGTCCTGCCCAGTGCTCTCTCCCCGCTCAATTCACCACCCCCGCCACCTCACACACATTACTGACTCACACTCCTGAAATGTAGGAATGTACAATCGAGTAGTGTAACACAAGGCAAAACTGTCTTCCGTATGAGGAAAATGAATGTTTCTTTATCAGCATGGACTCATTTTAGCCTGCCAGATCATAAAGGCTATATGCAGTCATTTTTTTTTTTACATTGTAAGGGCATACTAGGTCAGTCCCTAGAATAGACAGGAATAGTTTGTCCTTCCGAGTAGGAAATGATGTTCATGGTCGTATTGGTTACACTTATGTAGTAGGGACCGGTACAAGATACAGTACCAGGGCATACAGTGCGTTCAGTATTCAGACCCCTTCCCTTTTTCCACATTTTGTTACGTTGCAGCCTTATGCTAAAATGGATTAAATAATTGTTTGTCCTCAGTCTACACACAATACCCAATAATGACAAAGGGAAAAACAAGGTTTTTAGATTTTTTTGCAAATGTAAAAAAAAAAATACACCTCATTTACCTTAAGTATTCAGACCCTTTGCTATGAGACTCGAAATTGAGCTCAGGTGCATCCTGTTTCCATTGATTATCCTTGATGTTTCTACAACTTGATTGGACATGGATTTGGAAAGGCACACACCTGTCTATATAAGGTCCCACAGTTGTCAGAGCAAAAACCAAGCCATGAGGTCGAAGGAAAGGTACCTAAAGGAGTCAGACCATGAGAAACAAGATTCTCTAGTCTGATGAAACCAAGGTTGAACTCTTTGTCCTGGTTGTCAAGTGTCACGTCTGGAGGAAACCTGGCACCATCCCTACGGTGAAGCATGGTGGTGGCAGTATCATGCTGTTGGGATGTTTTTCAGCGGCAGGGACTGGGAGACTAGTCAGGATCGAGGCAAAGATAAACGGAGCAAAGTGCAGAGAGATCCTTGATGAAAACCTGCACAAGACCTCAGACTGGGGCGAAGGTTCACCTTCCAACAGGACAACGACCCTAAGCACACAGTCAAGACAATGCAGGAGTGGCAAATCTTTGAATGCCCTTTAGTGGCCCAGCCAGAGCCTGGACTTGAAGCCGATCGAACATCTCTGAAGAGATCTGAAAATAGCTGTCCAGCTACACTCCCCATCCAACCTGACAGAGCTTGAGGATCTGCAGAGAAGAATAGGAAAAACTCCCCAAATACAGGTGTGCCAAGCTTGTAGCGTCATACTCAAGGCTGTAGTCGCTACCAAAAGTTATTCGACAACGTACTAGGGTCTGTAATGAGTCTGAATATTTATGTAAACGTCATATTTCATTTTTTTTTGTATTAATAAGTTAGCTAACATTTCTAAAAACCTGTTTTTGCTTTGTCATAATGGGTTATTGTCTGTAGATTAAAGTATTTTTTTTATTTTTATTTTTTTAATAAGGCTGTAATGTAACAAAATGTGGGGGGGTCAAAAAGTTTTTTGTTTTTTTTAAGTCTGCTGGACAGACTTAAGGTAACTGTCTAGCATTTACAGATTTCTATGAAATGTGACCTATAATTAATAAAATGTAAGTGAAGTAGTTTTCTTTCCAAAAAATGGTACTTAAGTTTGTTAAAAAGCAGATTTTCTGTGTCGGAATGGTGTGGGCGTACCCCTGATTGGGCAGCTCATCCTCCTCAGGAGGATGACATCATCCTCTATGAGGAAATGGCAATCTTTTTATTGTATTTTTATAAACGGTCTGCTTGAGATACACAAGTTTGAGGTGGGGTTTTTGAAGTGTGTTCCCCCCCATTTTTTTCCCTCCAATTTATGCTTCGGCCTCAAATGGGAGTTTAGGATGAGTCAACATATGTCCCTGGAGGCAGCTGTTCGATCCTCTGTTCTGCCACTCACTTTCTCAGCTTTATCCCTTTTACTGTAATCCATCAAATGTTTATTTCTCAATAAAAATATATATATTAAAAAAAATATACAAATAAAAGTAAAGCGGGATCTTCATAGCCACAATTATCAATCAGTTATATTGATGTGAACTGATTTGATCATACCCTGATCAAGATTATTAGAGCCCATATAATTGGAAAGTGTGCTTTGTTGCTCATTTTGTTTTTGTGTGTGATTTCATAGGAGACTTTGAGGAGGAGTCCAAGCAGCCCACAGTGTCTGAACAGCAGAAACACCAGCTGAAACACAGAGAACTCTTCCTCTCTCGGCAGTTTGAGTCTTTACCAGCCACTCACATAAGGTAATCGAGAGAGAGCGTTTGTGTCCTGAGGCATAGACTCACCACATAGCAGTAGCTGCAAACAAGAGTTCTGCCATTGAACCAGTTCAACCCTGACAGAATATAGTGTCATATGACAGGACTGATATGTCCATTCCTGACTTCCCTCATCAACTCATCCATGACCACTGGCTGCGTCCCCTCTGACTTTAAAATGGCCAGAGAACCAACACTCGACCCCTCTGTCTGGACTAGTGCAATTTGTTGTTGGCTGGGTTCGCCACTCATGCCATCAAACCCCTGCAACTTGTCCAGAACACCGCAGCCCGCCTGGTGTTCTCCCATGTCACCCCACTCTTCCGCACACTCCACTGGCTTCCAGTCAAAGCTCGTATCCACTACAAGACCATGGTACTTGCCTACGGAGCAACTACCATGCCCCTCCCTACCTTCAAGCTATGCTCAAACCCTACACCTCCACCAGAGTCGTCCGTTCTGCCACCTCTGGTCTCTTGGCCTTCCCACCTAAACTTATCTATGGGCTATTCATAAACATTAAGCCAAGAATGTGTTCAAACTGTCCCTTCGTAACATGAACCATCACAGTTCAGGCTCTCCATCTCAAAATAAGTTGAGGGGTTATAAATGTAGAAGTACTTCAATTGTGTTGAAATCTTCTTCAATATTTGTAACTTGGTCATTTACAGCATTTCCACAGACATTTATTTTGTTTTCCAATGCCTTATTGGGGATATATTACAGTAGTGAGGATTGGTGCAGGTCAGGTCAGTTCAGATGAATAGTGTGTATTGCATGGTACCTTATTGACCTCTGAATGCTCTTCCCCGGTCACCCCTCTCTCTCTCTCCCCAGGGGGAAATGTAACGTTACACTCCTCAACGAAACAGACGTCCTCGCCGGATACCTGGAGAAAGAGGTGAGCTTCACTTCTTTTACAATGAGGAAAACTGGACACTAAGGATTTATTCCAAAATATTTGCATCCCCCCCAAATATATTTGTATTACTCTTTGCGCAAGGACTGTAAAACACAAGGAGAAATGAGTACTCTAGGTACTGAAGCATTGAGTGACGGTGTAAATCAGGGATGGGTAGTGACGGTGTAAATCAGGGATCAGCATCCTTTTTTGTGTAGGCGCTGTCCATTAGCACCACGGGCTTGATCTTGGAACACAGATTCTCCTGGTGAATGTGACAATCTGATCTAAAATCAGCTCTGTGAATCCTTTGTTTCCCAACCATAGCGGGGCCATTGTCAGTTGTAATAGCCAATACGGTTATAATATCAACACCTCTCTCTCCTAAAAATGACCTGCGATGGCTTTTGCCACGTCTTTCCCTTAAGTAGTACAATGCATGGGTTTTAGGCCACGCTCCTCATGTACCTGCTCTGAGTCACAGTATCATGGAATGTCATTCACATCCACACTCATCAAGAGCCACACAGGGGCATCTTTTAACGCTACAGTTTGCTGTTCCTTTACATTTTCAACCATCTCGGTAACGCGCCTTTTCAACAGTTCTGGCAGACACAGGCGTCTTTTATCTTTCAGATGATTGTGTCTTTGTTAGGCAATCCATCAAATAAAGCCTGCGAACTACTGAGGAAAGCCTCCTTGATATATTCCCCATTTAGTAAATGCTTTTCCATGTTTAGGAATGCACTGCTCAACTCTGTAGCTCTCCTCTGTAGCTTGATCTTTGACTGCATGTAGATTTGTAAACACACTGCTTTGCTTTTCATACCTGGACACGGCCCTCTTGATTCCTTCAGGATTGTCCGCCTCACCCTGAACTTTTTCCTCATGTCTCGTTTCAAAATGACGCCGTACACTTGATGTCCGACAAACAACAGTTTTACGAATCCATAATCCTTTGACTGGACATCTGCCTTATTTTCCTTTGACATTTTGTGTCCTGAACTTTTTTAAATAACAAAAAAAAGGCTTGCTAGCTGCTTGGCATGTGAAAACGAATCTCATCTTCAGTGTTGCCATGGTTTTGAATTTGGCGAGAGAGGCGAGGTGGGTCGTCTTGCACAGAACTAATAATATGAAACGCCTGCAAAATCTTGAAAGCCCATTGGCTTATCAGGATTGACATACCTTGGGAACTACAACATTGCAGTGAATACCAATGCAATTTTGAAACCAATTCCTACAATTTCAATTATTTTCTCCAGTTTATACCAAATAATGTATTGCCAAAAATAAGTGAGATAATAATCGTCAAACCAAGGCTTAGCACGCCACGCAAAAAAATTAAATATACTTTTTTATTTTTTTGGGGGGGTGGATTGCCAAGCCTTGGCTTGACGTTTATTATCTCACCCGCGCCGTAGGTTGCCGACCCCTGCGATAGATGCTAGCCAGCCTGCGAAGTAAACACTTGTTAGGTAGCGAAGAGAGGCTAAATATGACTAAACTCGAAAGTACATTTCCTGAAGAAAGTTTGTGGGCTTGCTTCAGCTTAATAAAAATATTTGTAGCCATTCCATAGCCATTTAATCTTTTGATATATTGAATGAGCAAGTTATTTCAAAAGGCATAAAACCTATTTGGTTGTAATGTTGTACTTCATCAAGGGTGGTCCCACCATCCTCCAAGAGAGATAATGGTTCTATAGTCTCTTCTTACAGTCCGCCTCTAACGAACCACATTTAAAGAAATGAGTGGATCAACCGGACCTTGATGAACTGTCTCTGATGTGTTTGAGCAGAGTAGCTCTCCAGACTGAGGGTTGACTGTGTGTTTTATACAGTTGCCTAACAGGTGTTCAACTTTGGGGGGGGGGTTCAGTGCCTTGCACAACGGCATCAGATGGTACATGGGATCAGAAAGCAGCCTCCCAGTGTCCAAACCACATTACGCTTACTTTTATACATGCATAGAGATGCCGGCTATTGTTGATCATGAACATTTGGTTAGAGGTCATGGGAAAAGTAATGAAATTGATCTTTCAAAATGTATATGAACCCTGGCTAGAGTAACTTACCAATTATTTATTTTTATTAAAGTTAGCTGATATGGGTTAATTGAGTAACTGTCAGTGTCTGACAAAAGAGAAACTGCTTATGCGCACAACCATATGTTTTGCTATTCTAACTCTCAACAGTAAGTTAAGAGTTATATTACTGAGTTTCTGAGTGGAAATTGGTCAGAAGGGGAGCTGGCTGCCAGTTGCCCATCCCCGATGTAAATTCTCTAGCCCCGTCCTTCCCTCTGTTTTCTGTGCTCCAGGAGTGTTTCTTCTACTCGCTGGTGTTTGACCCGGTCCAGAAGACCCTGCTGGCGGACCAAGGAGAGATTCGGGTGGGCTCCAAGTACCAGGCTGAGATCCCTGACAAGTTAGCCGAAGGTCTGTGTCTGTCTGTGTGTAGAGGGGGGGGGGGGGGGTGTTTGGGTGGCTGAACTCTGACCTTTTACACCGGCCTATCAGGTTGCAGCCTATTATAGTGATCATAGTGCTCTCAGGCTACACACACACATTTAAGTTGGGCCCCATTTTTAAAAGTGCTGGGTTTGAAGAATGTCTGCTATCCATCACTTGTCTAAATGATTTGAGTTGTATTGGATCGTAAATCATGAGTAGGGAGAAATCGGTCATGTTTTGGAATGGAAAAGGGGAATCTGTGTTCCTGTTGGAGAACTCAATTTTCTGCCCACTGAACACGACATCACCTCCTGGTTTAGTTAGATGTTGCCCTCTTGTTTTATCTTCCCTTGTGTAACCTAGCCAGTGTTAAGTTGAAGGTTGCCATTTTGTGAAGGTTGTTTGTGCCCTTGTGACACTAGTTCAGTCTGGTCAGACAAGACATGCATACTTGTCCAGTTTGTTGTTTTCTCTCTCTCACCTTCTGCTCTCGTTCATCCTTTTCTATTTCTCCTTGACTCATCGCTCTCCTATTAATTTATGTCACCATTGCCTCTCCTCTCAAGTCTCTCTCTCTTGTTTCCCAAATAGTGGGTCACGCAACCAGTGTCTCTGTCTGTCTGCAACATTAGTTAACATGCCTGATGGTTGTCCTCTTGGTGTCATCCCTCCCAGGGGAAGAAGACACCCGTATTCAGGAGAAGCTGGAGGTCAAGGTGTGGCACCCCGACAACCAGCTCAAAGACCCACAGATCGACCAGTTTCTGGTGGTGGCTCGGTGAGTGTCCTCTGGCCCAGTCCCCCTCCATCTGTCACACGTTGCCATGGTTACGCCCTGTTGCTATGGAGGTCCTTGTCAGGGCCTTGTCATGAGCTTGGAACACATTCTGAACTGAAGTAAGGTAAACTGGATGGCTTTGAGTTGCAAAGTGTCGACCCTTTTTGAGCCTGATATTAGTGTATTGAGATTTTGCAGTGTTCTCAAGACATCTTTGAAGGGTCTTGCCTAAGCGGTGTAGAAGCAGTAGGACCCCAGTCAACATACAGCATGTTTGGGCCCAAGTCTGTTTTTGGAGGGAATCGACATTATGTAGGGAACGACCTCAAGCTGCAGCACCATCTAGTGGCCAAATGGTGAAAATTCACACTGATTTACAAAACCGCATTCGATAGGGTATTTTTGTCTAGTTCTTGATAAGTTAGGAGTTTGTCTGTTTCAGTACTGGGTTTGTCATTTGATTCTAATGATGATATTTGATGGTTGTGTGTTCCAGTGCTGTGGGGACGTTTGCCCGAGCCCTGGACTGCAGCAGCTCTATCCGTCAACCCAGCCTGCATATGAGTGCTGCGGCCGCCTCCCGAGACATCACGCTGGTGAGACACATACACTTTGTCCATGTCCCATGGTGACGAGACAGTCACTAAGCGCTCTACATATAACTCTTAAAACAATGGACATCTACCTTGTCCTAATTACTACATGTAATGTTATTCATTATATTGGACTATACACTCAGCGGGCAGTTTATTAGGTACACCACCCCGTTCATGAAAATGGTTGATTCCTACAGATGGTGAGTCACGTGGCCGTGGTTTGCTATATAAAGCATGCAGACAGGCATGGAAGCATTAAGTTACTGTTCAACTGAACGTTAGAATGGGGAAAAACCAGTGACCTCAGCGACTTTGAGCATGGTATGATCATCGGTGCCAGGCGCGCCAGTTCCAGTATCTCAGAGACGGCCGGCCTCTTGGGCTTTTCACGCACGACAGTGTCTAGGGTTTACTGAGAATGGTGCAACAAACTAAAAACATCCACTCAGTCCTGTGGATGAAAACAGCTGAGAGGTGAGAGGTCGAAGGAGAATGGCAAGAATTGTGCAAGCTAACAGGCGCGCCACAAACAGTAAACGACCACACAGGGTTCTACTCCTATCACTTAATAAGAAGAAGAAGCGTCTCCATTGGCCACGCGATCACCAACACTGGATAATTTGAAGAGTGGAAAAACATTGCCTGGTCCGAAGAATCCCTGTTCCTGTTACGTCATGCTGATGTCAGAGTCAGGATTTGGCGCAAGCAGCATGAGTCCATGGACCCATCCTGCCCGGTGTCAACGGTACAGACTGCTGGGGAATGTTCTCCTGGTACACATTAGACCGCTGCGCCACTCAGGACCTAAGGCACTGCATCTCAGTGCTAGAGGCGTCACTACAGACACCTTGGTTCGAATCCAGGCTGTATCACAACCGGCTGTGATTGGGTGTCTTATAGGGCGGCGCACAATTGGTCCAGCTTCGTCCGGGTTTAGCCGGGGTAGGCCGTCATTGTAAATATGAATTTGTTATTAACTAACTTGCCTAGTTAAATAAAACAATATTTCGGGCTGTTCTGGAGGCAAAGGGGGGTCCGACCCAGTACTTGATGGGTGTACCTAATAAACCTAGTTTACCACTCTATTACCATGTAATGTCATTTCACATTTCTAAAACATTTCAATACGGTAACCTGTGTCTAAACTGACCAATATATCTAATGGTCCCCGTTCTCCCCCTCTAGTTCCATGCGATGGATACCCTGCAGAAGAACGGCTACGACCTGGCCAAGGCCATGTCCACGCTGGTGCCGCAGGGCGGGCCCGTGCTCTGCCGTGACGAGATGGAGGAGTGGAGCGCCTCGGAGGCCATGCTGTTCGAGGAGGCCCTGGAGAAGTATGGCAAGGACTTCAACGACATCCGCCAGGACTTTGTAAGTGTCCTCCCGTATTCCACTAATAGATATCTGGCTTGTGTTCAGAAGGAACAGTAAGGTCAAATATTTTGAATCTAGAAAGAGAAGTACCTCCTCCGTTTCAAAACGCCCCTCCGGAACACCACTCTATATTAACTGTATCCTATGTGCTTTAATCTGGTCGGTGTTGAAGGATGTTCTGACTCTGTTGTCCCCAGTTACCGTGGAAGTCACTAGCCAGCGTGGTTCAGTTCTACTACATGTGGAAAACCACCGACCGCTACATTCAACAGGTAAAATACACCACTCTGCCATTGAGCCACACTCTTACGAAACAATGAGATAATACTATGCATTGGCTTAAGTGATATATATATAATGCAGAATTGTCTTCACAAGCAGAGCTACTTGTTGTTACTTTGCAAATTGAATTATGTTTGTTTCAGAAACGACTCAAGGCAGCGGAAGCAGACAGCAAGCTGAAGCAGGTTTACATCCCCACCTAGTGAGTAACAGTCTGAATTGCAGCAGAGCCAATGCACAATCTCCATCATTACCACGGTAACTAAACACATCAACTCTCTCTCTCTCTCTACCTCCAGCACCAAGCCCAACCCCAACCAGATCATGGCTCCTGGTAACAAGCCTGGCATGAACGGGGCCGCTGGCTTCCAGAAAGGACTGAGCTGTGAGAGCTGCCGTAGTGAGTATTCTGCCATACATTCTGCCGACTTTAGTTTGTGTTTTGTGTCTGGTCTATTGTCTGTCTGACTAACTGTAGTGAACAATCCCATGTGTGTAGTGTAAGTGATTTTGACATATTTCTTTTTCTGGACATCTAACAGATCTCCCCTCTGTTGCAGCCGCCCAGTCAGCCCAGTGGTACGCGTGGGGTCCTCCCAACATGCAGTGCAGACTGTGTGCATCCTGCTGGATCTACTGGAAGAAGTACGGAGGCCTGAAGACCCCCACACAGCTAGAGGGGGCCGCAAGATCTGGCTCAGTACGTCTGCTTTCATTAACCTGCTACCCTAAACCACTGAAATACTGGGTGCACCTTAATAGCCTAGCTTTCCTTTATCTGCATAGGACAGAGAAGAGCGAGTTAATATCATTTTAATTTCCGAATTCTTGGCTGCCTAGCCGGTGTTATCAGATCATTACAGCGGCAGCAGAGGAGAGGAAGCCAATGTAGACTGAGATATTCAATCATGATATTACAATATGTTAACTCTTGGCCCCTCAGGAGTCAACCCCCCGAGGTCACATGACCCGCCAGGAAGTGCAGGGCCTGTCACCGTTCACGACTAGTGGGGGGCGGGCCAAGCTGCTGGCCAAAAACCGGCAGACGTTCATCCTGCAGACCACCAAGCTGACGCGCATCGCCCGCCGCGTCTGCACCGACATCCTGCAGCCCCGCAGCGCCGCACGCCGCCCCTACGCCTCCATCAACGCCAATGCCGTCAAGGCCGAGTGTGAGTATATGGACACGCATGAACACACACACACACACACACACACACACACACACACACACACACACACACACACACACACACACACACACACACACACACACACACACACACACACACACACACACACATATATATACATACATACATACATACATACATACATACATACATACATACATACATACATACATACATACATACATACATACATACATACATACATACATACATACATACATACATACATACACACACACACACACTTTCTGTAATGCTTATGGTGTTATTTTCTCAGGTATGATAAGGCTGCCTAAAGCGACCAAGGCCCCTATAAAGAACTGCTCGATCCCTCGACCACCGCTGGCCACCATAGTAAAGGAACTGGGTAAGAAAATAGTCCAGTCACAGAAGAAATGATCATTGAAATCCTGAGAGGTCTTACGCTGCTGACACTGTGTGTATTTACCCACGGTTGGCACGGACACTAAAATAACTTGTGTAGTTTTTCTCCCTAATTGCGTTTACGTTTCCATGCTCCAGCTGTCGAAATTACAGTACCAGTTAAAAGTTTGGTCACCTACTCATTCAAGGGTTTTTCTTTGTTTTTACTATTTTCTATGTTGTAGAATAATAGTGAAGACATCAAAACTAGGAAATAACACATATGGAATCATGTAGTAAGCCTTCCCTGTAGCTCAGTTGGTAGAGCATGGTGTTTGCAACACCAGGGTTGTGGGTTCGATTCCCACGGGGGGCCAGCACAGAAAAATAATGTATGAAATGAAATGTATGCATTCACTACTGTAAGTCGCTCTGGATAAGGGCGTCTGCTAAATGACTAAAATGTAAATGTAAATGTAAATGTAGTAACCAAAAAATGTTACACAAATCAAAATATGTTTTAGATTTTAAATTCTTCAAAGTAGCCACCCTTTGCCTTGATGACAGCTTTGCACACTCTTGGCAATCTCTCAACCAGCTTCACCTGGGATGCTTTTCCAACCGTCTTGAAGGAGTTCCCACATATGCTGAGGACTTGTTGGCGGCTTTTCCTTCACTCTGCGGTCCAACTTATCCCAAACCATCTCAATTGGGTTGAGGTCGGGTGATTGTGGAGGCCAGGTCATCTGATGCAGCACTCCATCACTCTCCTTCTTAGTCAAATAGCCCTTATACAGCCTGGAGGTGTGTTTTGGATCATTGTCCCACTAAGCGCAAACCAGATGGGATGGTGTATCGCTGCAAAATTCTGTGGGTGTCATGCTGGTTAAGTGTGCCTTAAATTCTAAGTAAATCACTGACAGTGTCATCAGCAAAGCACCATCACACCACCTCCTCCATGCTTTACGATGGGAAATATACATGCGGAGATCATCCGTTCACCTACTCTGCGTCTCACAAAGACACGGCAGTTGGAACCAAAAATTGCAAATTTGGACTCATCAGACCAACGGACAGATTTCCACCGGTCTAATGTCCATTACTCATGTTTCTTGGCCCAAGCAAGTCTCTTATTATTATTGGTGTCCTTTAGTAGTGGTTTCTTTGCAGGAATTCGACCATGAAGGCCTGATTCACAGTCTCCTCTGAACAGTTGATGTTAAGATGTGTCTGTTACTTGAACTCTGCAAAGCATTTATTTGAGCTGCAATCAGAGGTGCAGTTAACTCTAATGAACTTATCCTTTACAGCAGAGGTAACTCTGGGTCTTTCTTTCCTGTGGCGGTCCTCATTAGAGACAGTTTCATCATAGCGCTTGATGGTTTTTGCAACCGCACTTGAAGAAACTTTGAAAGTTCTTGAAATTTCCCACTTTGACTGACCTTCATGTCTTAAAGTAATGATGGACTGTCGTTTCTCTTTGCTTATTTGAGCTGTTCTTGACATAATATGGACTTGGTCTTTTACCAAATAGGGCTATATTCTGTATACCACCGATACCGTGTCACAACACACCTGATTGGCTCAAACGCATTAGAAGGAAAGAAATTCCACAAATGTACTTATAACAAGGCACACCTGTTAAGTGAAATGTATTCCAGGTGACTGACTACCTAGTCAGGGCTACGTTGAAGAATCTAAAATATATTTTGATTTAACACCTTTTTTGGTTACTACATGGTTCCATATGTGTTATGTCATAGTTTTGATGTCTTCACTATTATTCTAAAATGTAGAAAATAGTACAAATAAAGAAAAACCCTGGAATGAGTAGGTGTGTCCAAACTTTTGATTGGTACTGTATAATGAAGTGTTATGCGCTTTTATTTTAAGTGGCTTCGTTTTTGATTGGGGTTCTCCTTTCCTCTCTCCAGCCATCCAGGCTCCACTGAAGCTGAAGGCCCCCAGAGGCACCCCCACCCCCATTAACCGCAACCAGGCCAACCAGCCCCGCGGGGGATCGGCCCTGCTCGGGAAGAGGCCCTTTGACAGCAGCGTGAGTACTCCTCGCACACACACAAACCACAACCGCCATTTTTACTTCCTCTGTCTGTCTGTCCATACATGTGACACTGACAAGTTCTTGTTTGGTATAGACGGCCTCATTTACTGTAACCTTGGGTAGTGACTCATGTCCCTGTCTACTCAGACTGCAGAGAGGGACAGACTGGCGCTGGTTCTGGTTCCTCTGTAACAGTGGGAGATCTACTGACCATCTGTCTCTCTCCATCACCGCTGAGCATAGCAGCATGACCACAGCTTGGGCCAAGTGGCTACACACACACACACACCTCTCACCGTTCTTCTCTTATTGGTCACAGGCGTTGGCACTGCCGTTCCCCACCAATGGGAGGCCGTTCACATCAGGCATGAGGACCACCTCTCAGTCAGTGATCAAGCGTCAGAAAGTGAACCAAGGAGACGCGCCAAACCCCGTGGTTTTTGTTGCTACTAAATACACCAGGTAGGTCCTGGTCTCTGAGCGTCTGTTCTTCTCTTTAGTAGCAGTCAGCTCCGGAAGATACAAATCACCTTCTGTGCTTTTTGGTTGAGAAATCTACATAGTTCTATATTGAACACCTGACAAAGGGATCAATCTTAGTCAAAAGAAATTCTCCCACTGAATTTTTTGCCATAGACCTGATTGATCCCTTTGTCAGGTGTTCAATATAGTACTATGTAGATTTCTCAACCAAAAAGCACAGAATGAAAATGATGAATGTTTAATATTGCATTTAACTAGTTTTAAGATTAAGGTTTTTCTTCTTTGCACCTGTGTTTTATACAGGCAGCCCAATTCTGATCAGATCTTTTGCCAATAATTGGGCAAAAAATGAGAAGGTGCTACCTGTGTCAACAAAGCCTTGGACTTCTAGGTGTGCCAATGTTGATCTGAGTTTTACAGATAATTCACTGTGTGTATTTCTGTTCCCTCCAGGGCTCTGAGGAAACACCTGACCCAGTCTGAGATGCGGCGGGCAGCCAGGAAACCACACCTCCCCGTCAGGGTCAAGCTGCCCCTGCCTCCCCGGCCCCTGGCTCTAGCCATCCTGCCTTCCAGCACCAGCGAACCCATCGTCCTGGAGGACTAACCCCCCCACTGCGAAACAGGGAGGGCGCACCACCGTGCACCAACCTGCTAGTGTAGCAGCACAACCCCATACCAGTAGTTGTTTTCTCTCGTCGTATTTTTTAAATCTCGTCTTCTGTTCTGTTACCTCCCAAAAGCTGACGTGGTGCTGCACACACACACACACACACACACACACACACACACACACACACACGCGCACGCGAGTGACACCCACATGTATGCATTACATCTAGTACATGGCATCAAGTCTTTACACACACTACGCATACACTGAGTGTACCAAACATTAGGAACACCCCGTTTTGCCCTCAAGAACGCCTCAAACCCAGCAGCGTTGCAGTTCTTGACACACTCAAACCAGTGCACCTGGCACCTACTACCATACCCTGTTCAAAGGCACTTAAATACTTTGTCTTGCCCATTCGCCTTCTGAATGGCACACATACACAATCCATGTCTCAAGGCTTAAATCCTTCTTTAACCTGTCTCCTCCCCTTCATCTACAGTGATTTAAAGTGGATTTAACAAGTGACAACAATAAGGGATCATAGCTTTCACCTGGTCCGTCTATGTCAGTGGTGGGCAACTCCAGTCCTCGGGGCCTGATTGCCTCCCCTGGTCATGGAAAGTGCAGGTGTTTTTAATGTTTTGTACACTGAGTGTATACACAGACACAACACCCCCCCACATACACGCACTAGGCTTTGGGCTTTACTATTTTATTCCGGTTCTTTTTGCTTCATTATTTTTTCTCCCCTTTTTTTAATGGCAAATAATTTTAACTGTGTAATTTAAAATCAGAAATATTTCTCATCCTGAAATAATGGTGATTTAAGCACACTTAAATATTTTTTTTCCCTCCAGGTCCTTTCTTATCTGTGTAAATATTAGCAGCATTTAGAGGGGTTGACACCTAATTGTTTGGGGACTGGTAGGGGTGTGGTTGTGGGAGGGCCGTGGAAATATAGAAATACTAGAACCACAGCAATTTGACTAAATGTCAGTTCTAGTTATTCATATTCTATAGGGAGGGCACTTTTTTAGCATGTTTATGGGAAAGTCTATTTTGATCAAAGTTTCACCCACTTGTTCCATCACAGGTCTGGGAGGTTGCAGTAAAGTGCTTTGTGTGACCCATCCTTCAAGGATACTTGTCAGATTCTACTGTAGACACCCGTCTTCTCTTACACCATCACATCAGGCCCCACCCCCTCTCCACACCTAAATTAGACCTGATCCTGCCCCCCTATCTCTCCACAATCCTATCAGAAGTTACGTTTGAGGGTTTGATAGTGAGGAAATGAATTCTGTTGAACCCCCACACCCCCGGGTCTTTTTAACATCAGCAGCTTTCCACCCAAATCCCTCCCATAACCTCTAGGTGTTGAGCTCTGTTTTTCTAGTTGATTGTCGTCACAATCAATTTGAGTCCTGTCTTGTTTACCATCACTTGATTGTCACACTTTTTACAGCCATTTATTTACCCATCTGGAGAGAGACCGTCGGGATCCTTCTCTGTAATGCATTTGGGTGCGTTTTGGTTTTGACTGAGAAAGACCGCTTGAGTTTCCTGGCTACCCAGCCACATCGTTCCCACTAACTGACGTTCCTTCTCCACGATGATTCTGGATTTGCCTGCCTCCCCCAACGATTTCTAGAACGCAAACACATACTGACCGTTCTGATTGGTCCCAGAAACCTATGGGTTGGGCCAGAGCCTGCCTACATGCTGACGTTATCAACTCTGATACACTGATTGGTTAGACTATCCAATCACTGATGGATTTGTTTTGTTCAACACCCCTCATTTTGAAGTCAAACAAGCAACGTCTAGGATGGCAGTTTTAGACTGAATGAATGTAGCGATCGATAGAGCAGAGGAATTCAATTCAGGATGAGTCGTCAGGCAACCGCTTGAGTTCAGCGGTCTTGTGTCTTCAACACTATGGTAGGAGAGAGGGAAAAGTAAGGGTTTAGGAAAGGGTGATGTAGATGAGATTCATATTGTGTAGGTTTGGAAGATATTCAAACAAAGGTGGTTCTGGATGTGGATCTGATGGTTTAAAGTTGTTTGGGACATGCAAAATAGATACTGTTGTCTTTGAGGTCCTTATTGTGAGAAATATGGGTTTGTTTTAGTGGAGTCAGAATTGAGCCATAAAAAAAGAAAACATTCTAGGTGTGAAACTCCATTCTTAGACAGGCCCTGTTCATTTTGTCACCTGTACCAATAAATCATAGGCCACAGCAATTATGACAATGGACTGTTTGGCTCTTGGGTTTGAATGAAACTGGCAAATTATGTTACAAGCTGGTTGTTGTCAGATAATGTTGTTACTAAAGCAGCAATATGTATTGGCTTGGGTGCTGGAGTCATGTCTTTGATGGGAGAGGAATCTCCAGTGATGTCTCTACTTGTGGCTTGATTTGGTTTGAATCTTTATTTTCCCTTTTTGTGTTTATTATGAAGAAAGGGTGAGTTTAGATTAAATTAATTCTTAATTGGATATTATAATTCCTCTTTCTCCCTCGGGCCCTGTGTACAATGGCAGCCAGTATGGGGGTAGAAATGACTGATTTATAAGCAAGTTTGGTCCCAATGTGGGCTTTTGTAATGTTTCTAAAACAATTTGAAGTGTTAAAATGCTTAGTGAAAAAATAACAATCTGAAAAAGAAAAACTTGGCCTATTGAAAAGTAGTTTTTTTTATATTAAATCTTTGGGGAAGAAGGCTTGTAATTACTCCATATTGTGGAGAGGGTTAAAATACTGTACATGTGAACATTGCTCTCCATTGGGTGAGTTTGGAGGAGGGGGACGGGGGGGGCAAATCAGAGCAGGTGGGAGGGATGTAGAGGGGGTTAGAATTTTGTATGTTGGAGAGAGAATTATGCTACAATTAATGGTTTTTCTCAAGTGTTTTTTATTCCAATGTCTCTGTATCCTTTTAATGTATCTTGATAAGAAAATAAATAAAGATTTTTTTTTTCTTTGTGGTCCTATACATTTATCTGGTGTGTGCTTTTTCTGGATGTGTATGATGCAATGTTGCTTAGATGTCAGTGTCAAATGTAAACACGCATGATTAACGGGCTCCCGAGTGGCGCAGTGGTCTAAGGCACTGCATCTCAGTGCTTGAGGCGTCACTACAGACACCCTGGTTCGATTTCAGGCTGTATCGCAACCGGCCGTGGTTGGGCGACCCATAGGGCGGCGCGCAATTGGCCCAGCGTCGTCCGGGTTTGGTCGGTGTAGTCCGTCATTGTAAATAAGAATTTGTTCATTACTGACTTGCCTAGTTAAATAATTTAATGATATCCTTTATCAATTGAACATTTTGAGGAATACATATGAGCCACACGATGGTGTTGGATTCTGTAGAAAATAAATATTGTAACCTTAGACTAGTTCCGCCAAACAAGAACAATTTATTGTATTACTTTTAAACTGAATAATACTTTGATCAATCATAAATACACATTGGCTGCATTCACACAGGCAGACCAATTCTGATTTTTTTCTCCCCTATAATTATAGGCGAAAGATCTTATCTGATTGGTCAAAAGACCAAAAATATCAGAATTAGGCTGCCTGTGTAAGCAGCCTATATGCCACACAAAGGTTTATATTCCCCCCTAACAGACAGCATTTAATTAACAAATTACTCAGGTGTGAGGTTGACCTCCAACTGTGGTGTGAATTGACGCAGAACAAAATAACTGTTTATGTACCCAATGGGCTTGACGTTAGTAATCAGGGCATTAATTGGCATATGTTTATTGCGCCCCTGCTAAGGACCATTTCATCCGGCGCTAAAACTGCAACGTTGTCGCAGAGACTCAACGCCATTGGCCGTTGCTAATCGAATACCAGCTACATTGCATCTGATTGGTGGATTCGAACGCCCTACTGGCGTTTAATGTTGCACAGCTGATCGTCGTTTTAAAGGGAAGGCGGGAGTAGGAACTGGGTCAAGTTAAAATACAGAGGACACAGGCGCAAGATACGTGCGACTTCATAACAAAGCAAGTAGGGTGGTCGGTAGTTCACTTCGTTAACGGGCTGTAGGCTAGAATAGGTTTTAACGTTTCTTTTATTTCTACGAGTTTCATACTGATAACTCAGTTCTTTAGAATTTGGCTTGGACATTGAGGTTACAGTCTAACAACAGGTGGAGAGCGCCGGGGCCACAGTCGTTGGGAAATATCTTCAATTCGCAACAATGTTTGAGGTATAGTAATGCTTGTTTTATACTTTGTTTCAGAAATACTTTTTCAATGTGATGCTTTTTCAGTAGCCTACCCTGCTTTTTATTGGATTTTCTGAATTAAGATCGCTTTCTAAATTAGACATGGCTGTGGCAGTTGATTGTTTTCATTCAACCTCTGTATCCAGGTTAGTCTCATTTAAGACGTTCTCTACTTCAAAGGAACATGGGGGAACTATGTTTGAGACAGTATTCTGTCATGTGATGAGATTAGTGTCAAGTCAGCCTTTATTTTTTTTATTTTTACTGCATGATTGCAGTCAGTGTTGTGTACATAGAGCTACTTGCTAGTGTACTGTTGCATTTTGACTGTCCTAGTTTTTCAGTGGTTTGCCATCCAAATAAATCCTTTCAAACCTGACATTTTAATATGGTTCTCTACTCCTCAGAGAAGCAGTGATGACCTGCCCATGTTCCCCTACCATGAGGGACTAGATGACCTGTTGTCCCCTAGGGAGCACTGCTCCGCTGGAGGTGGGGGAGGCATGTCCCTGGCTGAGGCCCTCCTGCCCCTAGTGGAGTCACCCTCCCATATCCCCTGGTTGTCCTCCACCCGCTATAAGACAGAGCTGTGCAGCCGCTATGCCGACTCGGGCTTCTGCAAGTATGCTGAGCGCTGCCAGTTTGCCCATGGCCTCCACGACCTCCACGTGCAGTCCCGCCACCCCAAGTACAAGACGGAACTGTGCCGCACCTTCCACACAGCAGGCTACTGCGTCTATGGCACCCGCTGCCTGTTCGCCCACACTGCCAAGGAGCAGCGCCCCCCCCACCGCCGGCGCCGCGACATCCCCTGCCGCACCTACCGCTCGTTTGGTGTGTGCCCCTTTGGCACACGCTGCAACTTCCTGCACATCGAGGGTGGAGGTAGTGGTGGCCTCAGTGATGGTGGCCTGGAGTCCCCAGACAGTGCTCCTGAGAAGGCCCCCATTGCCAGGCCCCAGCCACAATCCCAGGACTGGAAGCCCCGCGGGGCCCTGTGCCGCACCTTTAGCTCCTTTGGCTTCTGCCTCTACGGCACCCGCTGCTGCTTCCAACATGGCCTGCCGAGCAGCATCCAGGGGGTTGCCCGCACCCATCTGCTGTCCCTAGCTTCAGACAGGTTCTCCTCTCCCTGCTCCTCCTCATCCTCCTCCTCTCCCCCATCTGGACTGCCCTCCCCGGTCTGGCCCGATGACTCATCCACCCCGCTGAACAACCCCGTGGCCCACAATGCCTTCACCTTCTCCAGTCAGCTAAATGATGTGCTGCTGCCTCTGGCCCTCAGGCTCCAGCAGCTGGAGAACAGCCAGGCCTTGGAGGCTGCCTGCAACATGCAGGGTGTCTGGGGGGACAAGCTTTAGTCACTAGGCAAGAATGCTATTGTAACTAATGTGATGTATAGCCTACTGTATATTGTTATGGTTTGCTATGATCTTGGAAGCCATATGTATTTTAATAAGGGGGTGGTGGAAATGTTTTTGCCACATGAAACACCCCAGTCTTCAGTGGTAGTTTGGAGAGACTGATTAGACCGTCCTGCATTACAACTTGCATGGCGTCATTGGTGTTGTGACTGATCCACTCATCTTGTTTATATGTAGATTAGGCCTTGTAACTGTACATTTGAATGAGGTTATACGTGTTTATTATTTATGAGTTTTAATTAAGTTTTTATTTATTGTGATACTTCTGCCTTGAATAAACCACAATTTTTTATGATTTGTCCTTCATTCACTGAACTAGCCAGAACTTCTCACTGCTATCATGCATTCCATTTTAGTAATCTGTTTTTGGGTAATATGTAATTACTTTTAACTTGTCTGGGTAGGTTTTAATTGCCTAAATTATGCTCTTAATGCAGACTTAACTGTGTACTTGACGTTTGGGACGTAATCCCAAAATCTGATTTAGACTGCCCTTAAAGGGCATGATGTTTGTCACTTCCTGACTGCTGCTGGCCTCTATTTTTAAACGGACTAGTTGCAATCACGTTATTCTTTGAGCGTGATTGCACTGACTAATTTAGAAAGTCCCATTGAATCTTAAGCTCAAATCTGAATCAATTCAAACGGACGCGTTTAGCTGAGCTTGGTCATCAACTTTATGACAGCTGTGGCAACATTGCTGCTCTACGCGTTTCCTCCACCGTTAGGTCTTGTTTTCAGTTAAAGGGCGGGGGCTTGGTTGTCGGCGTGATGGACAATCTCTGATCTGGTGAGCAAGTCTGGAATTTGTGTTGTGTCGCTTTGCACGAATCAGTTGGCATTGGTGCACGTCTAGTGGCTAGTTTACGAATTAACAAACCATGTTAGTTAGCTTACACGAGTTACACCGGTTTATTTTGCGGATGTCCACGATGCGGCGCTGTAAGCATGGACAGAGGCGCTTCACTACAGCGCACAGCGAGTCTCAAACTCCTGAGTCATGGCCGAAAGTCCGGGAGTTGAGTTTAGACCATGTGGCTGCTTTGCTGGCTGAAGATGTCTGCTACCGGCTTAGGGAAGCCACAAAGGTACACAATGAAGCAGTTACAAAATCAATTGAGATTGTTAGTGGGGCCAGAAGCGAATATATTTTTAAACTAACGAGAATGGAAATGTCCAACCGATGTGGCGAACAAGCCTCCAAGGACGTTCATTCGTAGAGACGGACGAGCCGCCGTTCGCTGGTTCTAGCAGCGAAGAGGGCGAACCGGATGAGTCCGAGCCATCCACTTCCACCGATGACAGCTCTCTGGGTGGACAAGAACAGGTGGTCGCCTAGCCACACCTCCAAAGACCCTACTATCTGAGACCCGGACTCAGATTCGTCGCGATATGAATGGATCTTTACTGGATATGTTAGTGCAGGCTGGGCCATATCAGGATAAGGTGGGGAATTTCCCAAGAGTTGAGGGGCAACGAAAATGTTCGGTGGCCCACTACAACATGAGAATGGCGAACGGGGAGAGAGTGGAGATACCATGCCTCGTTTATTCCAAGCAAAACGATGAGGCCTTCTGTTTCTGCTGTTTTTCACATGAGGGCAAATCTGCGCTGGTCATGGATGGAACCAGGGACTGGAAGAAAATGTGCCACATCCTCAGCTCGCATGAGA
This sequence comes from Salmo salar, assembly GCF_965601325.2. NCBI lineage: Eukaryota > Metazoa > Chordata > Actinopteri > Salmoniformes > Salmonidae > Salmo > Salmo salar. The sequence continues at coordinate 15,392,303 of NC_138297.1, read as the reverse complement.
TGTCGCATGACGGCCTGGATAGTTTCCAGAGGTGGAAGGAGCTGGAGATCAGGCTGGTGTCCAAGCAAACTATCGATGCCCAAGCCCAACGGGCTATTGACGGAGAGACTCTTCATTGGCAGTATGTGCTGCAGAGGCTCATAGCCCTGATACGTGTGATGGCCACCCAAAACATTGCGCTACGTGGGACCAGGCTGAACGAGCCAAATAATGTGAACTTTCTGAAGTTTGTGGAAATGCTGGATTTCTTTGATTTGATTTCAGGACCATGGACAGCTACCGAGAGAAAACATCGCTGACTGCAATGCAGCGTCACAGCAGAGGGAAGAGACCACTCCCGGCGGGCCACGAATTGAAGAAATGCTGAAATGTATGTTGGACAATCAAATTCGGTATGTAAATAAACCACATTTGGTACGGCTGGGTCACTGACAGAAAGCGTATTTTACACTGCTCCAGCAAACGAGGCCCGCCATGCATTTATGAAAGCACTTGTTTCCAAAGCTCTAATGATCTCACTCTTTTTACAGTTCTAAAGGAATATTAAATTACATGTTAGATATGTTAAATAAAAGTGTAATTTTTACTGTGTGATAACAGATGTCATATTATTAGTAAGAAAGTATGTTTCCTACTATAGGCAGCTGGCTGAATAGTGATTGCAACATTGTAACTCTGATGCAGGGGTTAAAGTAAAATTCATTTTTGCCCGGTAAGGGACCTCCTATATGTGCACGCGCGCACCAACTATTTTTATGGGCCAAATCATATAATTACATGTAGAATTGTAGCCTATTTCGTCCTATTCAAAAACGTGGTAGGCCTACCTGTTTGACAAACACTATTATGCTATCCATAGATGTCGGTATAGCCAAATCCTTCAATACTCTCTCATGCACTCCTTAAATACATATGAAGTCAGAAGTTTACATACACTTAGGTTGGAGTCATTAAAACTCGTTTTTCAATCACTCCACAAATTTCTTGTTAACAAACTATAGTTTTGGCAAGTCGGTTAGGACATCTACTTTATGCATGACACAAGTAATTTTTACAACAATTGTTTACAGACAGATTTTTTCACTTATAATTCACTGTATCACAATTCCAGTGGGTCAGAAGTTTACATACACTAAATTGACTGTGCCTTTAAACAGCTTGGAAAATTCCAGAAAATGATGTCATGGCTTTAGAAGCTTCTGATAGGCTAATTGATATCATTTGAGTCAATTGGAGGTGTACTTGTGGATGTATTTCAAGGCCTACCTTCAAGCAAGACATCATGGGAAAATCAAAAGAAATCAGCCAAGACCTCAGAAAATAAATTGTAGACCTCCACAAGTCTGGTTCATCCTTGGGAGCAATTTCCAAACGCCTGAAGGTACCACATTCATCTGTACAAACAATAGTACGCAAGTATAAACACCATGGGACCACACAGCCATCATACCAGTCAGGAAGGAGACGCGTTCTGTCTCCTAGAGATGAACATACTTTGGTGCGAAAAGTGCAAATCAATCCCAGAACAACATCAAAGGACCTTGTGAAGATGCTGGAGGAAACAGGTACAAAAGTATCTATATCCACAGTAAAACGAGTCCTATATCGACATAACCTGAAAGGCCGCTCAGCAAGGAAGAAGCCACTGCTCCAAATCCGCCATAAAAAAGCCAGACTACGGTCTGCAACTGCACATGGAGACAAATATAGTACTTTTTAGAGAAATGTCCTCTGGTCCGATGAAACAAAAATAGAACTGTTTGGCCATAATGACCATCGTTATGTTTGGAGGAAAAAGGGGGAGGCTTGCAAGCTGAAGAACATCATCGCAACCGTAAAGCACAGGAGTGGCAGCATCATGTTGTGGGGGGTGCTTTGCTGCAGGAGGGACTGGTGCACTTCACAAAATAGATGGCATCATGAGGGAGGAAAATTATGTGGATATATTGAAGCAAGATCTCAAAACATCCGTCAGGAAGCTCAAGCTTGGTCGCAAATGGGTCTTCCGAATGGACAATGACCACAAGCATACTTCCAAAGCCACCATATTCAAGTCAAATCAATGTGCATTCTGTGTTTATGAGATGTAGTAACATTTATAGTGACTATGATTTGTTCTCCTACTCGTGAACATGTCTTATCTGGATAGGAAAGGGAACCTGGAAGTTTAAGGTACAGGTAAGGGCTCTGAGTAAATGTGAACGTTGAGTGAGATTTACTCCCATAGCTTTTGCAGAGTTGTTGAGCCCTCTCTTGGCCCTCCTTCACATTATCAGGTGCTGTACAAACTCTCTCTACTTAAGTACAATCAGCAGATCACCTGGGTCATACTAGGAGAGGACCCACCCCTTATGAAGGTACACTACAGTTTTTCCCTGAGATCTCCATGTAATACAACTCAATTGAATGGAGAAACGGTTGAAATCGCTCTAACATGTAATCCATGGAGGATTAACTATTTATTCTACAGGTGGCTTTGCTGGGTCTCCAGTCCAACTGTAAGATTGCTGCCCTCCTGCAATATTTTGTACATGTCATCAGTGGGGTATGTTATAGTCATTTGAAACATAAAAAAAATCTAACTTCATTAATGTCACTTCATACATTCAATTGTCCAGTCATTTAGTGCCTATAGGGCACAGAGTTTCTCTTGACCACATGACCTGACCAGGGCTGATCATTTTGGATGACAGTAATTGGCCAGCCAAATGACCGCAGTCACCATAATAACTGATTGAGTAGCATCTTTTCCCCCTTTCTGTAGTAAATCTATACTTCCTTTCTATACTAAATGTAGCTAGTACTGTATTTCATATATCCCCTCTCATCCACTCCTCTCTCCACTCTTCCCCCCCCAGGTGAAGTCTGTTCTCCTCTCATCCACTCCTCTCTCCACTCTGCCCCCCAGGTGAAGTCTGTTCTCCTCTCATCCACCCCTCTCTCCACTCTTCCCCCCAGGTGAAGTCTGTTCTCCTCTCATCCACTCCTCTCTCCACTCTGCCCCCCAGGTGAAGTCTGTTCTCCTCTCATCCACTCCTCTCTCCACTCTTCCCCCCAGGTGAAGTCTGTTCTCCTCTCATCCACTCCTCTCCACTCTGCCCACCAGGTGAAGTCTGTTCTCCTCTCATCCACTCCTCTCTCCACTCTGCCCACCAGGTGAAGTCTGTTCTCCTCTCATCCACTCCTCTCTCCACTCTGCCCCCCAGGTGAAGTCTGTTCTCCTCTCTCCACTCTGCCCCCCAGGTGAAGTCTGTTCTCCTCTCATCCACTCCTCTCTCCACTCTGCCCACCAGGTGAAGTCTGTTCTCCTCTCATCCACTCCTCTCTCCACTCTGCCCCCCAGGTGAAGTCTGTTCTCCTCTCTCCACTCTGCCCCCCAGGTGAAGTCTGTTCTCCTCTCATCCACTCCTCTCTCCACTCACCCCCCCCCCAGGTGAAGTCTGTTCTCCTCTCATCCACTCCTCTCTCCACTCTTCCCCCCCAGGTGAAGTCTGTTCTCCTCTCATCCACTCCTCTCTCCACTCACCCCCCCCCCAGGTGAAGTCTGTTCTCCTCTCATCCACTCCTCTCTCCACTCTGCCCCCCAGGTGAAGTCTGTTCTCCTCTCATCCACTCCTCTCTCCACTCTGCCCCCCAGGTGAAGTCTGTTCTCCTCTCATCCACTCCTCTCTCCACTCTGCCCCCCAGGTGAAGTCTGTTCTCCTCTCATCCACTCCTCTCTCCACTCTGCCCCCCAGGTGAAGTCTGTTCTCCTCTCATCCACTCCTCTCTACACTCTTCCCCCCCAGGTGAAGTCTGTTCTCCTCTCATCCACCCCTCTCTCCACTCTTCCTCCCAGGTGAAGTCTGTTCTCCTCTCATCCACTCCTCTCTCCACTCTGCCCCCCCCCCCCCCCAGGTGAAGTCTATGAGCCATGAACTAGAGCAGCTTAACTGTCTCCTCCACATGGTGAAGAACCTGGTTCAGAACCTTTACCTGTACCTCGGCTCGTACGTACACATCCTGGAGCCGCTGGCCGCCTCCAACTCCCTCAACGACCACTGGACCCTTAGGGAGTACGCAGCTCTGCGGGTCAGCCACATGTTCTGGAATGTTGTCCAGCTCTCAATACACGGGGCCCTGAAAGTTACGTACCCAGTGTCGTTGTCCTCTCCCTTTATACCAATCTGATCTTCATGTGTTGTGTGGCTTTGTCGGTAGAGCATGGCGCTTGCAACGCAAGGGATAGGGTTCAATTCCCACTGGGTCCACCCATACATAACAATGTGTTCGCGCATGACTTAAGTCACTTTGGATAAAAGCGTCTGCTAAATAACATATATTATTGTGTGACCATGACATTAGACGCCAAACGGAAGTCAGACACCACACCGATCCATCCTGTTAATGTCTTGCCATTCTCTTCCCTGAACTGATCCTCCTGCTAATGTCTTGTCATTTCCTCTACACAAGATGGTGGAATAGAAACATGGCCATGCTTCCACCATTGATCTAATTCCCTCCTAATAGAAACATGGCCATGCTTCCACCATTGATCTAATTCCCTCCTAATAGAAACATGGCCATGCTTCCACATTGATCTAATTCCCTCCTAATAGAAACATGGCCATGCTTCCACATTGATCTAATCCCCTCCTAATAGAAACATGGCCATGCTTCCACATTGATCTAATTCCCTCCTAATAGAAACATGGCCATGCTTCCACATTGATCTAATTCCCTCCTAATAGAAACATGGCCATGCTTCCACATTGATCTAATTCCCTCCTAATAGAAACATGGCCATGCTTCCACATTGATCTAATCCCCTCCTAATAGAAACATGGCCATGCTTCCACCATTGATCTAATTCCCTCCTAATAGAAACATGGCCATGCTTCCACCATTGATCTAATTCCCTCCTAATAGAAACATGGCCATGCTTCCACATTGATCTAATTCCCTCCTAATAGAAACATGGCCATGCTTCCACATTGATCTAATCCCCTCCTAATAGAAACATGGCCATGCTTCCACATTGATCTAATTCCCTCCTAATAGAAACATGGCCATGCTTCCACCATTGATCTAATTCCCTCCTAATAGAAACATGGCCATGCTTCCACCATTGATCTAATTCCCTCCTAATAGAAACATGGCCATGCTTCCACATTGATCTAATTCCCTCCTAATAGAAACATGGCCATGCTTCCACATTGATCTAATCCCCTCCTAATAGAAACATGGCCATGCTTCCACATTGATCTAATCCCCTCCTAATAGAAACATGGCCATGCTTCCACATTGATCTAATCCCCTCCTAATAGAAACATGGCCATGCTTCCACATTGATCTAATCCCCTCCTAATAGAAACATGGCCATGCTTCCACATTGATCTAATTCCCTCCTAATAGAAACATGGCCATGCTTCCACCATCGATCTAATTCCCTCCTAATAGAAACATGGCCATGCTTCCACATTGATCTAATCCCCTCCTAATAGAAACATGGCCATGCTTCCACCATTGATCTAATTCCCTCCTAATAGAAACATGGCCATGCTTCCACATTGATCTAATTCCCTCCTAATAGAAACATGGCCATGCTTCCACATTGATCTAATCCCCTCCTAATAGAAACATGGCCATGCTTCCACATTGATCTAATTCCCTCCTAATAGAAACATGGCCATGCTTCCACATTGATCTAATCCCCTCCTAATAGAAACATGGCCATGCTTCCACCATTGATCTAATTCCCTCCTAATAGAAACATGGCCATGCTTCCACATTGATCTAATTCCCTCCTAATAGAAACATGGCCATGCTTCCACATTGATCTAATCCCCTCCTAATAGAAACATGGCCATGCTTCCACATTGATCTAATTCCCTCCTAATAGAAACATGGCCATGCTTCCACCATTGATCTAATTCCCTCCTAATAGAAACATGGCCATGCTTCCACATTGATCTAATCCCCTCCTAATAGAAACATGGCCATGCTTCCACATTGATCTAATTCCCTCCTAATAGAAACATGGCCATGCTTCCACATTGATCTAATTCCCTCCTAATAGAAACATGGCCATGCTTCCACCATTGATCTAATTCCCTCCTAATAGAAACATGGCCATGCTTCCACATTGATCTAATTCCCTCCTAATAGAAACATGGCCATGCTTCCACATTGATCTAATTCCCTCCTAATAGAAACATGGCCATGCTTCCACATTGATCTAATTCCCTCCTAATAGAAACATGGCCATGCTTCCACATTGATCTAATTCCCTCCTAATAGAAACATGGCCATGCTTCCACATTGATCTAATCCCCTCCTAATAGAAACATGGCCATGCTTCCACATTGATCTAATTCCCTCCTAATAGAAACATGGCCATGCTTCCACATTGATCTAATTCCCTCCTAATAGAAACATGGCCATGCTTCCACATTGATCTAATTCCCTCCTAATAGAAACATGGCCATGCTTCCACATTGATCTAATTCCCTCCTAATAGAAACATGGCCATGCTTCCACATTGATCTAATCCCCTCCTAATAGAAACATGGCCATGCTTCCACCATTGATCTAATTCCCTCCTAATAGAAACATGGCCATGCTTCCACATTGATCTAATTCCCTCCTAATAGAAACATGGCCATGCTTCCACATTGATCTAATTCCCTCCTAATAGAAACATGGCCATGCTTCCACATTGATCTAATTCCCTCCTAATAGAAACATGGCCATGTTTCCACATTGATCTAATTCCCTCCTAATAGAAACATGGCCATGCTTCCACCATCGATCTAATTCCCTCCTAATAGAAACATGGCCATGCTTCCACCATTGATCTAATTCCCTCCTAAACCCGTGTCTTTGCCAGGACCCATGGAAACCTGGTCAGTGGTCTGTACCACCAGATTCTGCTGGTTCTGCAGAAGGTTCTATCAGACCCGGTCCGCCCGCTGTGTTCTCACTATGGAGCTGTAGGGGACTACATGCACTTAGAGGAAATGTATCCATCTTCCATCCGTCTTGATTATCTATGTATGAAATTTGAATTTCTTTCATTTAGAGATCCTTGGCTTTGCTAATCACTGTGTGTGTTGTCTGTCTTTGTAGGCTGTTGAGCGAGCCATATATCCTTACCTGCAAGCTGTCCTGGATGACTACTCTGTCTCCAATGCCCAGGTGAAAGCAGATGGACACAAGGTCTATGGAGCAATCCTGGTGAGTACAGCAGACCAGTCACTGAGTCTGAAACGTTTTCTGTGATGCAAACAGAGCTGTCCAAAGTAATACAAGAGAATGCCAATAATGAATTGTTACAAATTGCATTTATGTATTACCTTTCACCCGATGTCAAAGCACTTTGCATTTTATGTTGGTAAAACTCCGTCAACCACCAAGTACCTCTCTGTCCTGCAGGGGGCAGTGGAGCACCTGCTAAAGATTAGAGCCTTGTCTCTGTCCCTGCCAGCAGAGGGGGGCGGCAGCACCCAGCCACACTTCGGGAGTGTGATTTCTGCCGGGCTCAGCCTCTCTCCAAGGCCACCCTGGGCATCGCCAGTCACCTGCAGGGACCTGGGGGAGCTGGCACCCCCTGGAATGACTGGACCCCATCCCCCTGCCCGCCATGTACTGTGAGCTCTTCTCCTCTGGAAAACAACTTGGCAGTGTGTTTCAGCACGGACCCCGACTTGGGAGGTTGCCTTCCCCTCAGCCCCTTCCCAGCCCGCTAATACGCCAATCCAGACACCACGTACAAGATGCCCCAGCTCACCGCTAACCTCAAAATCAACTCCCGGCAGGACGGGAGCCCTTGCACCAAGCCCTCTCCACCCATCTTTGCTGCCACTGCTCCGGGAACATAATGCAGGGCAGGGCGGGGCGGGGCAGGGCGGGTGGGGTGGCAGGTGGCCTAGTGGTTAAGAGGGTTGGGCTAGTAACCAAAAGGTTGTTGGTTCCAATCACCGAGCCGACGAGGTGAAATTTTCTGTCTGTGCCTTTGAGCAAGACACTTAAGTCTAATTGCACCTGTAAGGCACAGCTGTCTCTATTTTATGCAACTAAATATTTGATTTAGTTGGATATTTTATTAAGTTGCATACAATAACTGTACAATTTACAATGCACTTCTCTGTGCAAACATGTCATTACTTTCTATCATCTTACACATTGTCCTTGGGATTGGTGGACAATCAAACTGAAAAGAAGCAACTTCTATTGCTTAGGGATGGATCGACATTTACATAATGGGTACCTGAAGGAAAATGTTGGAGGGTCATGCTTTTAACATTTCAGTCAAGGGGTTTCATTTAAAAAAAATCTAGTCCAAGGGAGGGTCATGTAATTTATGAAATGTCAATATTTCTCAGTTGCTTATTAGGCTATATATATAGATATGCCCGATGCCGCCCCACATCTCTGATTCTCTGCTGGCTGCGCAATATCAGGTGAGCGGTCTCAATCACATTATCCATAGCCTATAGGCTACGAAGTGCATGCACAGAGCAAAGTTATAATTGCTGGGATGGTGTAAATAAAACTAGGCTGTATTACACACTGTGATGGATGTTCCAACCCTGAGCCCCGGCCTGCTCTGCTCTTGCTGATGAAAAACGTTTTTTGTGTGCTGCCTAACAATGGCTGTGCTGTGTAGGCTTACAGTGGCAGTTCAGGAGAAGAGTAACATTTTTGTTGTTGCTTGGACTAGCCTATAGCCTATGTTCTGTTCAGTTTGAGAAAGAGAGCACAAAGATGAGGAGGACCTGATAATAACTTTGCTAGCTTGCTACTACTGTAATTGATTTGATTAAAAACAATATGTTTCTTATCCAGGATGTAGGCCTATTTATCAGGGTTATCGACCTCAAATTAGGCATAATTCATTTCAACCGTCTTCATTTTAATCAGACTTTACTAAGAAGAAGGTTTTGTGTTTCTACATCTGCATTGCTTGCTGTTTGGGGTTTTGGTCTGGGTTTCTGTACAGCACTTTGTGACATCTGCTGATGTAAAAAAGGCTTTATAAATACATTTGATTGAGTTGGAGTTTATTTCTTCCTATTTAAGAAATAACAGGTAGGCTGTAGGCTGCTATATCCATAGATTTGTCGGTCAATTCCTCCACCCACAATACACTCTTTAAATAGCCTATCTCCGTGTCAGTGAAGTGACAGGCTTTCCGAGTCTTTTCGGTGAGCCTGCTCATTTGGCTCCAAACCGCTCTTCGTTCAAAATGCTTAAAAGTGACACGCCCTGGTCTGTTTCACCTGTCTTTGTGCTTGTCTCCACCCCCCTCCAGGTGTCACCCATCTTCCCCATTATCCCCTGTGTATTTATACCTGTGTTCTCTGTTTGTCTGTTGCCAGTTCGTTTTGTTCGTAGAACCGAGCAGCGTATTGTTTCCCTGTTCCTTGCGCCTGTTTTCTAGTTTCCCGGTTCTGACCGTTCTGCCTGACCTCACCCGACACTGAGCCCACCTGCTGTCCTGTACCTTACACCCTCTCTGGTTTATTGACCCCTGCCTGCCTCGTCTTGTCGTTTGCCTGCCCCTGTTTAGGGATAAACTTTTTGTTTCTTCAACACTGTCTGCACATGGGTCATACCTTAAAACGTGAAGAAAAAAAGTCTACCTAGAAGCCTAGATATAGCAAATGTAAAGCCCAAAATGTAGGCTACCGTTATGTCAGATCGTGAAATGCGTGTTCAAATACATTTTGACATGTCTTAATAATTTTTAAAAAATACAACTTTTTTTTAACACTGAAAAAATTTGTATAGACCAGATTGACCGGTCTCCCCACTATTTTTTTGTTTCTTCAGTGAAGATTCATAATTATTTTGTATCTGTGGAAAAACACTTTTTTGTGCTCAACAAGCAGTAGCATCTGTATGTAAATCAGGGAGCCAAGTGAACAGCTCTTTTTTTCGATGCGTTCACCAAAAAGAGCCGTTCCTTCGCGATCGACCGATCACTATGGCAGTGAAGGGCTGTTAAGTTAAAACCACGACTTGAATTCAGGGAGTAGGAGAGGGTATGCCATATGCCTACTTTTTATTAAAGAAAATGGCAAAAAGCACAGGCCAACCTCTTGTTAGCTTAAGATTTTGAAGAAAATAAAACGGATCCGATTATATATAACGTGATCTATAACAGCAACATGTAAAGTGTTGGTCCCATGTTTCATGAGCTGAAACAAAAGAAAATGTGTTTACATCCCTGTTAGTGACTTTTTCTCCTTTGCCAAGCATATCAAAAAGCTAATTATGCACCTTGATCATTACACAGGTACACCTTGTGCTGGGGACAATAAAAGGCCACTCTAAAATGTGCAGTTTTGTCACACAACACAATACCACAGAGTTTTGAGGGAGCGTGCAACTGGCATGCTGACTGTGGGAATGTCCACCAGAGCTGTTGCCAGATAATTGGATGTTAATTTCTGTACCATAACCTCCAACGTCATTTTAGAGAATTTGGCAGTACCTCCAACCGGCCTCACAACCGCAGACCACGTGTAACCACGCAAGCCGTGGACCTCCACATCTGGCTTCTTCACCTGCGGGATCGTCTGAGACCAGCTACCCGGACAGCTGATGAAACTGGGTTTGCACAACCAAAGAATTTCTGTAAAAACTGTCAGAAAACATCTCAAGGAAGCTCCTCCGCGTGATCGTTGTCCTCACCAGGGTCTTGACCTGACTGCAGTTCGGCGTCGTAATCGACTTCCGTGGGCAAATGCTCACCTTCGATGGCCACTGGCACGCTGGTGAAGTGTGCTCTTCACGGATGAATCCCGGTTTCAACTGTACCGGGCAGATGGCGTTGTGTGAGCGAGTGGTTTGCTGATGTCAACGTTGTGAAAAGTGCCCCAATGGTGGTGGTGGGGTTATGGTATGGGCAGGCATAAACTACAGACAGTGAACACAATTGCATTTTATAGATGGCAATTTTAATGCACAGAGATACCGTAACGAGATCCTGAGGCCCATTGTCGTGCCATTCATCCGCCGCCATCACCTCATGTTTCCGCATGATAATGCACAGCACCGTGTCGCAAAGATCTGTACACAACTCCTGGAAGCTGAAAATGTCCCTGGCCTGCATACTCACCAGACATGTCACCCATTGAGCATGTTTGGGATGCTCTGGATCAAGGTGTATGACAGCGTTTTCCAGTTCCCGCCAATATCCAGCAACTTTGCACAGAGGATTGGGTCAACATTCCACAGGCGACAATCAACAACCTGAGCAACTCTATGCGAAGGAGATTTCGTGCTGCATGAGGCAACTGGTGGTCATGCCAGATACTGACTGGTTTTCTGATCCACGCCCCTACCTTTTTTTTCAAAAGGTATCTGCGACCAATAGATGCATATCTGTATTCCCAATCATGTGACATCCATCTATTAGGGCCTAATGAATTCATTTCAATTGACTGATTTCTTTATATCAACTGTAACTCTTTGAAAATCTTTGAAATTGTTCAATGTTGCGTTGAGTGTACATAGGCCCTAAAGACGTCTTTGAATAGCAGATACTACTCTAAACTATCCTCAATAACAAACTACAGTACAACAAGAAAGAGCCTGACTTTCAACCTACCTCATCGTCAGAACTATAGATGGGGCAAGCAAGCCTACATATCTACTCTATTCTGAGGTCACCAGAACACGGTTCCCAACTCTCCCTATTAGCATTACATTTCAGTCATTCGAAGACATCGAAATATACAGTATATGGTGATTTGGTCCTCGCTAATAGTCTTCATCTTGGGGATGGATAGATATATTTATTTGTTTATATCAACTGTAACAGATATGTGAGTATGACCACCAGATGGTAATCTAGTCTACACGTAGGCTGCTAACGGTCATTAAAGTCATCTTGATTGTAAATATGTTTAACAGATTATATATTCATACTCAACAGATACTATTTATTTCGACTATGTAGAATGATGTAAATCATGTGATGCGATGAGTTTCTTTTATGAATGTAAAACCCATAGAAGGGTTGTGTTTGTGTATTCTGCTTGTGTTTGTGTATTCTGCTTGTGTTTGTGTATTCTGCTTGTGTTTGTGTATTCTTCTTCTGTTTGTGTATTCTGCTTGTGTTTGTATTCTGCTTGTTTGTGTATTCTGCTTGTGTTTGTGTATTCTGCTTGTTTGTGTATTCTGCTTGTGTTTGTGTATTCTGCTTGTGTTTGAATGTACAATACAGTTTAGTGACAATGTTTTTCTACATCCTCTGTGTGTTTTAAAAAGATAAGAGATAAGAGAAGCCAGACAATAACTAATAACAGACAGTATTAACAATAACTAATAACAGACAGTCAACAATAACTAATAACAGACAGTCTTAACAATAACTAATAACAGACAGTCTTAACAATAACTAATAACAGACCGTCTTAACAATAACTAATAACAGACAGCCTTAACAATAACTAATAACAGACAGTCTTAACAATAACTAATAACAGACAGTCTTAACAATAACTAATAACAGACCGTCTTAACAATAACTAATAACAGACAGTATTAACAATAACTAATAACAGACAGCCTTAACAATAACTAATAACAGACAGTCTTAACAATAACTAATAACAGACAGTCTTAACAATAACTAATAACAGACAGTCTTAACAATAACTAATAACAGACACAGTTGGCATTTGCAGGGTCAGCTGTGCTATCTTTGTCATAAGGTGTGTCTTGAGAAACAAAGCATTTTCATTTCTCCCACTCCATACTATGACTCAAAACTAACAAGAATTGCATGACTATAGGTACTCCAAAAACTATTGTGGTTAGAATCAAAGTCCTACACTTTGCTATTACAAGTGGTAGTCATCTAAATGACTTACAATACAGTCAGTCCCTAATGAATGCAATGGCTTAGGACTGTCATGATCACAAATGCACTAAACAGTTGTGGTATAATTTTTCCTTATCCACAATTGAACCCTATTTTTGTACTGGACATGCTCTGTACATGTTTTTCTTGCAGTTTCATAATGTACCTTTCTTTTACCAAATCAAATAGGAAATGTAGCCTATCTTGTGAGAGGAGCTCTCTGATGATGCTTTGTCATTGACAACAGCCCAGTTAGTAGTAGTTCTGCCCTGCTTCGACACTGTTTCTGTGTGAAAGAGTGGGGGCCCATGGACCATGACTCAGAGCCTGTGCCCAGTACTGGCAACCCTGCCCTGGCACCCCACCAGCCAGCTGCCCAGCCTCCCAGGCACCCACATTGCCTCTGTTAACACATCATCCACAGCAGTGCTTATTAGGTCATTCTCTTGAATTAGGTCATTGTGAGGGTGTTTAACTGGATGTGGGTATGCATTGAGGTGGTATCTTCCTAGTTATCATTGGATATAGGAATATGTTTTTGGTGTAATCTCACTGTTGGTGAGATTTGTAATATGGGTATGAGATTGTGTTCGGTCATTTCAGTACTGTCTATATGAATGATATACAGATTTTAAGATGACGACACGACCGGAATATCAATTAGGCCTATAAGTTTAGTTTAGTACAGCCGCTTTTTCATAACATTTTAGTTTAAGTAGGTCTAATGTGATGATATTATAAAAACATAAAGTGCATATTTTTCTCTAATGACCATATAATAAAAACATTACAACTCACCATGTCGCTGAATCAGTGGGAGCCCTGAGCTTGTTTCCCGACAACAAGATGGTCTCATCTAGGGGTGATGGGAAACAGTGACACCCGACGGGTGTTCCTTATGTCTAGTCTACTCCGTAATTTAGTTTTTGTTGCCGTCATTGCGGAAAACCCTGCTTCTCAGAAATAGGATGTTGGAAATAGAAGCAACGTTTTCAGTGCTTTTGTGGCTCTCTCAGAATATTCAGCCTTGATTTTAATCCAGAAGGTCGGCAGAGATGATGACGTTATCTCAAACATACTTTTAAGGCCACCATCATTTGCAACCTCAAGAAGTTGATCTTCCTCCTGCACGGACATGGACGGTTCACCTGGGACATTCACAAATGGGTCACAGATCCATTCCTTCGCACTTCGTCGGTCTTTGGCGGTTGGGAAGTTATGCTCGAACTCCGTTGACAGCGAAGCTAGGTGATCGCGCACCAGCTGGGAGAAAGACGTCTCAGTCTCAGTCTCTCCCAAAATCTCCGCTAATGTTTGGAACATGTCAAATATGTCCCTGTCCACTCACCGTCCCCACAGTTCCAGTTTGGCTTTGAATGCAACCACTTTATCTGCCAATTTAAAGACAGATGTCATTCTCCCCTGAAGTGACAGATTGAGTTCGTTGAGCAGGTCGAATATGTCGCACAGGTAAGCGAGTTTTGCGACCCATTCCTTGTCATTGAAATGTGCTGGCAGTGGTGACTTTTTTTCTGAAAGAAACCTCTGCAGCGGCTCTCGTAACTCAAACACTCTGGCAAGCGATCTCCCCCTGGATAGCCATCTGACTTCTGTGTATAAGAGAAGGTGTTTGTGGTCTGCATCCATTTCCTCACAAAGCTGCCCAAACAGACGTGAGTTAAGGGCGTGTGCTTTGATGTGATTCATAACTTTAATAACATCATTCAATACGACGTTAAATTCAGGTGACATTTTTCGTCTAGCCAGTATTTCTCTGGCTAGCCGGGTAGTGAAACCAGACAGCCGTCCAGTCATGGCAGCAGCCCCATCCGTGCATACGCCAACACAGAATGACCAATACAATTTTCCTCACATGTAATCATCCAAGACTTGAATAGTTCTGTGGCCGTTGTGTTAGTCGGCAGGGAAGCATACATAACATATCCTCATGCACATCATCCTGAAATATACATTGCACATAAACAAGCAGTATTGCCTTGATGTCGATATCGGTAGATTCGTCAACCTGGATTGCGTACCACGGTGACTCGTTAAGCCTCTCTAACAATTGTGCCTCAACGTCCTCTGCTATTTCATCAATTATCCTAGTGACGGTGGCAGCCGAAAGAGGAACCTGTGCTATCTTTTTAGCTGCAGCCACTCCTAAGAGTTCACGGCAAACGTCCTTAGCAGCAGGTATAATCAACTCCTCACCAATAGTGAAAGGCTTCTTGGCCTTAGCAATACAGCTAGCCACTAAGTATGAAGCTCTCAGTGCAGCCACGTTTGTTGATGCAGTGGCTTTCAAGACTTGCTTCTGTCCTTCTTGTTCACGTTTTCTTCGCTCAAAGAATTCAACAGTTTTGTCTCTAAGTGTAGGGTGCTTGGATTCGATGTGCCGAAGCAGTTTTGAAGGCTTCATTGCCTCGTTAGACAGCCTATCTCCACATACTACATATAGGGGGCTTGGACCATGTGAGTCACCTGTTGCAATAAAGCCATATTTTCGGTAGGATTCATCATATTTTATATTTAATGTGGCTTGCTTTTTTTTGTAGTCTCGGGCTCTGCTGTCTCTGCATTATTGACATCGTCGTTGGGCCTTTTATCTCCCTTACCCCTTCCGAAGTAGCTCTCCAGCGACGTTTGTTTGTTTTTATTCATGTCAGCTAACGTAGCTAGCTAGTACAAAGTTGTCAGGCAACACAGCTCACGCAGACCGTGATGAACCTGCGGGCAACACAGTTCACGCAGACCGTGATGAACCTGCGGGCAACACAGTTCACGCAGACCGTGATGAACCTGCGGGCAACACAGCTCACGCAGACCGTGATGAACCTGCGGGCAACACAGCTCACGCAGACCGTGATGAACCTGCGGGCAACACAGTTCACGCAGACCGTGATGAACCTGCGGGCAACACAGCTCACGCAGACCGTGATGAACCTGCGGGCAACACAGCTCACGCAGACCGTGATGAACCTGCGGGCAACACAGTTCACGCAGACCGTGATGAACCTGCGGGCAACACAGCTCACGCAGACCGTGATGAACCTGCGGGCAACACAGTTCACGCAGACCGTGATGAACTGTGAAGACTGCACCAAGTTCAATGTAATTACTGCACAAATAGCATATAATTGTATATAATTATTATTTTATTTTACCGATTTAAAAAAAATGTAAATAAAAAATAAAAATGTATCCTTTCCATGCGGCCCGGTAGCGAATGTGCCGTGACAGGTCCGCGGCCCGGTGGTTGGGGACCGCTGCCGTAGAGGTTAATGATGACCCCTGAAAGGACTTGACCTCTGACCCAAGCGTATATGTTATCTTTATCCTTATAGCTAAATGTAGAATGGTGTAAAATAAATGACCATGTTCGAGAGCATCAATTCTGCTTAGTCGTTGATCACCGACTAATCAGACTAATGAGTAGTTACTTAGGGATGCAAGGTGATTTGAAGATCAGCCAGTCACAGACTGACCAGAATTGATGCCGTCAAACACGCCACACTCTTTCCTGGGTCATGGATTAACTGTCTCCTCATGTGCCTCCCTTTGGTGGAGTCACTGGTTTGAGACCGCATTTGCAATCCCGAATTGGATTGTGAGATGGACAGGCTGATATGCTCTGGTCAGAGGAACAACGACGGAGGGATGAGAGGTGACGTGACGGTCATGTAATGTCACCAGACGGGTTCATAAGCGTTGTGTTAACGACCGACACCATTACCAATAACAGGGGAGGGTAGCATGTCTTGGGGGATGATCTTTGACCCTCTGTAACTTTCTCACTCATCATTATTCACGATTCATTCAGGATTATTGTTAATTATGGTAGCATTAACATGAGTGTAGAAGTGTTTAGAAACATATTCTAATTTATGACAAAAGTGACTCCGAAATGACACAATACATTATTTACCATTAATTTCTATTGGGCACAAAATAATCTGAAACGCAACCAAAACTGCAAATGCAAATGCACACAAGTTTGTATAGTCACAAATTTGATGTAATTATTGCGTGCTAGGAATATGGGACCAAATGCTAAACCTTTGACTACTTTATAATAATATTTAGGGGTGTCAATTTTGA
Organism: Salmo salar; assembly: GCF_965601325.2. Lineage (NCBI taxonomy): Eukaryota > Metazoa > Chordata > Actinopteri > Salmoniformes > Salmonidae > Salmo > Salmo salar. The sequence goes on along the minus strand of NC_138297.1, from coordinate 15,375,349 downwards.
CCTCTAAATTTCTGAGAGAAAAAAGTATTACTTGTTAAAAAAATCTATTTCTCTGAGCAATTGTATTAGTATAAAATAATATAATTTCCCCATTTGTTAGGGCATACAAAATACAGTAGCTCAGTAATTTAATTATTTTATACAATCATTATTGCTCATCTTTATCAAGGGTGTCCAATGTACATACACATATTCATCACACACATGAAACCTGTCAGTCCAGCACACTACATACACATACTGTACACAAAGAGGACATCAACACATTCACTCAAGCTGCCCCAACTACACTGATAAATAGATGAATAAATGAGTGCATATGCCAAGACATTTGATGTCTTATGACATTTTTATTACATATACCCTAGCTATCATATCATAGTGCACTCTCAAAGGCCGTAGGTAGTTGTTAGTGCTAAATGAAGAGGGAATATGGTGGTCTGACATGTAAATGTGGAATCTGGATCAAGGAATAATATAGCTGCTCTTTTAATCCAACAACGTGATTGTATACATTACACAAGCCCTGTGGTTCTCGCCTCAACCTTCCTTTCATTTTGATGGACAGTCGGCAGGTGTTTGGCCCTGCACATCTATATTTGTCAAGGTCGGGATTATGGGTTATAACGCTGCCGTGTCTCTGATCTCTCTCCATGACTCATCTCTCTCCATTAACACCATGTTATTTTTTCACTCTTAGAAAGAGAGAAAGAGAGTGACATTATGGCCTTTTCTCAGTCAACTACAGTGGGGCAAAAAAGTATTTAGTCAGCCACCAATTGTGCAAGTTCTCCCACTTAAAAAGATGAGAGAGGCCTGTAATTTTCATCATAGGTACACGTCAACTATGACAGACAAAATGAGAAAAACAAATCCAGAAAATCACATTGTAGGATTTTTTATGAATTTATTTGCAAATTATGGTGGAAAATAAGTATTTGGACACCTACAAACAAGCAAGATTTCTGGCTCTCACAGACCTGTAACTTCTTCTTTAAGAGGCTCCTCTGTCCTCCACTCGTTACCTGTATTAATGGCACCTGTTTGAACTTGTTATCAGTATAAAAGACACCTGTCCACAACCTCAAACAGTCACACTCCAAACTCCACTATGGCCAAGACCAAAGAGCTGTTAAAGGACACCAAAAACAAAATTGTAGACCTGCACCAGGCTGGGAAGACTGAATCTGCAATAGGTAAGCAGCTTAGTTTGAAGAAATCAACTGTGGGAGCAATTATTAGGAAATGGAAGACATACAAGACCACTGATAATCTCCCTCGAACTGAGGCTCCACGCAAGATCTCACCCCGTGGGGTCAAAATGATCACAAGAACGGTGAGCAAAAATCCCAGAAGCACACGGGGGGACCTAGTGAATGACCTGCAGAGAGCTGGGACCAAAGTAACAAAGCCTACCATCAGTAACACACTACGCCGCCAGGGACTCAAATCCTGCAGTGCCAGACGTGTCCCCCTGCTTAAGCCAGTACATGTCCAGGCCCGTCTGAAGTTTGCTAGAGAGCATTTGGATGATCCAGAAGAGGACTGGGAGAATGTCGTATGGTCAGATGAAACCAAAATATAACTTTTTGGTAAAAACTCAACTCGTCGTGTTTGGAGGACAAAGAATGCTGAGTTGCATCCAAAGAACACCATACCTACTGTGAAGCATGGGGGTGGAAACATCATGCTTTGGGGCTGTTTTTCTGCAAAGGGACCAGGACGACTGATCCGTGTAAAGGAAAGAATGAATGGGGCCATGTATTGTGAGATTTTGAGTGAAAACCTCCTTCCATCAGCAAGGGCATTGAAGATGAAACGTGGCTGGGTCTTTCAGCATGACAATGATCCCAAACACACCGCCCGGGCAACGAAGGAGTGGCTTCGTAAGAAGCATTTCAAGGTCCTGGAGTGGCCTAGCCAGTCTCCAGATCTCAACCCCATAGAAAATCTTTGGAGGGAGTCTAAAGTCCGTGTTGCCCAGCGACAGCCCCAAAACATCACTGCTCTAGAGGAGATCTGCATGGAGGAATGGGCCAAAATACCAGCAAAAGTGTGTGAAAACCTTGTGAAGACTTACAGAAAACGTTTGACCTGTGTCATTGCCAACAAAGGGTATATAACAAAGTATTGAGAGAAACTTTTGTTATTGACCAAATACTTATTTTCCACCATAATTTGCAAATAAATTCATTAAAAATCCTACAATGTGATTTTCTGGATTTTTTTTCTTCTCATTTTGTCTGTCATAGTTGAAGTGTACCTATGATGAAAATTACAGGCCTCTCTCATCTTTTTAAGTGGGAGAACTTGCACAATTGGTGGCTGACTAAATACTTTTTTGCCCCAATTTTTTGTATCACAGACAATTTGTGGACCCAGGTGGCACTGAATGACAGTGCAGCTGGAAAACAGGAAGTGGAGCACCCACCAACAGGAAATATATTGATGTGGAGACATATTACCTCTAAATATTACCTCAGGACCCGTACAAATCAGCTGGGCTAGACAATCTGGACCCTCTCTTTCTAAAATGATCCGCCGCCATTGTTGCAACCCCTATTACCAGTCTGTTCAACCTCTCTTTCATTTCATCCGAGATCCCTAAAAATTGGAAAGCTGCCGCGGTCATCCCCCTCTTCAAAGGGGGTGACACTCTAGACCCAAACTGTTACAGACCTATATCCATCCTGCCCTGCCATTCTAAAGTCTTTAAAAGCCAAGTTAATAAACAGATCACTGACCATTTCGAATCCCACCGTACCTTCTCCGCTGTGCAATCCGGTTTCCGAGCTGGTCACGGGTGCACCTCAGCCATGCTCAAGGTACTAAGCGATATCATAACCGCCATCGATAAAAGACAGTACTGTGCAGCCGTCTTCATCGACCTGGCCAAGGCTTTCGACTCTGTCAATCACCGTATTCTTATTGGCAGACTCAATAGCCTTGGTTTCTCAAATGACTGCCTCGCCTGGTTCACCAACTACTTCGCAGACAGAGTTCAGTGTGTAAAATTGGAGTGCCTGTTGTCCGGACCTCTGGCAGTCTCTATGGGTGTACCACAGGGTTCAGTTCTCGGGCCGACTCTTTTCTCTGTATATATCAACGATGTCGCTCTTGCTGCGGGTGATTCCCTGATCCACCTCTACGCAGACAACACCATTCTGTATACTTCTGGCCCTTCTTTGGACACTGTGTTAATTAACCTCCAAACGAGCTTCAATGCCATACAACACTCCTTCCGTGGCCTCCAACTGCTCTTAAACGCTAGCAAAACCAAATGCATGCTTTTCAACCGTTCGCTGCCCGCACCCGACCGCCCGACTTGCATCACTACTCTGGACGGTTCTGACCTAGAATACGTGGACAACTACAAATACCTAGGTGTCTGGCTAGACTGTAAACTCTCCTTCCAGACTCATATCAAACATCTCCAATCCAAAATCAAATCTAAAATCGGCTTTCTATTTCGCAACAAAGCCTCCTTCACTCACGCCGCCAAACTTACCCTAGTAAAACTGACTATCCTAAAGATCCTCGACTTCGGCGATGTCATCTACAAAATAGCTTCCAATACTCTACTCAGCAAATTGGATGCAGTCTATCACAGTGCCATCCGTTTTGTTACCAAAGCACCTTATACCACTCACCACTGCGACCTGTATGCTCTAGTCGGCTGGCCCTCGCTACATATTTGTCGCCAGACCCACTGGCTCCAGGTCATATACAAGTCTATGCTAGGTAAAGCTCCGCCTTATCTCAGCTCACTGGTCACAATAACAACACCCATCCGTAGCATGCGCTCCAGCAGGTATATCTCTCTCTCCTTCCAGTTCTCTGCTGCCAGTGACTGGAACAAATTGCAAAAATTGCTGAAGCTGGAGACTTACATTTCCCTCACTAACTTTAAACATCAGCTATCTGAGCAGCTAACCGATTGCTGCAGCTGTACATCTGTAAATAGCCCACCCAATCTACCTACCTCATCCCCATATTGTTTTTATTTACTTTGCTGCTCTTTTGCACACCAGTATCTCTACTTACACACCATCATCTGCTCATCATCATCTACTCATCTATCACTCCAGTGTTAATCTGCTAAATTGTAATTACTTTGCTACTATGGCCTATGTATTGCCATACCTCCTCATGCCATTTGCACACACTGTATATAGACGTTCTTTTACTTCTATTGTGTTGACTGTATGCTTGTTTATTCCATGTAACTCTGTGTTGTTGTTTCTGTTGCACTGCTTTGCTTTATCTTGGCCAGGTCGCAGTTGTAAATGAGAACTTGTTCTCAACTAGCTTACCTGGTTAAATAAAGGTGAAATAAATAAATAAATAATTAAAAAACGCCCTAGAACCTGTCTACAATAGTTAATAAGGGAGTTATTCTCGTCTCTTGGGGCAGAGAGTGTGATAGTTTGTGCTAAGTAAAGTAAGTCAAGTCAATTCTTGGGACAAAGTGAATGGTCATTGTATAAAAGCTTGTCAGACAACAGCAGTGGTGTAGTGGAGGTACACGCCATATCAATTAATAAGGCTGATGGAACAGATCAGAATGTTTATCTGAAAATGTTAAAATATAAATCATTCACATTTTAGGTGCAGCAATGTGCACAGGATGGCAGTGCCATAACTGGGGTTTGAGTCGTTAGTTAGGTCCGGAAGGAGGGAATTCTCCCCAGGATATCTTTTGAAAGTTGAAGCTTGTTTACTGCATTTATATATAATGAAAATGCTATTTGGAGAACAGCAAAAACAAGCAAAAAGGACCCTTTCCATTACCACCATGGCTGCTGTAGGTACATTCGGCTATATTTAGCTATACAATGGGAATGCTATACCCCTAAAAGTGGGGAAATATGAGAAATTATTCACACTGACATGTAGCATCAGTGACAAAACAAAAACGTATGACATTTTGAAACTGTATTGTTTGAATTTTGATAGCATTTTAATCAGGCTCTGATCAGGCCCTACACCCAAACAAGGGCACTGCGTTCATCCACCTCTGGCCTGCTCGCGTCCCTACCTCTGAGGAAGCACAGTTCCCGCTCAGCCCAGTCAAAACTGTTCGCTGCTCTGGCACCCCAATGGTGGAACAAGCTCCCTCACGACGCCAGGACAGCGGAGTCAATCACCACCTTCCGGAGACACCTGAAACCCCACCTCATTAAGGAATACCTGGGATAGGATAAAGTAATCCTTCTAACCCCCCTTAAAAGATTTAGATGCACTATTGTAAAGTGGTTGTTCCACTGGATATTATAAGGTGAATGCACCAATTTGTAAGTCGCTCTGGATAAGAGCGTCTGCTAAATGACTTAAATGTAAATGTAAATGTAATATCGGCCTATAGGGAAGATAGGCAACGTGGATATGTTCATATATATATATATGTGTATATGTATGTATGTGTGTGTGTTTCAATATCTTATTTTTTGAAGTTCCTAACTTGTTTGATAAGATTGGTACAAGTTTAGGAACAACTGTACTAACCTGTCTCTCTGCTTGCTTCCGCGATGACCTAGCTAAACGGCGCATGCGGAGGATACATTCAAGGTAATGTGGACGGAGAAGGAAATGCATTGCTTTACAATGACCACCAAGGTGTAGCCTTTCCATGCACACTAAATGTTTGCAATTTTAATGACTTGACCTACATTACTCTAGGAATGTGTCAATATTGCATGATCTATGGACTTTATTATTATTTTTTTTTAACCTTTATTTAACTAGGCAAGCCAGTTAAGATCAAATTGGAAACAGAGATGGAAACATTCGTTAGAAATGTAGAAAGAGGGGAGATCTAAAGATGCAACAACTATCATGGGTTGCTAATGTGATTAGGATAATGCCTTTGGCTGTTAGACAATGAAAGAAGGTTGGAAGAAAACCAATAGAACAGGAGAACACATATGAGTCTTTATAAAATAATTGCCTCTATGTTTCTATGGTGGAATTTTGGCTATAGACTACTTTGAAGCAAGGGAAGCCATGCCTCATAATATGAAGTAAAACGTCCAAGTTTCAAACTATTAAGGAACAGGAAAATATAGAGCTGGTAATGATAGGACTAACTGTCTTCTGGTAGATGGAAAGGCTTCCCAAAAACCTTCTCTATTAATGTTAATTAGCTACAAAGAAGCCTGGCAGAATTATGTGATTATTTGCATCAATCCAGTGGCCATTTGTTTTGCAAACTGGTGTCATGACGTTGGCCTGTGGGTAAGGTTTATGACCCCCCCATAAATACCTTTCTCCCTTCCATCCCCAACCATATTTCGGTAATAGAACCAGTTGAAAATATTAATTGGTACTTAATGAATATGATGTCAGTTCGGTTGTCATCTGAGACATTATGACTGATGACAGGACGACATAAACTGTATCTGGGAAAGTCTACACATTCTAGTTATCAGATTCACATGGAATTGTTGTGCAATTTAAATGTTTGAATATGAAACTATTTGTGAAAAGATTAAATGTAATTTTAGCTTCCAAATGAGAGAATTGGGTTTTCATAAGGTTAGAGCTCTGCTCAATCAGTGGCCCGCCCCTGTGAAGAGACATTGGTTATAAACTATGAAACACACCCTTCTCTCCCTCCACTATATAAGCCCTTGACGAAAATGTAACCTCCTGTTCCGAGTACGCGAGGCCTGCAGCCTCTGCGTTAAAAGGGCAAATAACTTTCTGTTCCGGGTACATAAGGGCAACGGTCCGATGTCAGAAGGATTCAGATAATCACTACAGAACTAAGCCAACCTCAGCGTGAGCTTTGGTTGCGAATGGTATGAACTTTGAACTCTTATTCACTACAGAAGTGATACCTCCTAGCCGTTGAGTTAGCAGCGGCCACTGTAAACGTGGGCTAGGAAAGGACGGACAACGTATCTAGTCTAACAAACAACGACAATACTACAACGTATCCAATTTACCACCAGAGACATTCTTCCGAGGACAGGAAGATCTCTGTTGGCCAACACGGCCAGCATCTACGACCAACCTACCAAAGCGCAGCTCAGAGTAAATGTTTATTGCATTTTCCTTTTCCAAATGGGCGGTAATTTAGAATGCATAAGATAGCATAGATTTTCCCCTTTGTTCCTCAGTCTTCCCGCTCTTTCACTCAACCCCCTTTCCTTTGTGTAACCAGCCGTCATGTCAGCTCCGTCCACCAGGGATGTTTTCTGTATGACATAATTTGCATTCAGTGTATATGTAATTCTGTGTGATTATTTAGGTATTTAGTAAATAAATAATTAAACCCAATTTTCTATTGCTGATTCAACTTGTTAGCCAGGGTTCGTGAAGATAACCAAGAATTTACAACTTTCAGATGAGACTGAAATAAGGTGACGATTAATATTGACTGCTATTGATGTAAAATATTACTAGGTCTTTTAGAGTTTATTCGGAAGATAACAGCTTTATAAACACTCTTTCGTGGTGCCCCGACTTTCTAGTTAATTACATTTACATGATTAGCTCAATCAGGTAATATTAATTACAGAGAAAGGATTTTATAGAATAGCATGTCATATCACTTAATCCATAGCCAAAGACACGACACTGGGTAATTACACTCAAATCAAAATGTATTACATTTTTTCCTAGCTGAGGAAAGCTCAACCCTGTTCTCTTATATTGAGGCGGAGTTGAGTTTGGTAACTCGTTGCGGGATTTGCTAGCAACAACATTGAGTCACCATCAGTAGCGGTGCGTGGGTAAAATCACTGAGGATGCAAAGCCAAGCCAGTAAAAAGGCCATATTACAACCTATGTTGTGATAATTGCATTGTTTTCTCTATAACTCATTTCGCCACCGTGATATCCAATTTACAAGGCCGTGAGAACAAAAAGGCAACAGTCACACAGTGGCAGAATAAATTTAACTACACATACTTTTGTTTCATCACAAAACCGGAGAGCAACAAAGCAAATATAGCATGTAACAAACATTCATATCACCTGCAGCATGGTCAAGCAAGTTCATTTTTTCGACAGTTTATTAAATAACTACTGATTTACAACCACAGAGTTACCGCAAGTCAGCACAAAGACAACAGGAGCACCGCCTCCGCTAGTCCAGCACCATTTCAACTTAAACATTTAAACATCATCAAATCAACAAGGCTATATGTGTTTAGGTTAATACACTGAACACAAACTTAAAGATACCAAAAACAATTTAGTCCAATGAATTTAGCTAAATATCACATGGCTGTCCATGGTACTGATTTCTGTCTCTCTGTGTGTGTGTATGTTTGTGCAAGTAAAATAAAATGTTTGGACTCACTCTACTTGTAGACTAGTTGACCGCCAATGCCATCCTTCTGTCTTTCATGTTGGCGAAACGGTCTATGGCTCTGTCATTCAGTACACTTGTAGTTTTTGTTGTCATAGGCTACCTAGCTAAAATGCTTGCTAGCCTAGCTTCCTTGCATTGGCAATAATGAACTAGCTAAGTTAGCTAGCTAGTTAACGTGAGCCTGCTAGGCTACATCTAGTGGCACAACATATGAATCTATGTTTAGATCAGAATCGCCATCATAATCATTGGCCTGTACAGAGAATTAAGTCAAAACCACAAGTCCAAATCCCCATCTCTATCCATGGTTTAGGAAAGGAGTGATTTAGAAAGCTAGCTACTGCAGGACATCGACACAAGCGGACCAAAAACAGACACCTTTTTCTGAAAATGACATTTTGCTTAGGAAGTGATTTGATTGGTGTGAAGCCAAATCCAAACTGGCCTCCCTCGGAGGGCGTTTTGTTGCACCACAGTTGAGGTCAGCTCAAAGCTGATTTGGCTAATCCTTTCATTTATAAAATTATCAAGGGAGACTAAATGCTTGCTGGCATCAATCAATCAAACAAATGCTATGGTAAAAACATGTCATACTCTTTTGGTCCAAATAGCATCAGATACATGGGCTACACTGAGACAGAGGGACTTGGTTTCCCTACCTCCAATGATTTCTCCGGTGAGATTCAGCCACTTGTGAATTGACAGAAAAATGATGAAAACACAGACAGAGACTAATTGTTTTATTGGTCAAATATTTGCCCTTGCCATCCATGAATACACGCCACTGGTCACCATCAGTCGATTCTTGTAAAAATATAAATTCTGAAAACGCTTACCTGTACCTACAGTATGTTTGTCCTGTACAACCAAGGTCCTTTCGCGGGGTGCTGAAATTCATACTTTTAGTAAAAACTTTTATCGAATACAACCAGCAATTTTTTTCTTATAAATTTTTTCCCCCGCATTTGTGTTGCTCAGCTCAGTGCAAATGTGCATGTGTCAATTGAATTGTTCCGTGCTATTCAGATTTCCTTGGGACGTCCCTACCCTAAACCCTAACCTTAACTCTTACCCTAACCTTAACAATAAACCTTACCTAACCCTTCCAGCACCATTACACCACTGGCCAACAGGTACATATTTGTTCTCATTTGATATATGGGCAGCTCAGCGTACATGAACCATAGAAGTAGAATCTATGAACTCCCTGACCCACATTACCAAAAATATTGTTAACATATTGGAATGGGATTAGGTCCTGGGATGACCTGCTGTTTTACAGGCCAGAGCAGATATTTGTACTCGTACTGGTATCAGAGTCTTCACATTTCTAAATATATAGTTAATATATTGGTTAACTTGGTTATTGTATTGGTTATAGTTAACATAGGGTTATAGTTAACGTATTGGTTAGTACAGTTAACATTTTGGTTATAGTTAATGTATTGGTTATAGTTACCATTTTGGTTATAGTTAACGTATTGGTTAATATAGTTAACGTTTTGGTTATAGTTAACATATTGGTGAATATAGTTAACGTATTGGTTAATATAGTTAACGTTTTGGTTATAGTTAACATATTGGTGAATATAGTTAACGTATTGGTTAATATAGTTAACGTTTTGGTTATAGTTAACATATTGGTTAGTATAGTTAACATATGGGTTATAGTTACCGTATTGGTGAATATAGTTAACGTATTGGTTAGTATAGTTAACATATGGGTTATAGTTACCGTATTGGTGAATATAGTTAATGTATTGGTTAGTAGAGATAACATATGGGTTATAGTTACCGTATTGGTGAATATAGTTAACGTATTGGTTAGTATAGTTAACATATGGGTTATAGTTACCGTATTGGTGAATATAGTTAACGTATTGGTTAGTAGAGATAACATATGGGTTATAGTTACCGTATTGGTGAATATAGTTAACGTATTGGTTAGTAGAGATAACATATGGGTTATAGTTACCGTATTGGTGAATATAGTTAACGTATTGGTTAGTAGAGATAACATATGGGTTATAGTTACCGTATTGGTGAATATAGTTAACGTATTGGTTAGTAGAGATAACATATGGGTTATAGTTACCGTATTGGTGAATATAGTTAACGTATTGGTTAGTAGAGATAACATATGGGTTATAGTTACCGTATTGGTGAATATAGTTAACGTATTGGTTAGTAGAGATAACATATGGGTTATAGTTACCGTATTGGTGAATATAGTTAACGTATTGGTTTAGTAGAGATAACGTATTACGTTGTGGGATGTCCTGGGATGATGCTTTGCAGGGAACATTTCAACAAGTTAGTATAGGTATCAGAGTCCTAATGTAGCTTCAAATAAACCAATAAAATCCATTCCTAAAGGTCTACACTAGTGTATTAAATAGTTATAACACTACTACTACTGTAATATCACTGCTTGGGTTTGATGAACTGTTGTCCATTTCCAGAATTTAAACCTCTGTAATTATAGCTATTTGGGACCAGGAAATACAATTCCAAGAATAGTTTATCAGATAAACATAACCTCACCATAATGGACCTTTGGCAAAGGACCAACTAGAAAAAGACTAGTATTCCCATGTGTGCTGAACCCTCTCATTTCTTCCTTATGTCTGCCTTTAGCTGGCTGGACTTTTCCAACCCGAATCCAGCTGCTTCCCAACTAAAACCCTGCTGAGAAGGAGGATGTGTGTGTGCAGACGGGCGAGGTTAAGCACACATGGAAGCTGCTCATAGGAATGGGCTGGGAACAGAACCCATCATTCAGCGTCTGTCAAGGACTCACACCATAGCCTACATTTCACGACAGATTTACTGCCTACAGGGGCCAAATCCATGACCTCACAAAAAGAGTCTAGGAACTGACCAATGGCATTGCTCCACCAATATGACTAGGTAAAGTAACCCTATGGCAACATATTAGGATTTAGACTCATAGAAATAAAAAAAAACGGAATATTATTGATTCATATTCAATCATAGAATAATCTTATATAAACTGTTACATCATATAATGTATTGGACAGCCATGGGAAGAGATATGGTTGTATTGCTTCTCATTTTTTTCTTAGGGCCAGTAAGAAAATCCCCAGCTGCCTGTGTCTGTCGGCGTTGCGCCACTGTTTATAAATAAACGCCAGATTAAACAGGATCTGTTATTGGGGACAGTGTACTGTAGCCTATGGTTTGCTGTATGAAGGGGCTAAACTCCAGATTAAACAGGATCTGTTATAGGGGACAGTGGACTGTAGCCAATGGTTTGCTGTATGAAGGAGCTAAACTCCAGCATATTGTCCTAACATGTTTCCTGACCCCACAACAATTCCAGGTCTTGTGTGTTCCCCAGTTATTTTTGTAGGCTATTGGTACCTGTTGAATATCTCTTACCACACCTAAGAAAAAACAAGAAACCTAGTGAGTGTGTTTATTACCATGGGATGACCTCATGCTTTGAATAATTGACCAACATCATTTTCATAATTGACCAACATAATTTACATTGCTTTCCTACATTCATCTCAAGCAATGGTCTAAACCAGGGAATGCGTTCTGTTTTTTTCAGACTTAAAATATATATATATTATATATATATATATATATATATATATATATATATATATATATATATATATATATATATATATATATCAGTAAAATATGATTTAAACAACATTCTGGTCAAATGTAAAATGTGAATTGTTTTTAATAAAGTCATAGGCTACTAGGGATAATGCATTCACGCTAATATTTTTTAATTACAAATGTTATAATTAGCTATTAAGTTTTGTGTTTGGGGTGTCACTGCTCGTATCTGTCGTGCGTTTGTTTTGCCTCAGTTCCGTGTGTGACATTCTAGACGTGAAGTTGTGAACACGTCAGTAAGACTGTTGAACGTTGAGTGAACATCGACTGTCTTTCTTGCGCAGCAAACGCAAGTGCTGCATCAACAGACTCCTTAGCAGAACGCGAGGAGGACAGAGGGGGTACTGTGACGACGATTTTAGTAATGTCTCTTGAGAAATAACATTAAAGGGTCTCTAAACATGACTTCGGTGTGGAAGAGACTTCAGCGTGTCGGCAAGAAAGCATCGAAGTTCCAGTTTGCGGTGACTTTTCAAGAACTGACAGTAGAATGCACGAAGAAGTGGTAAGTAAACATGCTTTTTTTTTTTGCTGTGATAAAATTGTCATGTCTGAACCGATAAAACGCAACCTCGTGGGACCTTTGTCACTGACTCTGTCCCCAGCTCGAGCTGTGATGTTTTTAGGTCATACTTTCAGATTCACATTTGGTTGGTGCAAAGCTATGTTGTCAGTTATAGGCTAAATGATGGTTTAATGTTGTCAGCTGCGTACTGCTATCACATTGTCTTCCCCATTACTTTTTGTTGTTGTTGATTGTACAAGTGTATACCATCAGTGCATCGTGTATTATACTGTACTGTACAGCATTGGGTGAGCGTACGCCTTTGACAGCAATACACTTCCGCATTTGCTCTTTTCCTATTCTAATCATCGTCATGCGACAAGCATCCTAATTGACGTTCAGTTATTCAGAGGGGAAGCATTAAAACTGGTTGTTTTGAGGGTAAGCAATAGATGTGTCCAAATTCAAATATAAAAATGTGTAACCCTAAACTATGAAGTGTCACATGTCTATAACAGGTGAATGAACTACAGGTGATGCTGTACGATGATGATGATGTCATTTATTCATGGTTCATCATTGTTGTCATCATCGTTGTCATCATCATCATCACCGGTAGTGCATATAATTTCCCCTTGTTCCAAGCAGGTGTTATTATTTTTCGACCATACAGTGCATTTTGTTACGTTACAGCCTTATTCTAAAATGGATTAAATCGTTTTCCCCCCCTCATTAATCTATACACAATATCCCATAATGACAAAGTAAAAACTGGTTTTTAGAAATGTTTGCAAATGTATTACAAATGTAAAACTGAAATATCACATTTACATAAGTATTCAGACCCTTTACTCAGTACTTTGTTGAAGCATCTTTGGCAGTGATTACAACCTCGAGTCTTCTTGGGTATGACGCTACAAGCTTGGCACACCTGTAGTTGGGGAGTTTCTCCCATTCTTCTCTGCAGATCCTCACAAGCTCTGTCAGGTTGGATGGGGAGCGTTCAAGTCCGGGCTCTGGCTGGGCCACTCAGCGACATTCAGAGACTTGTTCCGAAGCCACTCCTGCGTTGTCTTAGCTGTGTGCTTATTGTCGTTGTCCTGTTGGAAAGTGAACCTTCAACCCAGTCTGAGGTCCTGAGTGCTATGAAGCAGGTTTTCATCAAGGATCTCTCTGTACTTTGCTCAGTTCATCTTTCCCTCGATCCTGACTAGTCTCCCAGTCCCTGCCACTCAAAAACATCCCCACAGTATGATGCTGCCACCACCATGCTTCACTGCGGGGATGGTGCCAGGTTTTCTCCAGATGTGACACTTGGCATTCAGGCCAAAGAGTTCAATCTTGTTTTCATCAGAACAAGAGATGCCTTTTGGCAAACTCCAAACGGGCTGTCATGTGCTTTTTACTGAGTGGCTTCCATCTCGCCACTCTACCATAAAGGCCTGATTGGTGGAGTGCTGCCAAGATGGTTGTCCTTCTGGAAGGTTCTCCCATCTCCACAGAGGAACTCTGGAGCTCTGTCAGAGTGACCATCGGGTTCTTGGTCACCTACCTGACCAAGGCCCTTCTCCCTCGATTGCTCAGTTTGGCCAGGCGGCCAGCTCCAGGAAGAATCTTGGTGGTTCCAAATGTTCAATTTAAGATTTTCTTTACTGTTAGGGCTAGGGGGCAATATTGACACGGCTGGATAAAAAACGTACCCGATTTAATCTGGTTACTACTCCTGCCCAGTAACTAGAATATGCATATAATTATTGGCTTTGGATAGAAAACACTCCAAAGTTTCTAAAACTGTTTGAATGGTGTCTGTGAGTATAACAGAACTCAAATGGCAGGTCAAAACCTGAGAAGATTCTGTACAGGAAGTACCCTGTCTGACCATTTCTTGGCCTTCTTTGCCATCTCTATCCATTACAAAGGATCTCTGCTGTTACGTGACACTTCCTACGGCTGCCATGGGCTCTCAGAAGGCGGCAAAAAGCTGAATCGTGGCTTTGCAGGCTCTGGCTGAAAAAAAGTAGCGCGTTTGGGTAGTGGCTGGTTACAGTACTGTGAGACTCAGGCGCGTGCCCGCGTCGACCGAATGCTTTGTTTTCTTTCCTCTGTTTAGCTAAACGGAGATTCCCGGTCGGAATATTATCGCTTTTTTACGAGAAAAATTGCATAAAAATGGATTTTAAACAGCGGTTGACATGCTTCGAAGTACGGTAATGGAATATTTAGAATTTTTTTGTCACGAATTGCGCCATGCTCGTGACCCTGATTTACCATTTCGGATAGTGTCTGGAACGCACGAACAAAACGCCGCTATTTGGATATAACGATGGATTATTTTGGACCAAACCAACATTTGTTATTGAAGTAGCAGTCCTGGGAGTGCATTCTGACGAAGACAACAAAGGTAATCAAACTTTTGTAATAGTAAATCTGACTTTGGTCAGGGCTAAACTTGGTGGGTGTCTAAATGGCTAGCCGTGATGGCTGGGCTATCTACTGAGAATATTGCAAAATGTGCTTTCACCGAAAAGCTATTTTAAAATCGGACACCTCGATTGCACAAAGGAGTTCTGTATCTATAATTCTTAAAATAATTGTTATGTTTTTTGTGAACGTTTATCGTGAGTAATTTAGTAAATTGTTAGTAAATTCCCCGGAAGTTTGCGGGGGGTATGCTGGTTCTGAACGTCACATGCTAATGTAAAAAGCTGGTTTTTTATATAAATATGAACTTGATTGAACAAAACATGCATGTATTGTATAACATAATGTCCTAGGTGTGTCATCTGATGAAGATCATCAAAGGTTAGTGCTGCATTTAGCTGTCTTCTGGGTTTTTGTGACATTATATGCTAGCTTGAAAAATGAGTGTCTGATTATTTCTGGCTGGGTACTCTGCTGACATAATCTAATGTTTTGCTTTCGTTGTAAAGCCTTTTTGAAATCGGACAGTGTGGTTAGATTAACGAGAGTCTTGTCTTTAAAATGCTGTAAAATAGTCATATGTTTGAGAAATTGAAGTAATAGCATTTCTAAGGTATTTGAAAATCGCGCCACGGGATTCAACTGGCTGTTGCGTAGGTGGGACGAATTCGTCCCGCCTAGCCCAGAGAGGTTAAAAAAAAAAAAAATTTGCAAAAATGTCAAACTGTTTTCGCTTTGTCATTATGGGGTAATCTGTGTAGATTGATGAGGATTTACTCCATTTTAGGTTAAGTCTGTAGCGTAAGAAAATGTGGAAAAAGGGAAGGGGTTTGAATACTTTCTGAATGCACTGTTTATAATAATGGAGTATGTAGGTGGCAGTGCTGAAAGAACTTGCGCCTCTCAAGGGTCAGGGGTGTGTGTGAGTGTGTGTGTTCTTGTTTCATGCAGAATTAAGTTGATGGGGATGTCGTTTCCTCTAAATGTTTCAACTTACAACAGCAGCTGGGCTGTGTGTTAACCTCACACAATTTGACCACTTTTGCTTCCTCATTGTGTCCTCTCTCGCTTAACTGGCCAGTTGTCCACATGCTTAGGAGTTTTTTGAACAGTTACCTTAATTTCTATCTCATTTTACCTTTATAGGCCTATTTAAGACAGGTGTGTTGCCTTAGTCCCAAAGTCCTGCCCAGAGTGGTTCCCTAATCTCTTAGTGTACAATAGTCCTAACCCACTGAGAACAGGCAGTACAACGTCTAGGTTGATTTACATTCGGTTGAGTTGTCAACTAACGTGAATTCAATGTGAAATCAACCAAGAATGTTCACCTTATCATAGGATTTAGCTTAAAAGTTAGGTGAAAAAAACAAGAAATGACCTTACCTTGATGACTTTTTGCAAATCCAATCAGTTATCCATGTTGATTCAACGTCATCACATAACATTTTTGTTGTGGAAATGATGCGGAAACAACGTTGATTCAACCAGTTTTTGCCCAGTGGGATGTTATTTCAGCATTTTAAGCTGATACTGTATCTCTTAGTCTAACCTAAGCTAATGTAATCATGTAATCAATTGCTCATGTGGAATAAAGACTGCCAGGCTGGTGAGGCAGAGTGCTATTCCGCCCCTCTGACGACCCGATGCCCTGCTGCATATGACTGCAGTGCAGCCAGGTGCTGCACACACACACAGCAGGGTTTTAACTTAAGTCAGTTCTTATGTATGCATGGAATGCGCGTACAGCCAGTGGTGCTGTGGCTGTGGTTCCTGTCTGGGCCCTGGCTCTGCATTAACTCCATTAGCATTACTCACATTGTACCTAGAATGTGGTTCCTCCAACCGCCCAGCCCTAGCTTGCAGACTACCTTCCTGTCTCTCTACCCTCATTGTTGTATTATACACCAACTTTACTAGTATCAGCATGTTTTTGGTATTGCTGTCTATCGAACCATTCTCCTATACCTAGTGTATGCATATTCAGCTTGATGATAACATCATTCAGTACAGTCAAATTTTAATGCGATAAGAGTCAAGTTTGACCAGTTTGAAAACGAGTCATCAATTGCGTTGCATGGCTTTTATGACTGTTTGATGTATGAGATTAACACAAGTGGTGTTATGTCGGCCGGTGATGGAGTCAGTATGTTTTGGTGATCTGACTCTTGGCAGCAAACTGTGCTTCTGTATGGGCCTCTGCTTGTTCACTGTTTAGCAGTAATATGATGTGATGCTGTGAAACCACAGACCACACAACATCACATCAGTCACTCAACAAGCCCCAGCAGCACAGCATTAAAAGGCCAATATCGGCAGGTAATATCGATTCAATTATATATTGGTTGGACTCAACAGAGAATAGCAGTAATGTTACCAGTCGTGGTGTACGTTTCCATGTTTCCTGTTCGCAAGAAGAATGTGAAAAATGTGGATCAGCTAGACAGGTCGTCCTGCTTAACTGATTAGCAAAATGACTGTTCAGTTTGCAACAATAGAGAAGGTGTGTGTGCATACAGTGCATTTGGAAAGTATTCAGACCCCTTGACTTTTTCCATCATTTTGTTACGTTACAGCCTTATTCTAAAATATATGTATTTTTAATAATCCTCATCAATCTACACACAATACCCCATAATGACAAAGCGACAACAGGTGTTTAGACATTTGTGCAAATTTATACAAAAAAAAGAACTGAAATAACTTATTTACATAACTATTCAGACCCTTACAACTAACTAATTGCAGCATTACCGCAAAGTGGAAGGGGGAAAAGTAAGGATCTTGTAAGTCGGCCTTGCACTAAAGACCAAAATTGGTTAAAGAAAATTGTGATCAAAAAAATATATACCATTTTCATTTAAGGACCAAAAAAATTGACTGCTGTTTCATATAAATTGCTAAATAGTTGGGAAGAAATCTTCGATGTATCGATTCCATGGCACATGGTTTATGAACTGATATGCAAAATGACGCCGGATTCAAAACCTCAAATTTTTCAATTTAAATTATTATTCAAAATTCTTGCAACCAATAGAATGTTATATATATATGGGAGATACAATCTTCCCAGCTCTGCAGATTTTGCTGTGAGGAGGCAGAGTCATTAGATCATTTATTTTGGTACTGTCCATATGTAGCTTTATTTTGGTCACAGGTCCAGGAATGGCTGAAGAATTGCAACATTTACCTGGAGCTAACTCTGCATATAGCAATACTGGGTGATTTGAAAAGCCATAGTCAATCGGTCAATAATATAATAACACTTTTAGTAAAAAATGTTATCTATAATTACAATCTGTAGAAACTATGAGAATAGAAAGGTTCAGAACTTTTGTGAAACATCACAGCACAGTTTGAAAATATATGGCAAATAGAAATCCAATATGGATGATGTTAAGAGATAGATGGGAGGGGTTGAACGGAGCTGAAGGGTGGGACTAATAACAACAAGATAACAAATGTAAAATATACTGTGACTGTAAAATGTATATAGGTTCAGAACTTTTGTGAAACAGCAGTTAAAAATATATGGCAAATAGAAATCAAAATGGATGGAAAATCAGAAATAGATGTGGAGAGGTTGATGGTAGTGGAAAGACAGGACTAAAAACAAACAAAATATTACTATTGTTAAATAAATTGTGTCCGTAAAAGGTATATAGTGTTTATAAGGTAGAAGTAAAAGCCTAAGTGTTGTTGTTCATTAGTTTACACCAATTAGGGGAGGAGTGGTAGGGTTAGCGGAAAATAATAAAGGAAATATATTTTAATAAGAAGTGTGTGTGTGTGTGTGTGTGTGTGTGTGTGTGTGTGTGTGTGTGTGTATATGTACACTAGCGTTCAAAAGTTTGGGGTCACTTAGAAATGTACTTGTTTTTGAAAGAAAAGCACATTTTCTGTCCATTAAAATCACATTAAATTGATCAGAAATACAGTGTAAACATTGTTAATGTTGTAAATGACTATTGTAGCTGGAAACGGCAGATTTTTAATGGAATATCTACACAGGCGTACAGAGGCCCATTATCAGCAACCATCACTTCGGTCTTCCAATGGCACGTTGTGTTAGCTAATCCAAGTTTATCATTTTAAAAGGCTAATTGATCATTAGAAAACCCTTTGGCCATTATGTTAGCACAGCTGACAACTGTTGTCCTGATTAAAGAAGCAATATAACTGGCCTTCTTTAGACTAGTTGAGTATCTGGAGCATCAGCATTTGTGGGTTCGATTACAGGCTCAAAATGGCCAGAAACAAATAACTTTTTTCTGAAACTCGTCAGTCTATTCTTGTTCTGAGAAATGAAGGCTATTCCATGCGAGAAATTGTTAAGAAACTGAAGATCTCGTACAACGCTGTGTACTACTCCCTTCACAGAACAGCGCAAACTGGCCTAACCAGAATAGAAAGAGGAGTGGGAGGCCCCAGTGCACAACTGAGCAAGAGGACAAGTACCTTAGAGTGTCTAGTTTGAGAAACAGACGCCTCACAAGTCCTCAACTGGCTTAAATAGTATGCGCAAAACACCAGTCTCGACGTCAACAGTGAAGAGGCAACTCCGGGATGCTGGCCTTCTAGGCAGAGTTGCAAAGAAAAAGCCATATCTCAGACTGGCCAATAAAAATAAAAGATTAAGATGGGCAAATGAACACAGACACTGGACAGAGGATGATTGGAAAAAAGTGTTATGGACAGACAAATCTAAGTTTGAGGTGTTCGGATCACAAAGAAGAACATTCGTGAGATGCAGAAAAAATGAAAAGATGGTGGAGGTAATGTGATGGTCTGGGGGTGCTTTGGTGGTGGTAAAGTGGGAGATTTGTACAGGGTAAAAGGGATCTTGAAGAAGGAAGGCTATCACTCCATTTTGCAATGCCATGCCATACCCTGTGGACGGTGCTTAATTGGAGCCAATTTCCTCCTACAACAGGACAATGACACAGCTCCAAACTATGCAAGAACTATTTAGGGAAGAAGCAGTCAGCTGGTATAATGTCTATAATGGAGTGGCCAGCACAGTCACCGGATCTCAACCCTATTGAGCTATTGTGGGAGCAGCTTGACCGTCAAGCCAATCCAATTTGTGGGAGGTGCTTCAGGAAGCATGGAGTGAAATCTCTTCAGATTACCTCAACAAATTGACAACTAAAATGACAAAGGTCTGCAAGGCTGTAATTGCTGCAAATGGAAGATTATTTGACGAAAGCAAAGTTTGAAGGACACAATTGTTATTTCAATTAAAAATCATTATTTATAAACTTGTCAACGTTTTGACTATATTTCCTATTAATTTTGCAACTAATTTCATATATGTTTTCATGGAAAACAAGGACATTTCTAAGTGACTCCAAACTTTTAAACGGTAGTGTATGTGGGTATGTACAGTTGGAAGTTTACACACACCTTAGCCAAATACATTTAAACTCAGTTTTTCACAATTCCTGACATTTGATCCTAGTAACAATTCCCTGTCTTAGGTCAGTTAGGATCACCACTTTATTTTAAGAATGTGAAATGTCAGAATAATAGTAGTGAGAATGATTTATTTTAGCTTTTATTTCTTTCATCACATTCTCAGTGGGTCAGAAGTTTACATACACTAAATTAGTATTTGGTTGCATTGCCTTCAAATTGTTTAACTTGGGTCAAACGTTTCGGTAGTCCTTCCACAAGCTTCCCACAGTAAGTTGGGTGAATATTGGCCCATTCCTCCTGACAGAGCTGGTGTAACTGAGTCAGGTTTGTAGGCCTCCTTGCTCGCCCACGTTCAGTTCTGCCCACAAATTATTTATAGGATTGAGGTCAGAGCTTTGTGATGGCCACTCCAATACATTAACTTTGTTGTCCTTAAGCCATTTTGTCGCAACTTTGGATGTATGCTTGGGGTCATTGTCCATTTGGAAGATCCATTTGCAACCAAGCTTTAACTTCCTGACTGATGTCTTGAGATGTTGCTTCAATATATCTACATAATTTTCCTACCTCATGATGCCATCTATTTTGTGAAGTGCACCAGTCCCTCCTGCAGCAAAGCACCCCCACAACATGATGCTGCAACCCCCGTGCTTCACGGTTGGGATGGTGTTCGGCTTGCAAGCCTCACCCTTTTTCCTCCAAACATAATGATGGTCATTATGGCCAAACAGTTCTATTTTTGTTTCATCAGACCAGAGGACATTTCTCCAAAAAGTATGATCTTTGTCCCCATGTGCAGTTGCAAACTGTAGTCTGGCTTTTTTATGGCGGTTTTGGAGCAGTGGCTTCTTTCTTGCTGAGCGGCCTTTCAGGTTATGTCGATATAGGACTCGTTTTACTGTGGATATAGATACTTTTGTACCTGTTTCCTCCAGCATCTTCACAAGGTCCATTGCTGTTGTTCTGGGATTGATTTGCACTTTTCGCACCAAAGTACGTTCATCTCTTGGAGACAGAACGTGTCTCCTTCCTGAGCGGTATGACGGCTGCGTGGCCCCATGGTGTTTATACTTGCGTACTATTGTTTGTACAGATGAACGTGGTACCTTCAGGAGTTTGGAAATTGCTCCCAAGGATGAACCAGACTTGTGGAGGTCAATCTTTTTCTGAGGTCTTGGCTGATTTCTTTTGATTTTCCCATGATGTCAAGCAAAGAGGCACCGAGATTGAAGGTAGGCCTTGAAATACATCCACAGGTACACCTCCAATTGACTCAAATGATGTCAATTAGCTTATAAGAAGCTTCTAAAGCCATGACATAATTTTCTGGATTTTTCCAAGCTTTTTAAAGGCACAGTCAACTTAGTGTATGTAAACTTCTGACCCACTGGAATTGTGATACAGTGAATTATAAGTGAAATAATCTGTCTGTAAACAATTGCTGGAAAAATTACTTGTGTCATGCACGAAGTAGATGTCCTAACCGACTTGACAAACTATAGTTTGTTAACAAGACATTTGTGGAGTGGTTGACAAACGAGTTTTAATGACTCCAATCTAAGTGTATGTAAACTTCCGACTTCAACTGTATATATACAGTTGCGTAGCAGTAAGACGTGTGTTTGTTTTGTCCCATGTAAATAATCACATTTTCCCGTTTTTTTGTATATATTTCAATATATTTCAATTTCTTTTTTCCATTTTCAAATTAAATATACCTTCCTGCAACCCGCCTCACCCAATGTGGTACGGATCTGCTATTTTTTAGACCTTATAACTGGAACCTCTATCAGAGGCTAGACATCAGAAGCTAGCCAGCTAATTAGCTACTAGCTATTTAGTCATTGTTAGCCACAGCTAGTGGTCTTTACCTTTAGCTCAGACACCAGACGCTTTAGCCCGGATAATACCTGCCAGTCTGCACAGCGCGATATCAGCCATGAGCATATCAGACTGCTTTTCTCCACTACATCACCGGATTCCTACCGCAAGCTCAGGAACATTACACCGTATCATCACAGCTAGCTAGCTGCTACCGAGTAGCCATTGTGGCTAACGCCTTTGTCCAGAAGCAAGCACCAGTTAGCCTCGAGCTAGCCTCGAGCTAGGCCCATCTCCCGGCTAGCCAACGAAGTACACCAACTACAGTACCTCTCTTGCCAATTGGCCTGGACCCTTTGTCGACACGAGCCCCGCTGATCCACCACTACTGGTCTGCTGACGTAATTCGGCCGATGTGCGTTGTGGATGTCGGTGAAGACCCATCTGCTTTCCCCGGCCCTCTAGTTTCTGAATGCCATGTCTCCCGCTCGCCTAGCATAGTAACGACTACCGAACGGCTCCTTGTTTCATCTGTTGCTGCTCATTGGACCCTATGATCACTCGGCTACACAGCTGATGCCTGCTGGACTGTTCATTAACACGGTACTTCATTTTGTTTATCTGTCGGCCCCAGCCTCGAACTCAGGCCCTGTGTGTAGCTAACTGACCCTCTCTGCCCTTTCATCGCCATTTACCCATTGTTGTTGTCTTAGCTGTTTACCCGTTGTTGTCTTAGCTCCCCCAATCAACACATGTGATTGCTTTATGGCTCTCTCTAATGTCAATATGCATTGTATACTGTTGTTGAGTGTAGCTCTCATTGTTTTATTTTACTGCGGAGTCCCACTCAACATGCCTTAGAAAGTTCCTTTGTCCTACCCCCCACACATGCAGAGACCTCACCTAGCTTAACTGGTGCCTCCAGAGATGCAACCTCTCTCATCATCACTCAATGCCTAGGTTTACCGCCACTGTACTCGCACCCTACCATACCCTTGATTGTACATTATGCCCTGAATCTATCCTACCACGCCCAGAAATCTACTCCTTTTATTCTCTGTTCCCAACGCACTAGACAACCAGTTCTTATAGCCTTTAGCCATACCCTCATCCTACTCCTCCTCTGTTCCTCTGGTGATGTAGAGGTTAACCCAGGCCCTGTGTGTCCCCAGGCGCTCTCATTTGTTGACTTCTGTAACCGTTAAAGCCTTGGGTTCATGCATGTTAACATCGGAAGCCTCCTCCCTAAGTTTGCTTTATTCACTGCTTTAGCACACTCCGCCAACCCTGATGTCCTAGCCATGTCTGAATCCTGGCTTAGGAAGGCCACTAAAAATTCTGAAATTTCCATCCCCAACTACAACATTTTCCGTCAAGATAGAACTGCTAAAGGGGGCGGAGTTGCAATCTACTGCAAAGATAGCCTGCAGAGTTCTGTCATACTATCCAGGTCTATGCCCAAACAGTTCGAGCTTCTAATTTTAAAAATGAATCTCTCCAGAAATAAGTCTCTCACTGTTGACGCTTGTTATAGACCCCCCTCAGCTCCCAGCTGTGCCCTGGACACCACATGTGACTTGATTGCCCCCCATCTATCTTTAGAGTTCGTACTGTTAGGTGACCTAAACTGGGATATGCTTAACACCCCGGCCATCCTACAATCTAAACTAGATGCCCTCAATCTCACACAAATTATCAAGGAACCTACCAGGTACAACCCTAAATCCGTAAACATGGGCACCCTTATAGATATCATCCTCACCAACTTGCCCTCTGAATACACCTCTGCTGTCTTCAACCAGGATCTCAGCGATCACTGCCTCATTGCCTGCATCTGTCATGGGTCCGCGGTCAAACGACCACCCCTCATCACTGTCAAACGCTCCCTAAAACACTTCTGCGAGCAGGCCTTTCTAATCGACCTGGCCCGGGTATCCTGGAAGGATATTGACCTCATCCCGTCAGTAGAGGATGCCTGGTTGTTCTGTAAAAGTGCTTTCCTCTCCACCTTAAATAAGCATGCCCCTTTCAAAAAATGTATAACTAAGAACAGATATAGCCCTTGGTTCACTTCAGACTTGACTGCCCTTGACCAGCACAAAAACATCCTGTGGCGTACTGCACGAGCATCGAATAGTCTACCAGTCCCTGCCACTGAAAAACATCCCCACAGCATGATGCTGCCACCACCATGCTTCACCGTAGGGATGGTGCCAGGTTTCCTCCAGACGTGACGCTTGGCATTCAGGCCAAAGTGTTCAATCTTGGTTTCATCAGACCAGAGAATCGGGCTGTCATGTGCCTTTTACTGAGGAGTGGCTTCCGTCTGGCCTTCCGAAGATTCTTCCATCTCCACAGAGGAACTCTGGAGTTCTGTCAGAGTGACCATCGGATTCCTGGTCACCTCCTTGACCAAGACTAGTCCTATTTCGCAATAAAGCCTCCTCTGATGCTGCCAAACATACCCTCGTAAAAGTGACTATTCATGACCTACCGATTCTTGACTTCGGCGATGTCATTTACAAAATAGACTCCAACACTCTACTCAGCAAATTGGATGCAGTCTCTCACAGTGCCATCTGTTTTGTCATCAAAGCCCCATATACTACCCACCACTGCGACCTGTATGCTCTCGTTGGCTGGCCCTCGTTACATATTCGTTGCCAAACCCACTGGCTCCAGGTCATCTATAAGTCTTTGCTAGGTAAAGCTCTGCCTTATCTCAGCTCACTGGTCACCATAGCAACACCCACACATAGGACGCGCTCCAGCAGGTATATTTCACCGGTCATTCCCAAGGCCAACACCACCTTTGGCCGCCTTTCCTTCCAGTTCTCTGCTGCCAGTGACTGGAACGAATTGCAAAAATCACTGAAGTTGGAGACTTATATCTCCCTCACAAACTTTAAGCATCAGCTGTCAGAGCAGCTTATCGATTGCTGTAGCTGTACACAGCCCATCTGTAAATAGCCCATCCAACTACCTACCTCATCCCCGTTTTTGTTTTTCTGCTATTTTGCACACCAGTATTTCTACTTGCACATCCTCATCTGCACATCTATCACTCCAGTGTTAATTGCTAAATTGTAATTACTTTGCCACTATGGCCTATATATTGCCTTACCTCCTTACTTCATTTGCACACACTGTATACAGATTTTTCGATTGTGTTATTGACTGTACGTTTGTTTATCCCATGTGTAACTCTGTGTTGTTTTTGTCGCTCTGCTTTGCTTTATCTTGGCCTGTTGTAAATGAGAACTTGTTCTCAACTGGCCTACCTGGTTAAATAAACGTGAAAAAAATAAAATAAACACCGTGCAGGACGTTTGGCATTTGCCAGAGAACACCAAGATTGGCAAATTCGCCACTGGCGCCCTGTGCTCTTCACAGATGAAAGCAGGTTCACAATGAGCACGTGACAGACGTGACAGAGTCTGGAGACGCCGTGGAGTACGTTCTGCTGCCTGCAACATCCTCCAGCATGACCGGTTTGGTGGTGGGTCAGTCATGGTGCGGGGTGGCATTTCTTTGGGGGGCCGCACAGCCCTCCATGTGCTCGCCAGAGGTAGCCTGACTGCCATTAGGTACCGAGATGAGATCCTCAGACCCCTTGTGAGACCATATGCTGGTGCGGTTGGCCCTGGGTTCCTCCTAATGCAAGACAATGCTAGACCTCATGTGGCTGGAGTGTGTCAGCAGTTCCTGCAAGAGGAAGGCATTGATGCTATGGACTGGCCCGCCCGTTCCCCAGACCTGAATCCAACTGAGCACATCTGGGACATCATGTCTCGCTCCATCCACCAACGCCACGTTGCACCACAGACTGTCCAGGAGTTGGCGGATGCTTTAGTCCAGGTCTGGGTGGAGATCCCTCAGGAGACCATCCGCCACCTCATCAGGAGCATGCCCAGGCGTTGTAGGGAGGTCATACAGGCACGTGGAGGCCACACACACTACTGAGCCTCATTTTGACTTGTTTTAAGGACATTTCATCAAAGTTGGATCAGCCTGTAGTGTGGTTTTGTACTTTGATTTTGAGTGTGACTCCAAATCCAGACCTCCATGGGTTGATAAATTGGATTTCCATTGATTATTTTTGTGTGATTTTGTTGTCAGCACATTCAACTATGTAAAGAAAAAAGTATTTAATAAGATTATTTCTTTCATTTAGATCTAGGATGTGTTGTTTAAGTGTTCCCTTTATTTTTTTGAGCAGTATATATATATATATATATATATATATATATATATATATATGATTTTATTTATTTAGTTTTATTATTTTTGTATTTTTTATTTTACGTTTATTTAACCAGGTAGGCCAGTTGAGAACAAGTTCTCATTTGGGGGATTGGAAATGATGCAGACAATTTGGGGGATTGGAAATGATGCAGACAATTACATTGATGGAAGCTAGAATCTATCTGCAATATTAAAGCTGACCTAAAATTGGATTCAGACCCTTACATATGAGACTCGAAATTGAGCTCAGGTGCATCCTGTTTCCATTGATCATCCTTGAGATGTTTCTAGAACTTGATTGGAGTCAACCTGTGGTAAATTCAATTGATTGGACATGATTTGGAAAGGCACACACCTGTCTAGATAAAGTCCCACTGTTGACAGTAGTGCACGTCAGAGCAAAAACCAAGCCATGAGGTCGAAATAATTGTCTGTAGAGCGCCAAGACAGAATTGTGTCAAGGCACAGATTGGGGGAAGGGTACCACAACATTTTTGCAGCATTGAAGGTCCACAAAAACACAGTGGCCTCCATCATACTTAAATGGAAGAGGTTTGGAACCACCAAGACTCTTCCTAGAGCTGTCCGTCTGGCCAAACTGAGCAATCGGGGGAGAAGGGTCTTGGTCAAGGAGGTGACCAAGAACCCGATGGTCACTCTGACAGAATTCCAGAGTTCCTCTGTGGAGATGGAAGAACCTTCGGAAGGCCAGACGGAAGCCACTCCTCAGTAAAAGGCACTTGACAGCCTGATTCTCTGGTCTGATGAAACCAAGATTGAACACTTTGGCCTGAATGCCAAGCGTCACGTCTGGAGGAAACCTGGCACCATCCCTACGGTGAAGCATGGTGGTGGTAGCATCATGCTGTGGGGATGTTTTTCAGTGGCAGGGACTGGCAGACTAGTCAGGATCGAGGCAAGGATAAATGGAGCAAAGTACAGAGAGATCCTTGATGAAAACCTACTCCAGAGCACTTAGGACCTCAGACTGGGGCAAAGGTTCACCTTCCAACAGGACAACGACCCTGAGCACACAGCCAAGACAACACAGGAGTGGCTTCGGGACAAGTCTCTGAATGTCCCTGAGCGGCCCAGCCAGAGCCCAGACTTGAACTCATCAAACATCTCTGGAGAGAACTGAAAATAGCTGTGCAGCGACGCTCCCCATCCAACCAGACAGAGCTTGAAAGGATCTGCAGAGAAGAATGGGAGAAACTCCCCAAATACAGGTGTGCCAAGCTTGTAGCGTCATACCCAAGAAGACTCAAGGCTGTAATCGCTGACAAAGGTGCTTCAACAAAGTACTGAGTAAAGTGTCTGAATACTTATGTAAATGTTGTATTTCAGTTTTTTATATTTAATACATTTGCAGAAATGTCTAAAAACTCTTTTTTGCTTTGTCATTACTGGGTATTGTGTGTAGATTAATGAGGAAAAAAACAATTGAATCAATTTTAGAACAAGGCTGTAACGTAACAAAATGTGGAAAAAGTCAAGGGGTCTGAATACTTTCTGAATGCACCGTATGTCCTGGTTCGTTCTGCACGTTCTCTCCAAATACAGCACATTAGTCTGTCAAGTGTTTTTCCTCAAGAATGCATGCTGGGAGTGGGAACAAAAACATACACTCATGTGACAGGATGTAATATGGAAATGTTATGGTACAGATTATCTCTTATAACACCGTGACCTATAAGATGATGTGGTCCAATTCACACAACTATGGATATTTCCCTTAGGCTACTTGGTATAGCTACCGCTGTAAACACTTGTTTCAGTGGCATCAGCATGTTGAGTGACCCAATTAGGTGACAGGTCAGTCAGTGGCAAGCTCGGGTTACTTACCGACCATTACCATCTCATGTATTTCCCAATTAGGTACCTTCATTGTGCAACACATCAGTGCTGAAGTTGGGCAGGTCCTAAAATGTTCTACTGCTTGAGTACCGGCACCTCTTATATAATATTGTCTCTAGAAAAGTACAGAAACCGTACAATACATCCCAAAGGTAGACTGTTGTTTGTAACAACTCTAGAGCGCGTGGTTGGCAGGTGTGTGGGGCAGGCTGATATTTAGCTGGGAGGTGTATGGGGCAGGCTGATATTTAGCTGGCTGGTGTGTGGGGCAGGCTGATATTTAGCTGGGAGGTGTATGGGGCAGGCTGATATTTAGCTGGCTGGTGTGTGGGGCAGGCTGATATTTGGCTGGCAGGTGTATGGGGCAGGCTGATATTTAGCTGGCAGGTGTGTGGGGCAGGCTGATATTTACCTGGCGTTGTGTGGGGCAGGCTGATATTTAGCTGGCAGGTGTGTGGGGCAGGCTGATATTTAGCTGGCAGGTGTGTGGGGCAGGCTGATATTTACCTGGCGTTGTGTGGGGCAGGCTGATATTTAGGTGGCTGGTGTGTGGGGCAGGCTGATATTTAGCTGGGAGGTGTATGGGGCAGGCTGATATTTAACTGGCTGGTGTGTGGGGCAGGCTGATATTTAGCTGGCAGGTGTGTGTGGCAGGCTGATATTTACCTGGCGTTGTGTGGGGCAGGCTGATATTTAGCTGGCAGGTGTGTGGGGCAGGCTGATATTTAACTGGCAGGTGTGTGGGGCAGGCTGATATTTAGCTGGCAGGTGTGTGGGGCAGGCTGATATTTAGCTGGCAGGTGTGTGGGGCAGGCTGATATTTAGCTGGCAGGTGTGTGTGGCAGGCTGATATTTAACTGGCAGGTGTGTGGGGCAGGCTGATATTTAGCTGGCAGGTGTGTGGGGCAGGCTGATATTTAGCTGGCAGGTGTGTGGGGCAGGCTGATATTTAGCTGGCAGGTGTGTGGGGCAGGCTGATATTTGGCTGGCAGGTGTGTGTGGCAGGCTGATATTTAGCTGGCAGGTGTGTGGGGCAGGCTGATATTTAGCTGGCAGGTGTGTGGGGCAGGCTGATATTTGGCTGGCAGGTGTGTGGGGCAGGCTGATATTTGGCTGGCGTTGTGTGGGGCAGGCTGATATTTGGCTGGCAGGTGTGTGGGGCAGGCTGATATTTGGCTGGCAGGTGTGTGGGGCAGGCTGATATTTGGCTGGCAGGTGTGTGGGGCAGGCTGATATTTGGCTGGCTGGTGTGTGGGGCAGGCTGATATTTGGCTGGCAGGTGTGTGGGGCAGGCTGATATTTGGCTGGCAGGTGTGTGGGGCAGGCTGATATTTGGCTGGCTGGTGTGTGGGGCAGGCTGATATTTGGCTGGCTGGTGTGTGGGGCAGGCTGATATTTGGCTGGCTGGTGTGTGGGGCAGGCTTATATTTGGCTGGCTGGTGGGTGAGTTAGCAGTTAACCTAATGGTTAAGCCCCACCATTCCACAGGTCTATTTCTGTGGCCCCCCACCACCTCACCTTTTCCCCAGCCTCCTCCACTTTGCCCTTACGCTCCGATCCTCCCAGCTTCTATAACTGGCCTGCAACATGAGAGAGGCCCATCCCGTCCATTCATACTGTTTACTCTCCCCTTACTCTCTACCTCCCTACTTCTCACATCCTCAGCCAACAAACAAGTAGTTAGTTACTCACAGGCAGTTCAACTTTTAAGAACCTATGTTCATTCTAGCATACTAAGAAGACTTAAGAGTACATTCTGTTACATTTCCACATGCAAATAGTCTGTTGCTTGTTTTCTGTTGGAGTCGCCGGACTGACTATCATGCTGACTCTCACTATTGGTTCTTGTTATTGGGAGTTGAAAAAGGTCAACAACATGGCACTAGGTTATTTCACATCCACACAACGAATCTCTTCTAGGATCACACAATAGCTGCTCTAGTCTAGACTAGGTCTGTTGGTAGACAACCATCTTTGTGTGACGTACAGGTAGGAGGTAGCTGGCCGCAGCTGCTGGAGACAAGGTGAAGTATTGTGGCCTGATGGTTGCTAGGGACCACACCCTGAGGGCCCTGAGGACTGTAATCTCACAAGTGAAAAAAAGAAAACATGTCCAAGCTGGGTTTTGTTCAGTAGGGAGCAAGGAGGTGTGAAACACGGAGGTTCTACCTAGCCCAAACGTGTCCAATGAGGATGTTTTAGAACGTTTTTGCTACAGTGGGACCTGCTGAACACTACGCTCATCATGTGTCTCATAGCAGAAGCAACCAGAGGAGGCCTCCCCTCTGACACTCAGGCTGTAGTTAGTTTGTTGATGTTGATCCCATTGTGGAGTTCATTCTATACCTCAGTCTGTTAGTTTGATTATTTCAATCAGACGTGTAGTGCTAGGGCAAAAACCAAAACGTGCACTCGGGGGCAGGACCAAGTTTAGGAAACCCTGAGTTACAGCCCTGAACAGAGTCACAAGATGGCTGACGCTTCCCCTCCTTCTCTTGTGTTTACGCAGCAGACAGGTGTGTGTGTGTGTGTGTGTGTGTGTGTGTGTGTGTGTGTGTGTGTGTGTGTGTGTGTGTGTGTGTGTGTGTGTGTGTGTGTGTGTGGTGTGTGTGTGTGTGTGTGTGTGTGTGTGTGTGTGTGTGTGTGTGTATTTGAGAGAAAGCCAACGGGTCCTTTCTTAAGCTTTTATCTTAGTGTCCCTTAATTCCAAACACTTTATGGGGGGCGGGGGGAGAATTCATAAACCCTTGACTTAGTCCACATTTTGTTGTGTTACAGCCTGAATTCAAAATGGATAAAAACATTTTTTGCTCACCCATCTACACACAATACCCGACAATGACAAAAGTGTAAACATTTTGCAAATGTATTGAAAATTAAATACAGAAATATCTAATTTACATTAGTATTCACACCCCTGAGTCAATATGTGTTAGAATCACCTTTGGCAGCGATTACAGCTGTGAGCCATTCTTGGTAAGAGCTTTGAACACCTAGATTTGTACAATATTTGCCAATTATTATTTTCAAGCTCTGTCAAATTGGTGGTTGATCATTGCTAGACAACCATTTTCAAATCTTGCCATAGATTTTCAAGCAGATTTAGGTCAAAACTGTAACTCGGCCACTCACTGTCTTCTTGGTAAGCAACTCGTGTATATTTGGCCTTGTGTTTGAGGTTATCGTTCTGCTGAAAGGTGAATTAATCTCCCAGTGTCTGGTGGAAGCAGACTGAACCAGGTTTTCCTTTAGGATTATGCCTGTGCTTAGAGCCATTCTGTAAATGTTTTATCCTGAAAAACTCCCCAGTCCTTAACAATTACAAGCATAACCATAAGATGATGCAGCCACCACTATACTTGCAAAATATGGAGAGTGGTAC
Organism: Salmo salar; assembly: GCF_965601325.2. NCBI lineage: Eukaryota > Metazoa > Chordata > Actinopteri > Salmoniformes > Salmonidae > Salmo > Salmo salar. The sequence goes on along the minus strand of NC_138297.1, from coordinate 15,343,726 downwards.
TCAGTAATGTGTTGTATTGAATTGCTTTTCCACATTTTTTGCAGTACTACTTTAGTGCCTTGTTGCAAACAGGATGCATGTTTAGAAATATTTGTATTCCTTCATTTTTTCACTCTGTCAATTAGTTTAATATTGTGGAGTAACTACAATGTTGTTGACCCATCCTCAGATTTCTCCTATCACAACCATTAAACTGTAATTATTTTAAAGTCAACATTGGCCTGGTGAAATCCCTGAGTGGTTTCCTTCCTCTCCAGCAACTCAGTTAGGAAAGACACCTGTAACTTTGTAGTGAGTAGGTTTATTGATACACCATCCAAAGTGTAATTAATAATTTCACCATGCTCAAAAGGATATTCAATGTCTGCTTTTTTATTTTTACCCATCTACCAATAAGTGCCGTTCTTTGTGAGGCATTAGAAAACCTCCCTGGTCTTTGTGGTTGAATCTGTGTTTGAAATTCACTGCTCAACTGTACAGATAATTGTATGTGTGTGGTACAGAGATGAGGTAGGCATTCAAAAATCACATCAAACCCCATTATTGCACACAGAGTGAGTCCATGCAACTTGTTAAGCACATCTTGACTCCTGAACTTATTTAGGCTTGGCATAACAAAGGGGTTGAATACTTATTGACTCAGCTTTTCATTTTTTATTAATTTGCAAAACGTAATTCCACTTTCACATTATATGGAGTATTGTATGTAGGCCAGTCACAATTTAAAAAAAATATATTTAATCCATTTTAAATTCATGCTTTAACACAACAAAATGTGGAAAAAATAAAGGGGTGTGAATACTGTTCATAGTATGTGCTGTGACCAGAAGGAAGGAACAGAGGATACACTGAGAGCTTTGTGCTGATAGTTATTCTGTGCTATAGTACCGGTACCTTCCTATTCACTGTACAACATTTGAATACCTCAGGCTAGGCTTGGGCGGAATCCAGATGTTAATTTCGTCATACCGTCCTTCTCTCATCCCGGGGATTTACGGTATTACGGGTGTAGCACACAAGGGGGTGCTAAAAATGCAAGAAAAGCCCATTGGTCCTCTATTACCAGAATGCTAATAACATTTTCACAAACTAATAGCGAAATCACATAAGAAAACTAACATAAACTAATTGCAAAGACGGCTCAAGGTTATACAAGCATAGCTAGTAGTTATTAAATCAAATTTTCGGTAAGTGTGGACATTTACAAGTGAAAGGGAACGATATAAATTGTGCAAATGAACAAAGTTGTTATGCATGCTTTTCTGAAGGAAGAGCAGCATGTGTACATGGAGCAGAGGGGAGAAGAAAACCCTAGTCGGAAGCACAGGGAAGAAATGGCAACTGTACAGATAACTCATCTAGAGTTCTTTGACTTCTGGCAGAAATCCATTATAAGATATCTGATGGCAAACATTTAGTAGTGAATTGAATAACTTCATCACCTCATGTACGCTGAACAACAGAGACTCGCTGATAGATATTGAACGCTATGAACTCAGCAGCTCCCGTTGTGCTATTTACAAACAAACACATGCCTGGCTCAACTGTTCTGGGGAACTACGGTAAGCTTCATCATGTAAAATAATGTGACAGGTGAAATGAAGAGCGCAATCTGTGTCATCTCCTAACGTATTGCACAAGTTGACTGCAGGTAAATATTCACATTTATTGAACATCTTCAAATAAATAGTATTGACGGTATTGACGGTATTGGCGGTATTGACGGTATGGAAAAATCATCCTGTGGCTTTTTCCAAACACCCCAGTATGCGGTATATATGAAGAACGCAAGGTAGCCTAGTGGTTAGAGCGTTGGACTAGTAACCAAAAGTTTGCAAGATTGAATCCCCGAGCTGACAAGGTACAAATCTGTCGTTCTGCCCCGAACAAGACAGTTAACCCACTGTTCCTAGGCCGTCATTGAAAATAAGAATTTGTTGTTAACTGACTTGCCTAGTTAAATAAATGTATATCTATTATTACCTGAAGTGGGTTAGGTAACCAAATAGTGCATTTTCAAAGGAAACACTGATCCCTCAGGGCACAGATGTTAGATTAACATTTATTCCACATTGGTTCAACGTCACTGGTTGAAACAACGTTGATTCAACCAGTGTGTGTGTGCCCAGTGGGATATCCCTGCTTGTGTTATGGTGATTCCACACCAGCATGGCCGGAATTTTTTTTGGGGGTATCTCAGATTGTTCTGGTAATTCTCACATAGAAACTTAATTGGGAGGAAGGATGTTTAACATCGTTTTTACATTTGTATCACAAACCATTTTTGGGAAAATCATGGACAACTTAGGCTCTTTTTCAGACCTATACAGTCCTGCTTCCTGTAGGACCCAATGATCTGTGAACCGTACATGATACAGACAACACATTGTCATTATACTCCTAATGGTGTGTTTTAAAATATGGAGTATGTCTATATTGTGAGAAAATAAATATGCACATTAATTTATTCAACATTACAAATATTATTATCTCAAAAGTACCCTTTTTTTATGCTGCTAATTTGAGACACATTGTTTGGAATACTCTTCAAACACATCAAATATACAGAGTGTGCTTTCTGCTACTTTTTGAAGAAGTTCTACATTTGATACATAGAAATTGACATCGCAGCCCTCCTGTAGGATTACACATTCAAATGCAAATCACCAGCAGATGGAGGTCCCATTGCATCCATTTTCCCATTCAGCTATGTTGGTGGTGGTCATAAAATGTAGCAGCGAGCCCACTCTAGACATTTGATGCACTTGTAGAGTATTGTAGGCCAACAGTATATATCTAAAAAGGGCCTAAAATGGCCTCATGATTTTCTGAAAGATGCTAATGTAAAAAGCATATCAAACATACTTCCTCTCAATTAAGTGAGAATTGGCAGAAAAATTGGAGTTACCAAAAATATTTTCGGGCTATGCTGGCATGGAATCAGTCTTAAGCGTTAACAGTGTTAATGTATGCTTATACAATGCTTATGTGTGCTTATACAGTGTTAATGTATGCTTAAGAAAATGTGTATGTATGCTTATACAGTGTGTATATATGCTTATACAGTGTGTATGTGTGCTTATACAGTGTGTATGTGTGCTTAGAACAGTGTGTATGTATGCTTATACAGTGTGTATGTATGATTATACAGTGTGTATGTGTGCTTATACAGTGTGTATGTATGCTTATACAGTGTGTATGTATGCTTATACAGTGTGTATGTGTGCTTATACAGTGTGTATGTGTGCTTATATAGTGTGTATGTTTGCTTAGAACAGTGTGTATGTATGCTTATACAGTGTGTATGTGTGCTTATACAGTGTGTATGTGTGCTTATACAGTGTGTATGTGTGCTTATACAGTGTGTATGTATGCTTATACAGTGTGTATGTATGCTTATACAGTGTGTATGTGTGCTTATACAGTGTGTATGTATGCTTATACAGTGTGTATGTGTGCTTATACAGTGTGTATGTGTGCTTATACAGTGTGTATGTGTGCTTATACGGTGTGTGTGTGTGCTTATACGGTGTGTATGTGTGCTTATACGGTGTGTATGTATGCTTATACAGTGTGTATGTATGCTTATACAGTGTGTATGTGTGCTTATACAGTGTGTATGTGTGCTTATACAGTGTGTATGTGTGCTTATACAGTGTGTATGTATGCTTATACAGTGTGTATGTGTGCACAGGGATGGGCTTATCGTGGATGGGCCCGTGGATGTGTGCATCAGTGTGTTGGCTCGTGTGTTGTGTGCTTTCGTGGAGGCTTACAGGGGGGCACGCGCGACCGCGGACACAGGCAGCCGCCTGAGAGTAGTATGGAGCAGGAGAAACAGGAGACATTGCACCAAGGTATTATGGGGAAGGAACTTCATTCAACAAGTAGACTAGTGACATATGTAGGCCTGTTTGTCTAGCACTTGTCATCATGATAAAGTGTGTGAAGGCCCCTACTGTATTTAGCCTACCTGAGGGTGTGTAGCCTATAAGGTGAAAGGTCAGATTTTCTGGTGTTTGAGGAAATGGAACCATGTATATGTAGAAGTGTGGCATGTTTTGAGTTCAGCCATAACTCATTCTGGCTTTATTGATCACAGTAATTGCTTCATTAATCACATCACATTAAAGGTGCACTATGCAGAAATCACTCCGCCATTTCCTGGTTGCTAAAACGAATAGTTTGCCTTATTTCAGTTTGTGACAACACAAGCAAGTATAGTGTAGAGAATCATTGTACCATCTAAACCGCTGTAAAATATATTTTCCATAACCAAAAATATTGTATTTCCAGCTGTTTGAAGCTGGTGTAGAAAAACAAAAGTAAAAGACGCAAAAATCAAACTTATGAACGGGAAGCATAGAAATATCGCACATAGAGCAGATCTACAGTTTCTTAGACTTGCTTTCAATGAGAATGACAGATCTATAACTCCCATTTCTATGTGAATTTGGTCAGGTCGCCCAAAAAGTGACAGTGCAGCTTTAAGCTTAGTTGCTTATAGTCACAATGTGTTCATTATTTATCACGTTCAACACTCTACAAACCACACGTGGCTTATTCAGTATACAGTACAATTCATAGGTATGACTGGGTTCCCCCAGTCAGCGTATTATCAGATCCTTTCCCTGACTTGATATTTACCCCATTTCCTCAGCTGCATGGGTGGCAGCCTGGCATCAAGAACCCCTACAGGGGCACGGTGGTGTGGCAGGTGCCCGAAAACCTGGACATCACCGTCACACTCTTCAAGGTATGGAATCTCACCCCTGGAAAGATATGTGCAAATGATTGGGAAATGATTTAGATGAATCTGTGTTTGGATGGAAAAAACATGTTTCCTTATTCTCAAAATCACTCTTCTGTTAGGACCCAACTGCAGATGAATTTGAAGACAAAGACTGGACATTCATCATTGAGAATGTGAGTCTTTTTGTCTGATATGGTGGCATGAATAGATGTTTCTATTAATTCGAATTTTGAGTCAAAACACACATACTGTACATTGAGTGTTTAAAGTTTGACAGAGCTGTTGCGAATGACATAGTGCATGCTACAAAAACATTTCCTGGCTTTAAGCCTTCTTAATACAGTTTAGGAAAAACATTTCCTCTTGAATATATCAAAGTATTGGATTTAAACAGCATCAGTAGGAAAGCCTGAGTTAACCCCTGACCTTTGCCCCTCAGGAGACTAACAAGGGCCACAGGAAGGTGCTGGCGTCGGTGGACGTCAACATGAAGAAGTTTGCCAGCGCCACCCATGCCCAGTACGACCTGATGCTGAAGCTCAAGCCCCTGTCTGTGAAGGTGGTGGAAGCCACACTCAAACTGACCTTGACCTGCGTCTTCCTCAAAGAGGGCAAGGCCACGTGAGTTGCCATTTATCTAATCAGTCACTTATCACAGACTTACCGTATTATGTCGAGTCCCTTGGCTACTAAAATGTTTACTGTATTATGTCAAGTAGACAGAGATTGAGATACTAAATGGTTTACCACATTACGTGAAGTAGAAAAAGCCTTGAGGCAACTGTCTCTCAACAAAGCTTACTGTTAAAAAAAACAAAGCTTTGTGATGGTATATAACCTTTTGAGTTGGTCATTGCTGACCTGTAACATTATAGTCAGTTAATGGTGTTTAATGATTAGTCATATACAGTCAATTAGACAATATTACTGTTTCTGGATGAGTTAAAATACAAGGCTTCTTCCTTTCTAATCCAACAGAGATGAGGACATGCAGAGTCTGGCCAGTCTGATGAGCCTGAAGCAGAGTGACATCGGCAACCTGGACGACTTCAACGATAGTGACGAGGAGGAGGGCGAGAGGAGGGTCAGCATCGGAGCCGGCGTGGGCCCTGCCACTGCCGTCACAGGTAGTGGTCTCGACACAAATGACAAGTCATCAGCTCTCGCATTCCAGGATCGAGTCAAGACGGAGAAGAATGTGTATGAGACCGAGACACTCAAAATGCTCTGGTCTTGAGTACTGCCACACTGATAAATACAGTAGCTTTGTACAGTACTAACCTTGCATGCACACCCGAAAACACAAGCCCACTTATCCAGTCCATCTCACAGGTAAACAAAACTGCCATAGGAGATGCTTACTTTGCATATGTTTGCCAGCCTTCTGAGGTGTGACAGATTTGAAGTGTTTAATGTTTGAAAACATTGCTCAATACACCTGCATGGCATATTGCTCCACTCTCCAGCCTCACACGTAATGTCTCAACTACGGTTGCCCAGTAGGAAGTCACAATTGCCCTTCTATACATTTTCCCTTTCGAATGTATGAACGCCAAGCCAATCTCTTTCCACGTCAAATCTCTTTCCACGCCAAGCTTCCCTTTTCGTAATAAATCAATATCCTTTCCTTCCTTTTCTTTTCTTTAATATTTTCCTCTTCCTTCCTTCCTTCCCTTCCTTCAACTCTGAAAGCACCCATGAGAAGAATACGTGATCAGGCATGGAGGCCTGTGATTGACCCAGAGACCACAGGTAATTTCCTGTTTCCGCCCCTGCTCCCGCCTCCTATGAATCCTGATTGGATCTTTTCCCTGGCTCTGGTCCTATCCCCTCTCCTCCTATATAACATCCCATCCCTCATTTGAAATGTTAATATTTATGTGTTATAAGCGTTTATCTAAATATTGATCATCAAACTATTCACATCATTTGTATGGTTTGATTAATCATATTTATTAAACCCAATGGATATTAGCCAATGAGGTGTCAAATGAAGTTGTATACCTCATTACATTCTCATGTTAAATCATTAAATCAGATACTCTCTGCAAGGCAGTACCTCAAACTTGTCTGTCCATAACACTTTTTTCCAATCTTCCTCTCTCCAGTGTCTGTGTTCATTTGCCCATCTTAATCTTTTCTTTTTATTGGCCAGTCTGAGATATGGATTTTTCTTTGCAACTCTGCCTAGAAGGCCAGCATCCCGGAGTCCCCTCTTCACTGTTGACGTTGAGACTGGTGTTTTGCGCATACTATTTAATGAAGCTGCCAGTTGAGGACTTGTGAGGCATCTGTTTCTCAAACCAGACACTCTAATGTACTTGTCCTCTTGCTCAGTTGTGCACCGGGGCCTCCCACTCCTCTTTCTATTCTGGTTAGGCCAGTTTGCGCTTTTCTGTGAAGGGAGTAGTACACAGCGTTGTACGAGATCTTAATTTTCTTGGCAATTTCTCGCATGGAATAGCCTTCATTTCTCAGAACAAGAATAGACTGACGAGTTTAAGAAGAATGTTCTTTGTTTCTGGCCATTTTGAGCCTGTAATCAAACCCACAAATGCTGATGCTCCAGATACTCAACTAGTCTAAAGAAGGCCAGTTGTATTGCTTCTTTAATCAGGACAACAGTTGTCAGCTGTGCTAACATAATTGCAAAAGGGTTTTCTAATGATCAATTAGCCTTTTAAAATGATAAACTTGGATAAGCTAACACAACGTGCCATTGGAACACAGGAGTGATGGTTGCTGATAATGGGCCTCTGTACGCCTATGTAGATATTCCATAAAAAATCTGCTGTTTCCAGCTACAATAGTAATTTCCAACATTAACAATGTCTACACTGTATTTCTTATCAATTTGATGTTATTTTAACAGACAAAAACATGCTTTTCTTTCAAAAACAAGGACATTTCTAAGTGACCCCAAACTTTTGAACGGTAGTGTAAGTAAACAAATTAGTAGTCGTTTCAATAACTGTTTGAAGTGATGGAATCTGTTACGTGTTAATCTTTATAGTTACACAATATGGATTCCTAAGGTATCCTACACCCATAAGAGCTCACCTTTTCCTTTTAAAATCCTATCAAGTATCAAATGTACTATAATTAAACTGTGGGACTGAATACTGGGGCCTGACCAGGAATTCTGGTCCCTGGTTTGTTGGGATGGGACTAGGATTTAGTCATTTATAATGAAGAGTTACAGTGAGAGAAAACATTTATTTCAGCAACTGTACAGTTTGAATGTCTGGGATGAGTATCTGAGTACTATCCCTCTCCATTTCTTATCTACTTTCATTATTCCCCTCTTTCCTTTTCTCACTTCCCCTTCCCTGCTGTTCTCATTTTCCCTCCTCTCTTTTCTCTGGAACCCTCTTCCTCAACTGCATTTCACCTCTTTTAATGTCTTTGATACCTGTATATCTCTACAACACTTTTTGTCTCTACTTTCTCTTCTGTTCTCTCCTGCATCTGTCCTCCTTTCTATCTGCTGCTCCAACTCTCTTTTTTCTTCCTCTTTTTTCTGCCCATCACCTCTTCTCCCACCCCATCACCTCCACCCCCCTCGCCCTCTTTCTGCCCATCACCTCCCCTTCCGCCACGCCCTCATCTCTGACCCCACCCTGCCTCCCTCTTTCTGCCCATCATCTCTCCTCCTACCCCGCCCTCATCTTTTTCACCCAGCTGCCAGTGAGATAGATTGGAGTAGCTCATTTGGCACTGTCTCTACCATCTCACTCCTGTCATGCCCCCCTCTGCCCCTACCCCTCGACCCCTCTGCCCCGCCTCCCGCCTCTGCCGCCCGCTCCCGACTCAACACCGACCTTGAGGGCACCACTCACCCGGCACGGCCCTCCCCCTATGCCTACCAAGTGCCAGCCTGTGTTTGCTCCCACCCACCTGCACTGCCAGAAATCTTCCAGCCCGCCGCTGGCTCAGGTACTGGCAAACAGACTGACTGACTCACGGTCTTATCACTGTGATTTTGAATCATAGACCACACCTATTGTAATAAGTAAATAGTCAAGTTGCAGCTTTTATTCAAGGAGTGAATACCTGCATGTTTGATTCTGTGCATAACGTTAGCTAGTACATCAGGTAGAATATTTGTTTGACATTTGATAAATGATTGAAAGTTGATTGCTTTAAAGACAAGAGAGAGTTCTGAGAAATTGAGAGAGGCATTTGTTGTTTGGGAATTCTGACTCATGGGAAGACATTAAAGGGGCCTCAGACTTGTTATATAATGTAACTTTCTATGGTCTGAGGCACCCCCTGCTGTTTAAAACAGTTCAGCCAGAGCAAGATTGAGAAAAACATGTCGACAGATTCCTGGAGGAATGAACTGAATGTCCTGAATGTGCTGAATTACCTTGAGACATACACAGGTCTGGAATAATTATTTTCTCCACTGACTGAAAATGTATTGCCGAGGTTGCCAGGGGCAATTGCCTCATTTCCATAGCAACTGTCCTAGCTCGCAGTGAATTTGTTCATCAAAGCGGTGACATATTTTATAGTTTCTGGCGTTGGTCCATTTACTTCCTGTCATGACTGTTGCTAGGGAAGTGAGGTCGCAGTTAATAGGGCTGTTCAGGGAGATTTTTGGACACGCTAGAGGAATGCTTATTTGCTGGATTTATATGTGGAGTAGTTTACTTGTTGAGTACTTGACTTTATTTAGGCTAGTTTTAAGAGAAAGCATGTTCTTTTTTTGAGAACATTTAGCCAAGCTTAATGACAATGTATTTTCTGTATTTTCTCGTACTGGTCGGAGTACTTTTAACTCCATTAAGAGAAACCAGTGACAGGGACTTAAATCTACGAGGTTATCCACAGATGTGGGAGTGGCCTCATTGGCATATTTCCCAGCATGCTCTGTTGCAAGTTTGTTTCAATATCTGTGTTTTCGCATGTGCATTGATTGTTTTTTATCTTGAGCTCCACAAGGATAAGAAATGTAAATTTTTCTAAACTAATCAAATCTCTAACAACTGTTAGTTGTTGTTGGAGGTAGTCTGCTTGTAGTATATTTTTTAACCTACTCTCCGGCATTTTAAATGCAAGTTGTGAGTGATGGAAAAGTGATGGATATCCAACAGAGATTGTCCAACAGAGATTGGATATCACATTGCAAACCACCCTTATAACACAAAGGAAGTCAACTGAAACAGAAATGTACTTTGCTGTACTTGATTTTTTATGAAAAACAACACAGAAAAGTGTAGAATGGCAAGGGAGATGGTTAAAAACGACAGTGAAAACAGTAACATGGCAATTGGAGTTCAATTTAAGAAACTCTCTGAGAGTTGGATATTTACTCCATTTGGTATCGTTTTAATTCCAAAAATATCAACACCAAGACCAGAGTACATTTAACACAAAATAGGGGTGGGACCGTATAAACCCCAAAATAGTGTTAAAGTTGAACTCTTGCAATTTTACTCTCTCTTCTACCGTTTTCTCTCAGTGCCCATATCTGTAGCCCAGAAGCCCCCTGGCTTCCAGAGTGACCTGACTCTGGACCCTGACAGTCTTTCTGAGGGCCACGTGGCTCCTGGTCTCTCCACCGTCTCTCAATCAAGACCCCTCTCAGCCTCCATCACTGGGCATTCCTCCACCTCTCCTCTCTCCTCTTCCCCCTCTTCCCCATCCGTTCTTCCACATCCCTCTTCCCCTGATATTCCACAAACAGGTACTGCATGGAAAAAAATTGATGGGGTCGTTTCAAGGAATTTGTCCGTAATTGTAATTTACTGCATGGACGCGATTTGTCTTTGATTCTGTACGTTTTCCCTACTGTCTGTAGTGGCCATTCATCACCATCCTCTTTTCTTTCTTTCCTCTCCTCTTCTCTTCCCCCCACATTCTTCTTTTCATCCTCCACTCCTCTCTCAGCCACCTTTGCTGCTGCTCGCACCAGTGCCTGGAGACCCCAGAGTGTTTCCTCCTTCATCACTTTCGACACCTCCCCTCCTGCTTCCCAGCTCCTCCCTGTCCCCCGTCTGCCCAAAGCTTACATCACCTCCCTGGCGGAGCCAGGCAGAGCCCTCACTAGGCCCCCCAGCCTGCCCTCGGCCCCCGAGACAGGTACAACATAGGCCCACAGCAAAGGACATTATACAACATATACCATCAGGGAAGCCATTTTATATTTGTATGTAGTTGAATCTCAGAATCTTAACACACTTTTTAGGGTGCTCAGAAAATAGGAATGCTGGGGTGGTCTAACATTACGTTTCCATAGCAATACTGCTTAATACACTCAGTGTGGAACTTACTGTCCTTTAATCTATCAAGGTCATTTTATTCAACAGCAAACATGTTTTGTTGAATCTGGGAAATGTACTGCACTGTTTTAGACTGTTCAGCAAAGATACAGGCACTGTATAAATGATTGTCTGGACAGTGTCAGATTTTCTTTATCAATGATTACAGTCAATCCATCAATTAAACAGTAAAGTAGCCTATATTATGTGCAGCAGGGTTTCCACATCAATACTAATGTTGCTGCTGTTTTCCAGACACGTAGGGACTATTCTGTTTCCTGTCTCTTTCCCTGTCTTTATTCCAGTCATATCTCTCTTTCTCTATTCCAATCTTCTCTCTTTCTCTTTCCCTGTCTTTATTCCAATCTTCTCTCTTTCTCTTTCCATGTCTTCATTCCAATCTTCTCTCTTTCTCTTTCCCTGTCTTTATTCCAATCTTCTCTCTTTCTCTTTCCATGTCTTCATTCCAATCTTCTCTCTTTCTCTTTCCCTGTCTTTATTCCAATATTCTCTCTTTCTCTTTCCCTGTCTTTATTCCAATATTCTCTCTTTCTCTTTCCCTGTCTTTATTCCAAAATTCTCTCTTTCTCTTTCTCTCTCTTTATTCCAATCTTCTCTCTTTCTCTTTCCCTGTCTTTATTCCAATGTTATCTCTTTCTCTTTCCCTGTCTTTATTCCAATGTTATCTCTCTTTTTCTTTCCCTGACTTTATTCCAATCGTCTCTCTTTCTCTTTCTCTGTCTTTATTCCAATCTTCTCTCTCTTTTTCTTTCCCTGACTTTATTCCAATCGTCTCTCTTTCTCTTTCTCTGTCTTTATTCCAATCTTATCTCTCTTTCGCTTTCCCTCTTTATTCCAATCTTCTCTCTCTTTTTCTTTTCCTGACTTTATTCCAATCGTCTCTCTTTCTCTTTCTCTGTCTTTATTCCAATCTTATCTCTCTTTCTCTCTCTTTATTCCAATGTTATCTCTTTCTCTCTCTTTATTCCAATCATATCTCTCTTTCTCTATTCCAATCTTCTCTCTCTTTTTCTTTCCCTGACTTTATTCCAATCTTCTCTCTCTTTCTCTTTCCCTGTCTTTATTCCAATCATATCTCTCTTTCTCTATTCCAATCTTCTCTCTTTCTCTTTCCCTGTCTTTATTCCAATCATATCTCTCTTTCTCTATTCCAATCTTCTCTCTTTCTCTTTCCCTGTCTTTATTCCAGTCATATCTCTCTTTCTCTATTCCAATCTTCTCTCTTTCTCTTTCCCTGTCTTTATTCCAATCTTATGTCTCTTTTTCTTTCCCTGTCTTCATTCCAATCTTATCTCTCTTTCTCTTTCCATGTCTTCATTCCAATCTTCTCTCTTTCTCTTTCCCTGTCTTTATTCCAATATTCTCTCTTTCTCTTTCTCTCTCTTTATTCCAATCTTCTCTCTCTTTCTCTTTCCCTGTCTTTATTCCAATATTCTCTCTTTCTCTTTCTCTCTCTTTATTCCAATCTTCTCTCTTTCTCTTTCCATGTCTTCATTCCAATCTTCTCTCTTTCTCTTTCCATGTCTTCATTCCAATCTTCTCTCTTTCTCTTTCCCTGTCTTTATTCCAATATTCTCTCTTTCTCTTTCTCTCTCTTTATTCCAATCTTCTCTCTCTTTCTCTTTGCCTGTCTTTATTCCAATCTTATTTATCTTTCTATTTCCCTGTCTTTATTCCAATCTTATCTCTCTTTCTCTTTCTCTCTCTTTATTCCAATCTTATCTCTCTTTCTCTTTCTTTATTCCAATCTTATCTCTATTTCTCTTTCTCTCACTTTATTCCAATCTTATCTCGCTTTTTCTTTCCGTCTTTATTCCAATCGTATCTCTCTTTCTCTCTTTTTATTCTAATCTTCTCTCTCTCTTTATTCCAATCTTATCTCTATTTCTCTCTCTCTATTCCAATCTTATCGCTCTTTCTCTTTCCCTGTCTTTATTCCAATCTGATCTCTCTTTCCCTTCTCTCTCTCTCTTTATTCCAATCGTATCTGTCTTTCTCTCTCTTTATTCCAATCTTCTCTCTTTCCCTCTTTATTCCAATCTTATCGCTCTTTCTCTTTCCCTGTCTTTATTCCAATCTTATCTCTCTTTCTCTCTCTTTATTCCAATTGTATCTCTCTTTATTCCAATCTTCTCTCTCTCGCTCTCTCTCTTTCTTTATTCCAATCTTAATACCTTTTCTTCTCTAACCACCCATATACAATCCCTCTATTTCTCCCTCTTCTCCCTCTACTTCTCCCTCTATTTTCCCTCACCCCCTCTATTTCTCCCTCACATCTCTTTTTTTCTCCCTCACATCCCTCTATTTCTTCCTCACCCCCTCTATTTCTCCCTCACCTCCTATTTCTCCCTCACCTCCTATTTCTCCCTCACATCCTCTCTCCTGTCCCTCTTTCTCTCAAACTTGTGCCTTATTTTAATCCCTTGTTACCTTTCCCTCCCCCCATTCTTCCCCTTCTCATCCCTCCCTCCATTCTACCCCTGCTCATCCCTCCCTCCATTCTACCCCTCCTCATCCCTCCCTCACAGTTCCTTGGCAGAGTGAATGGAGGCCACCCAAAACCCAGGCCCCTCTAGCCCAGTCGGGCCAAATTTCTGCACTCCTCTCCCCCTGAGCCAGTAGAGCTGGTGCCCCTGGAGCAGACAAAGCAGAGCATGGCAACATGTAATCCTGCTTTGTGTCCCTCCGTGTCCTTCTCCCTTGATGTGTCCCCTTCTCCCATGTCGCAGTCTCCTGTCCCCTCACGTCCCTATACCCTCTCCTCCCTCCACCACCCTCTCCCCTTCCCTGACTTCCTCCTCTCCTCTCCTCTCCTCTCCTCTCCTCTCCTCTCCTCTCCTCTCCTCTCCTCTCCTCTCCTCTCCTCTCCTCTCCTCTCCTCTCCTCTCCTCTCCTCTCCTCTCCTCTCCTCTCCTCTCACCTGTTGCCCCATGTTGTGACCCCGCTCCTGGTCCCTCCCCTGATGCTATTGGTGCTTCTCCGTGTGCTGCAGATCCTGCTTCTGCCAATGTCCCCCAGTCAGGTACAGATCTCAAAGATAGACTCAGTCCCCAGCATTGACATTGGACGAATGCTTGTCTAACCAGTCTACAAAATTATACTATGACCGCAGCTGGTTGATACGTTTATGAATCAAATTCTTTCCTCCACTCCCTCTTTTCTCTCTTCTCCTTTCCTTTCCTTTCCTCCTTGTCTTCCCTGTGTCCTACTATTCTTTCTCTCCCCTCCTCCGGCACTCCCCCCTCACCTTCTCCTCTCACCCCCTATCCGGCCCCTACTCCTGGGCTCTCTCCTGGCCAGCCCTCTCAGCCTCAAGTCCCCAATTCCCCCCTCCCAGTACCAGTCACTGCTCGCCTGTCTGTCCAAAAGACAGCTATACAACCTGAGGCAACAAACAGAGAAGGCATTCACTGACAAAGTCCTTCTTTTTAAAAATGGGGAAAATAAATGACAGAATGTTATGATGAAAACATGTATTCCCTTCTCATTCTTCACATGAGAACACCTGGCACCTGGCTAGTTGTTTTGGTTGTAACAGTCTTGCAAATTCTAGTTGAATGTAAGAATTGTATGTTAGCATTATATGTTTCCTTCATTCATTGGTCGCTTCACAGGTGTCAAGCCGGTTGCCAAGCCAACTCTCTCGTTCAGATAATCATGTCTAACCAGGTCCTGTCTGTTCCCTTCTAGAGTTTCAGAGGCAGTTGAGCACTCTGACAGAGGAGGAATACAGCTCGGCCACAACTCCCAGTGAGTAAGACCTAATGCAAACACAATGCCATTTAGGAACATCCCTAAATCTATACAACAGGGACAAATCCTAACTTGAGATCCGTGTGCTTAACTTTGCTCAAAACTTCAAATTTATAGGGCACAGTGTTAAAAGCAATTTTTTGTGGCAATATTGCTAAGCAATGTTGCTTGGCAACGGATAGGGGTATGAGACACTGGAGCAATGAGCAATGGGGACATGAATAATAGATGTCATATGAAACGTAGATCAACTAAAAACTTAATTTCCACATTTATTTACTCATCTCCTATACCAATATCTGCGCTCTGATTGGAGGATTTCTAAAAGTTGCCCACAAGTTGCTCATTTTCAATGGAAGAATGTTGCAGCAACCATTGATGGCAACATAGCTCGGCAATATTGCATAAAACAATACAGTTGAAGTTGGAAGTTTGGAGTTATTAAAACTCGTTTTACAACTACTCCACAAATGTCTTGTTAACAAACTATAGTTTTGTCAAGTCGGTTTGGACATCTACTTTGTGCATGACTCAAGTAATTTTTCCAACAATTGTTTACAGACAGATCATTTCACTTATAATTCACTGTATCACAATTCCAGTGGGTCAGAAGTTTACATACACTAAGTTGACTGTGCCTTTAAACAGCTTGGAAAATGCCAGAAAATTATGTCATGGCTTTAGAAGCTTCTGATAGGCTAATTGACATCATTTGAGTCAATTGGAGGTGTACCTGTGTACCTACCTCTTTGCTTGACATCATGGGAAAATCAAAAGAAATCAGCCAAGACCTCAGAAAAAAATTGACCTCCACAAGTCTGGTTCATCCTTGGGAGCAATTTCCAAACGCCTGAAGGTACCATGTTCATCTGTACAAACAATAGTACGCAAGTATAAACACCATGGGACCACGCAGCCGCCATACCGCTCAGGAAGGAGACGTGTTCTGTCTCCTGGAGATGAACGTACTTTGGTGCGAAAAGTGCAAATCAATCCCAGAATAACAGCAAAGGACCTTGTGAAGATGCTGGAGGAAACAGGTACAAAAGTATCTATATCCACAGTAAAACGAGTCCTATATCGACATAACCTGAAAGGCCGCACAGCAAGGAAGAAGCCACTGCTTCAAAACCGGCAATAAAAAAGCCAGACTACGGTTTGCAACTGCACATGGGAACAAAGATCGTACTTTTTGGAGAAATGTCCTCTGGTCTGATGAAACAAAAATAGAACTGTTTGGCCATAGTGACCATCGTTTGGAGGACCATGTTTGGAGGAAAAAAGGGGATGCTTGCAAGCCGAAGAACACAATCCCAACCGTGAAGCAAGGGGGTGGCAGCATCATGTTGTGGGGGTGCTTTGCTGCAGGAGGGACTGGTGCACTTCACAAAATAAATGGCATCATGAGGAAGCAAAATTATGTGGATATATTGAAGCAACATCTCAAGACATCAGTCAGGAAGTTAAAGCTTGGTCTCAAATGGGTCTTCCAAATGGACAATGACCCCAAGCATACTTCCAAAGTTGTGGCAAAATGGCTTAAAGACAACAAAGTCAAGGTATTGGAGTGGCCATCACAAAGCCCTGACCTCAATCCTATAGAAAATGTGTGGGCAGAACTGAAAAAGTGTGTGCGAGCAAGGAGGCCTACAAACCTGACTCAGTTACACCAGCTCTGTGTCAAAGATGTTGTAAGAATTGGACCAAGGTGCAGCGGGAACGTGTATGCACATCTTCTTTATTATATAAAAAGAAGGAAAAAACAACCAAAACACGTATACAAACGCAACGAACGACACTAACAGACCTGTCAGGCGAACATACACTAAACAGGCGACAACTACCCACAAATCCCAATACAAAACACCCCTATACATAGGACCTTCAATCAGAGGCAACAGGAACAGCTGCCTCCAATTGAAGGTCCATCAAAACCCTAAACATAGAAATAAAAGGACTAGACTAGAACATAGAAATAACTAACATAGAACATAAACCAACAAACCCCGGAACACATAAACCAAACACCCCTCTACCTAAATACATAGCCCGAACCACATAAAACAAACACCCCCTGCCACGTCCTGACCAAACTACAATAACAAATAACCCCTTTACTGGTCAGGACGTGACACTCTGTCAGGAGGAATGTGCCAAAATTCACCCAACTTATTGTGGGAAGCTTGTAGAAGGCTACCCGACACGTTTGATCCAAGTTAAACAATTTAAAGGCAATGCTACCAAATACTAGTTGCGTGTATGTAAACTTCTGACAAACTGGGAATGTAATGAAAGAAATAAAAGCTGAAATAAATCATTCTCTCTACTATTATTCTAATATTTCATATTCTTAAAATAAAGTGGTGATCCTAACTGACCTAAGACAGAGAATTTGTAATAGGATTAAATGTAAGGAATTGTGAAAAACTGAGTTTAAATGTATTTGGCTAAGGTGTATGTAAACTTCCGACTTTAACTGTAGCTAGTGTATCATCAGGGTTGACTTCAGCCTCATGATGTCTTCCTCTGTTATCCCCAGACCCATCAATATCCACACTTGACCCATTGGCTAAGCCCTTTGGGACAACAGTCCATGAGAGAAGGCAGGGGGCATTCTCAATGTTTGGAGTGGAGGTTGTCCAGGCAATGGCAGGGTGAGTAAATTCAAAGGTTGTACAGATATAGACTGGTTGGTTGTTTAGCAACAAAACCGACCTGTTGTTGTCTAGCAACAAAACCGACCTGTGGTTGTCTAGCAACAAAACCGACCTGTGGTTGTCTAGCTACAAAACCGACCTGTGGTTGTCTAGCTACAAAACCGACCTGTGGTTGTCTAGCTACAAAACCGACCTGTGGTTGTTTAGCAACAAAACCGCAACTATGGGGCAAAACAGACGGGGTTGGCTTGGAATGTTGACTACATGTAAACTATATTTCATAAACATAAATACATTTGCACAATGAGCACGTGTTGTCTCTAAAATACATAATTACAGTTGTTGGTGAGCTAGCTAGCGAATTTTAGCCATATTAGCATTGAAATGAAATCAGTCAAAACATCTCAAAACAAGACATGGTATCAAGAACAAGATGAAACTAGCTGAAACGAGCCTCTGACAATTCCCCACATGGCAGCTTCTTGTCATTGTTGCTAGCTGTCTGTCCATCCAGAATCACAACAACTCACAAACAACTGCCCCATTGAAGCGTGCTGTCACGAATCCCTCCGGGAACTGTGTCATTACGCACACCTGGTCCCCATTTCCTTAATTTGAATTGTATAAATGTGCCCTTTGGTTTCCATTGGGCTGTCGATTATTGTTCCTATGTCCGTTGGTCGTGGGAGTACCTGTGCTGTGTTTTGGCTTTCGTGCCGCATGTATTGCGCAGATGATTACGGGGCTCGCCCCGGTGTATTTATTCGAGGTACTCCTCGCTCTTTTGTTTGGGTTTCAACCCTGTATGTTGTATAGTGTTTGTTTGGGCTTCGATCCCCGTGCCTTTACACGGCACGCCGTAATTTGGGTAAATAAAAAACCCTATTACGCATTGCTGCGCCTATCTCCCGATCCCTTTATACCAACGTGCACGCTCCAGGAAACCAAAGAAGACTAGGGGCTGAGTCTGTAAGCTGGGCTGTAAATAAAAAGCTGCTATGGGAGAAATCACATGCTGAAAAAAACAGTAATAGGGCTTTCTCCATCAGTTGCTTTAGACAAGGTGTATGGAGATGTTGAAACGTATGGTAGCACTTGTCACATCTTGTCTAAGTGAGAGTACTTTTCCTGGTTTTCCATCTGTTCCAAGGCCCAAAGCCCAGGTTGTGCCAAGCATACTTTACATAATGCCAAATTGCCCAAGGGTATCTAGAGTTCCTGGATTGCCAACCATAGACCAAACGAAGGCAATAGACTGGTCAGTAGATATTAAGTCTCTGTCTTAAGAGGTCACAAATGTAGAATTATTGATGGTCTGTTTAGAGGATGTTGACACAGTCTATCATGATAGTGAAAAGAACAAGGAAATAGTGTCTCTTGCACCGACCTGCCCAAGAGCAGACAGTATTCCTGGCTTTCCCACTGCACTAGGGCAAGCGCCAATCAAATGACCCAATGTTGGGATAATAAGCCTTTCTGAATCAGAGCCGAGTATGGTTAACCTTCTGCTTACATGCCCTTTAATGGCTAGAGTTTCTGGTTTACCCTCTAAACAGCCAATTAAGTCAGATAATGTTGACTGGCATGTCAATTTTGAAGAGGCCATTGAAGAAAATAACAGTTTTGGTACAGGCAATGCCATACGAGAACAAAGAACTTACAAATAACATGGTACAGTAGATATGTTACCATCTTGCCCAAAGAAAGCCAGGATTCCTGGCTTCCCTTCTGCACCACAAGCAAAAGCTCTTATAGCAGCAAAGGGGGGGATCAACTCCATATTGATGCCCATGAAGTGTGGGCTGTAGATCAAAGGCCATTCTGGGGAAAAAAGACAGAAAGAGATTCCAGCTTTTGGAGTCAGTAGATTCGGCGATGCAAAGGGTATGGCAGCTATATGTGCTTGGTTTCCCTTTAGCACAGCATCCAATTATAGAACCACGAGAGCCAAACATGGTCAGTCCACAAGAGTCGAACATGTTCAGGGACCATGCCTCAGGACTACCTGGCCTGATGACTCCTTGCTGTCCCCAGTCCACCTGGTCATGCTGCTGCTCCAGTTTCAACTGTTCTGCCTGCGGCTATGGAACCCTGACCTGTTCACCGGACGTGCTACCTTGTCCCGGACCTGCTGTTTTCGACTCTCTCTCTCTCTACCGCACCTGCTGTCTCTAACTCTGAATGCTTGACTATGAAAAGCCAACTGACATTTACCCCTGAGGTGCTGACCTGTTGCACCCTCTACAACCACTGTGACTAATATTATTTGACCCAGCTGGTCATCTATGAACATTTGAACATCTTGGCCATGTTCTGTTATAATCTCCACCCGGCACAGCCAGAAGAGGACTGGCCACCCCTCAGAGCCTGGTTCCTCTCTAGGTCTCTTCATAGGTTTCTGCCATTCTAGGGAGTTTTTCCTAGTCACCATGCTTCTACATCTGCATTGCTTGCTGTTTGGGGTTTTAGGCTGGGTTTCTGTATAGCACTTTGTGACATCAACTGATGTAAAAAGGGCTTTATAAATACATTTGATTGATTGATTGATTCAGTCTTTTGCCAATTTGCCCAATGGTTACACATGTCTAAAGGATCCCATCTACAAAAACGCTAAGTCAAGAGGATACTCCGATTCAACAGTGGCCTGTGGAGGAGAGGCCATTTTGGGAAAATACACTGAAAGAGAAAACAGTGAAGTCTGGCTCCTGCGCATGATGAATTCAAGAAGGGAATGGTGGCTATGTTGCCATCTTTCCCAAGTGAGGCCATTGCCCCTGGTTTTCCATGGACACATTCTCAAACGCCTCACAAATCTGTCGTTCTGCCCCTGAATAAGGCAGTTAACCCACTGTTCCTAGGCCGTCATTGAAAATAAGAATTTGCTCTTAACTGACTTGCCTAGTTAAATAAAAAAGATAAAAAATCTATGACTGCAAGAAGGAGAGCGATACAGAGCCTAGCTACAAACCTCAACTAACCAAAGTAGTGCTGAATGAGAACAAACAAGAATCTGAACATGGCTCAGTGTTTGAGGGGCTCAAAGAGGAGAGGGGAATTCAGATCAGATATGAGGCATAGGAAGTGGGCGTTCTAGAAAAAGGGTGAGTGAGTTGGAGTAGGAGAGCAAACAATTCCAAATCTGCATTATGGCGTTTTTCTAAAACTTTAAAGTACATTTCTATGCCTGTCAGTTGAATTTCAACCCTGTTTTCAGACACTTGCACTCCAGAATGTGGCTCGCCATTCCTGCAGACATGCCATTATTCTTGACTGTCAGAGATAGGTGGGTTGTGTTGATTTGCTACAGGAGTGCAGCTGTTCTTGTTTGGCAGCTTACGATAACGCTTTTGAACCATCTCATCCACATCTGACTGACATTACTGTGCTTTTTGCACTATTCCTGCAAGGCGCATGCCCTGTGCTCTTTTCCCTCATTTATTTAGTATCTCTCTTCGTGTCGCTCTCTTTCAGCCCTTCGTGTCAGTCTCCCATCCAAGGGGGACAGACATTGCAGTATGGGATGGGAGCAACTGTTGACAATGAGCCAAAAGAAATTTCACACAGCCAAACCACTTGTGAGGTTGTGGCCCTGGCAAAGTGTCAAGTTGTAGAGGACTTGGAGATGATATGTAAGGAAGAAATGGAAGAGGAAGTCATAGAGCATTCTGGGAAGGAAGAGGTTACTGTGGCTAGGCAGGTGGAGGTGTATGAGATGCGGTAAGTGTATAAGGGCCACAGCGCTCAACCTCACTACCTGCCATCATGGTGCTGGTTTAGTAGTGTTGATCTGCATGGTGCTGGTTTAGTAGTGTTGATCTGCAGAGTGCTGGTTTAGTAGTGTTGATCTGCATGGTGCTGGTTTAGTAGAGTTGATCTGCAGGGTGCTGGTTTAGTAGAGTTGATCTGCATGGTGCTGGTTTAGTAGTGTTGATCTGCATGGTGCTGGTTTAGTAGTGTTGATCTGTAGGGTGCTGGTTTAGTAGTGTTGATCTGCATGATGCTGGTTTAGTAGTGTTGATCTGCAGGGTGCTGGTTTAGTAGTGTTGATCTGCATGGTGCTGGTTTAGTAGTGTTGATCTGTAGGGTGCTGGTTTAGTAGTGTTGATCTGCATGATGCTGGTTTAGTAGTGTTGATCTGCAGGGTGCTGGTTTAGTAGTGTTGATCTGCATGGTGCTGGTTTAGTAGTGTTGATCTGCATGGTGCTGGTTTAGTAGTGTTGATCTGCAGGGTGCTGGTTTAGTAGTGTTGATCTGCAGGGTGCTGGTTTAGTAGTGTTGATCTGCATGGTGCTGGTTTAGTAGTGTTGATCTGCATGGTGCTGGTTTAGTAGAGTTGATCTGCAGGGTGCTGGTTTAGTAGAGTTGATCTGCATGGTGCTGGTTTAGTAGTGTTGATCTGCAGGGTGCTGGTTTAGTAGTGTTGATCTGCATGATGCTGGTTTAGTAGTGTTGATCTGCATGGTGCTGGTTTAGTAGTGTTGATCTGCAGGGTGCTGGTTTAGTAGTGTTGATCTACATGGTGCTGGTTTAGTAGTGTTGATCTGCATGGTGCTGGTTTAGTAGTGTTGATCTGCAGGTTGCTGGTTTAGTAGTGTTGATCTGCATGGTGCTGGTTTAGTAGTGTTGATATGCAGGGTGCTGGTTTAGTAGTGTTGATCTGCAGGGTGCTGGTTTACTAGTGTTGATCTGCATGGTGCTGGTTTAGTAGTGTTGATCTGCATGGTGCTGGTTTACTAGTGTTGATCTGCATGGTGCTGGTTTAGTAGTGTTGATCTGCATGGTGCTGGTTTAGTAGAGTTGATCTGCATGGTGCTGGTTTAGTAGTGTTGATCTGCATGGTGCTGGTTTAGTAGTGTTGATCTGCAGGGTGCTGGTTTAGTAGTGTTGATCTGCAGGGTGCTGGTTTAGTAGTGTTGATCTGCATGATGCTGGTTTAGTAGTGTTGATCTGCATGGTGCTGGTTTAGTAGTGTTGATCTGCATGGTGCTGGTTTAGTAGTGTTGATCTGCAGGGTGCTGGTTTAGTAGTGTTGATCTGCAGGGTGCTGGTTTAGTAGTGTTGATCTGCATGGTGCTGGTTTAGTAGTGTTGATCTGCATGGTGCTGGTTTAGTAGAGTTGATCTGCAGGGTGCTGGTTTAGTAGAGTTGATCTGCATGGTGCTGGTTTAGTAGTGTTGATCTGCAGGGTGCTGGTTTAGTAGTGTTGATCTGCAGAGTGCTGGTTTAGTAGTGTTGATCTGCATGGTGCTGGTTTAGTAGTGTTGATCTGCAGGGTGCTGGTTTAGTAGTGTTGATCTGCATGGTGCTGGTTTAGTAGTGTTGATATGCAGGGTGCTGGTTTAGTAGTGTTGATCTGCAGGGTGCTGGTTTACTAGTGTTGATCTGCATGGTGCTGGTTTAGTAGTGTTGATCTGCATGGTGCTGGTTTAGTAGTGTTGATCTGCATGGTGCTGGTTTAGTAGTGTTGATCTGCATGGTGCTGGTTTAGTAGAGTTGATCTGCATGGTGCTGGTTTAGTAGTGTTGATCTGCATGGTGCTGGTTTAGTAGAGTTGATCTGCATGGTGCTGGTTTAGTAGAGTTGATCTGCATGGTGCTGGTTTAGTAGTGTTGATCTGCATGGTGCTGGTTTAGTAGTGTTGATCTACATGATGCTGGTTTAGTAGTGTTGATCTGCAGGGTGCTGGTTTAGTAGTGTTGATCTGCAGGGTGCTGGTTTAGTAGTGTTGATCTGCAGGGTGCTGGTTTAGTAGTGTTGATCTGCATGGTGCTGGTTTAGTAGTGTTGATCTGCATGGTGCTGGTTTAGTAGTGTTGATCTGTAGGGTGCTGGTTTAGTAGTGTTGATCTGCATGGTGCTGGTTTAGTAGCGTTGATCTGCATGGTGCTGGTTTAGTAGAGTTGATCTGCATGGTGCTGGTTTAGTAGTGTTGATCTGTAGGGTGCTGGTTTAGTAGTGTTGATCTGCATGGTGCTGGTTAATAGTGTTGATCTGCATGGTGCTGGTTTAGTAGTGTTGATCTGCATGGTGCTGGTTTAGTAGTGTTGATCTGCAGGGTGCTGGTTTAGTAGTGTTGATCTGCATGGTGCTGGTTTAGTAGAGTTGATCTGCAGGGTGCTGGTTTAGTAGTGTTGATCTGTAGGGTGCTGGTTTAGTAGTGTTGATCTGCATGATGCTGGTTTAGTAGTGTTGATATGCAGGGTGCTGGTTTAGTAGTGTTGATCTGCATGGTGCTGGTTTAGTAGAGTTGATCTGCAGGGTGCTGGTTTAGTAGTGTTGATCTGCATGGTGCTGGTTTAGTAGTGTTGATCTGCATGGTGCTGGTTTAGTAGTGTTGATCTGCATAGTGCTGGTTTACTAGTGTTGATCTGCAGGGTGCTGGTTTAGTAGTGTTGATCTGCATGGTGCTGGTTTAGTAGTGTTGATCTGCATGGTGCTGGTTTAGTAGTGTTGATCTGTAGGGTGCTGGTTTAGTAGTGTTGATCTGCATGGTGCTGGTTTAGTAGCGTTGATCTGCATGGTGCTGGTTTAGTAGTGTTGATCTGTAGGGTGCTGGTTTAGTAGTGTTGATCTGCATGGTGCTGGTTAATAGTGTTGATCTGCATGGTGCTGGTTTAGTAGCGTTGATCTGCATGGTGCTGGTTTAGTAGTGTTGATCTGCATGGTGCTGGTTTAGTAGTGTTGATCTGCATGGTGCTGGTTAATAGTGTTGATCTGCAGAGTGCTGGTTTAGTAGTGTTGATCTGCATGGTGCTGGTTTAGTAGTGTTGATCTGCAGGGTGCTGGTTTAGTACTGTTGATCTGCATGGTGTTGCATTTCTATTGCCGTTTTTGGGGTTGGGATTTAAAACAACTTAAACAGAGCATTTAGCCCCCTGCAGCAATGGAATAAAATCACATTGTAGAATTTGTGCTTCTAGACTTATTCATTATATTTTCCAATATTTTGCATTCTGAATTTTAATTTGAAGGAATATATAACATTTTGCGAGCAAAGGCTTTGAAAAATGATTTACATTTGATTGTGTTGTGCGTTGTATGGTATTTATGCACCTCTTATCTCGATTTAAATGGTTGCATTATTAACTGTCATTTTTGTGAATAGTCAGAAATAATATTTTTGAGCAAGAGTTTTGGTTTGTGTGTGATAGTTTTAGAACTTTCCATTTGATTGCTTTGTTCTTACTGGAAGACTCTGCTTTCTTGGTTTTCATAATCACCTCTGACCATGGTCTCCCCTCTCCTCAGACCTGAAAACATGGTTTCTCTGCCGCCATCATGCCTAAGAGTTGCCAGTGCACCAGGGTTTCTATCCACTCAAGCATCCTGTTCAAAGGCTCAGTTAGAATACTGTCCAGTGGACAATAGCATATTATGGGAGATGCCAAGAAAGGATGGTTCAGAGCTCTCTATCGATAGATCAAAAGAGGAGAGAGACATGGTGAGAGGAATGGCAGATATGGTCTCATCTTGTCCAAGCACTGCCAGCATTCTGGGATTTCCATCACCACATCTGTCCAAGGAAGTAAAGTTAGAGAGGGAACCTAACATGGCAGATCTGATGCCATCCTGCCCAAGAGTGGCTGGCACACTCGGATTCCCTTCTCTTGAAAGTCAAGTAAAGGAGTGTACAATCAACATTGAGGCCATTTGGGAGAAGCCCCCGAAGGGGAAAAAAAGGATGACCTTTATGTCCACTCCACATTTGGACAGATTAAACGAAGACACGGAGCTAATGAAACACATGGTGGCTCTGGTACCCTCATGCCCTACTGCAACAAGTATTCCTGGCTTCCCCTCTGCACCACATCCCAAAGCTGAGGTAGATCCAAGTATATTGAGTCTTATGCCAGCTTGCCCTAAAGTGTCCAGTCTCCCGGGTTTTGCATCTACTGAGGGGGCTACAACATTAGAGTGGCTTGTTAACCCAAAGTCTATGTTTGAGCACTTGCAGAAAAATAAGGAGAATAAAGAAGAAAATGATTGTCCAAAATACAGATCGAAAGAACACAGTGAGAAAGTTAAAGCAATGGTTGCTATGGTGTCATGTGGCTCAGACGTATCCATGATTCCTGGCTTCCCCTTTCCACCACATCCAAAAACTGAGGTGGGGCCAAGTAGTGTGAATCTTGTTCCCACCTGCCATAAAGTTTCTAGTCTCCCTGGTTTTCAATCCATTGAGAAGGATAGGTTGGCAGGGTGGGTTGTTGACCAGAAGCCATTGTTGAAGAGACCACTAAAGGAGAGGAAAGTCATTATTGACAGCTCAAAAGCAGACCAAGAGGAAATGAAAACCAATGTTCCTTTGAGGCTATCATGTCCACACTCTGCAAGGATCCCTGGCTTCCCATCTGTACCACAACCCAATATGATGATTATTTTGCCTGCTTGCTCTAAAGCTTCCAGTGAGGGGGCTACAAAATTAGAGTGGCTTGTTGACCCCAAGCCTATGTTTGAGCACTTGCTGAAGAAGAAGAAGAAGAAGGAGAAAGATGATGTTTTTCCAAAAGACAAATCAAAAGAAGACATTCACAAAATGAAACCAGTAGTTGCTTTGGTGCCATGTTGCCCAGAAGCAGCCATCATTCCTGGCTTCCCCTCTTGCTTCCCCTCTGTACCACAACCCAAAGATGTCTGCTTGGGGCAAACTGTAGTCAACCTTCTTCCATCTTGCCCAAAAGTCTCCAGTATTGCAGGTTTCCCATCCCGTCAGCAAACTGACAGAAAATATTGGCACACAGATCCACCCAGAGATCATCAGCCATTATGGGAGAAGCAAATGAAGAAGAAGCAGAAGTTATTGATGGAAATATCAGAAAAAGACAAACAAGGAATGAAAGGAATAGTGGCTCTGGTACCATCATGTCCTACTGCAGCAAGTATTCCTGGCTTCCCCTCTGCACCACATCCCAAAGCTGAGGTAGAGCTAAATATGTTGAGTCTTGTGCTCGCTTGCCCCAAAATGTCCAGTCTCCCTGGTTTTGCATACACTGACGGGGCTACAGCATTAGAGTGGCTTGTTGACCCAAAGCCTATGTTTGAGCACTTGAAAAAGAAGAAGGAAGATGAAGAAAACATTCTCCCAAAAGGCATTAGCAAAACGAAAGCAAGGGTTGCTTTGGTGCCATGTTGGCCAGAAGAAGCCAGGATTCCTAGCTTCCGCTCTGCACCACAACCTAAGAGGGAGCTTAATAGTGTGGATCTTGCACGATCTTGCCCCAAAAGCTCCAGTCTCCCAGGTTTCCCATCGACGGCCAAATTCCAGACAGGAGATTGGCACGTTGAACAGAAGCCATTGTTTGAGAAGAAGCTGAAAGATAAGACCGTAATAATCAAAGATAGGTCACCAGAAGACAGAGAAAATAGGGTGTCACTGGCGCCATCTTGCCCATGTGAGAGTCTCACTTCTGGGTTCCCGTCCTTTACACAACTCAAAGCAATAGAAGAACAAACCGTGTTTTCCTTAATGCGAGCTTGTCCAAGTGAATCTAGAGAACCAGGATTACCTTCTAGACAGCCATCTGAATTAGCTCGAACTCGGGGAGAAGAATCAGTGAGTTCTATGCAGCCATTGTGGGAAAAACCATTGAAGGATAATAGGTCAGAGGATATGGTGCTTTCCAAGCCTGACCTAGGCAGTGCAGTTGGAGATGAAAACCTAAAAACTATGCTTGCACTGGCACCATCTTGCCCCGAGGCAGCAAGCATTCCTGGTTTCCCGTCTGCCCCTCCTCACAGTCTAGAGTCTATAGAGGCAAATGGTAAGATGTGTGTGGTTAGGCATGCAATATATATGTTTTCCAGTGTCTCACATTGCAAGTGGAAAGCAACGTACTTTGTTTTTTGGTTTGTAAGAGACAAGTATGCAGACAGAGAAGAAAGAGGTTACTGGAGAACCAGCAGAGTATGTTCTAGATAAGGGGTAAGTGTTTGAGCATATGACTCTCTGCATGGATTGCAGTGGCAGTGGTAGTGAAACATTGCTGCCAGATATTTTAGCTCTGGCAAACCTCTTAAGACTACATGGCGTGTTTGGTCATTTTACGTGGTGTGATGCTCTGCATCTGAGATGTGTTTTAGGTCTGTGAACCTGTTACATGGAGATAATATATTATAGAGTGATATTCTTACTAAATTTGTGACGGATGAGTTGTTGTGGTGCATGCCAATAACTGTGTGTTTTTCTGTGTGTAGCATGGATTCTGTAGGGATGTTCTTTTCAATGTTCACCTCTCATGTTAGTGTCCTCGACAGCCCACAAATAGAGAAAATCCCATCTGAGGAATCTGAGGAGATCCAGAAGTCCTCTGCAGTGTTAGAACCAGAGCTAGTCTTAGGATGGGAGGTGTTGGAGGCTGAGGGGTCTGTGGCAGAGAAGCAGCAGGAGGCCTCTGGCCTAGTACAGACCATTGTGGGTGTCTTCTCCAGAGGGTAAGTGGGAGATTGTAGGCTCCTATGTAGCACGGCAAAGTGTGTGGTGTGTTCTGTAGATTCTTAGTCTAATTGTCACCAGTGTCACCCTCATGTTCACTAGTTTATTTATATTAATGTTTGCTTATAATGGCATTTTCTATTTTTGATCTTCATCATTGATTTAACAAATCCTGTTTTGGTCAAATCAAGTACTTTTAGCAACTCTCACATACAATTAATACAATTGATGGATTGAAGTTTGAATAATGTGGGTTTAATCTCTCAGATTTTTAAATGTGTTGAGACTTTTTATATGGTTTTGAATGCTCCGAATGTTTACCATGTCTGTTTTAAAGCTCAGTCCCTCAATTACAGTAAGTAATCCCTCTCTCACAGTTATGAAACAGTAGCAGCCATGTTGGGTCCGTCTGGCTCCTCTCCAACAGAAGATGCAGTCCCATCAGAGAGCTCCTCTGAACCTGTCCCAGATACATCTACCCTGGCCCAGGAAGCATTGTCTGGAAAGGCACCGCACCTTGAGGGTGAAACCAAAAAAACGATTGAACTCCCAACCACCGTTGAGCCATGCTTGTTGAATCTGGAAGACAAACAGTCAATGAGTGAGGCAATGAGACAAGACACTGAGGATGGGTTTGTTAAAGTCCTAAGCAGTATGAGAAAATGGCCGTCATTAACGGAGGCGGACCTTACTGAGATCTCCAGAGGAAAATTTGTGGTAACTGGGGAAGAGGAGATTTACCTTGACTTGTGGGCGCAAATAGGGGAGAAATCAACATTAAAAGCACAGGACTCTGGACAGATAACAGGTTATGTTGACATTTCTTCAGCCATGTCACCTATCGAGACAGAATTATCAACTTCATTACACCTGGACAAGGGGTGAGTGTCCTGGCAGCAAACCGGTGTCTGAACTATTTGGCTGCACTGCTTGAAAATACAAATGCGGAATTAAGTCATAACATTGTCTTTCGTTCGCATAATGTTTGGCTCAGCCATGCTTGCTACTCAGTGAACTGTGATGGACAAGTCTACAGTATGTGTCAAATTGAAGCTCCGTCTTGATTTTTAAGGCACTTGTTTGTGGGCCCAGGTGTTCTAATGTTAACTAAGGTCTTCAGTGTCTCTGTGTGTACTGTTTATGCTGCTACCTATGTCATGCATGTTTGTCTTGTAAAGAAAAACCTGTGGCTTTTTGTTAGTTATAATCAGTCAATGTGTTGAGTTTTTCTACATCTGGAACGTTTCTCCAGCTCAGTGGAGTGAGATATGTAATCGGTGCTGTGAGGTGTGCCAGCTTGTGGAATGTGAGGGGTTGCTTTACTGATATTATCATTTCAAAAGTAATTTAATAGAATGTAATTCTATAGCAAGATCTGAGCCATGATATTTTCTCACCTTTTATTTTTTTTTAACCTTAAGCACCCAACATGCAAGCACAGAGGAAGCCTCTGCCCCTACCTCACAACCTTCTACAGACAAGTTGCTGTTAGAGGACAAGGCTCAAGAACATATAGTACCCATCCCAGATAAACCCTCTGATGATCAGACACTCACCTCAGATGAAACACAATCGGAAGTTGCCGCTGTTGTCGCTGGCCAGGCTGTCCCTGCACAGGTAACAACTGAACTGGTCGCTCCTCATCATGCAAAGAAACGAGACGGTAGTCTTTCTCCAGAAACTCAACAGGAAGCTGATGATCAAGGGATTGTATTTAAGGTAGTCCCTTCACGGCCTCCAAGGAGAAAAGACTGTCTCACTTCAGAGCGCAAACAGAAATCTGAGAATGTATCTGTACAGAAGCCTACTGAAGTGAGAGGAGACCGTAGTCTTTCGACAGAACCTCTAAAGAAAGATGATGGCCAGAAGGGTTTCACTGCCCAGGCACCAGCTGAGATGGTACCATCACATCCTGGTAGGAAAATAGATCGTTGTCTTTCAACAGAGCCTCAACAAAAAACTGATGCCCCTGTCCAGGTGCCCACTGAACTGGTCCCTCCTCGCCATACTAAGACAAGCCTCACTAAAGAGACACCACAGGCAACCGGCGTTATCCCAGCTCCACGCACAAGGGGAACCTATAGTGCTTCCAGTGCAGAACGTTCACAGAAACCTGGCCAGTTAGCCACTGAACTGATTCTACCATGCCCTGGGAAGAAACAAGACAGCTTCACTCCAGAGCCATCTCAGAAAGCTGATGAGCCAGAGAATCTGATTGCCCAGGCGGTCGCTAAGCTGATTCCAGCTCAACGCACCAGGAAAGCATCTCTCTCTTCCGAACCGCGACAGAAAGCTGACGATTTAAAGACTGCTACTGGTCAGGCCACAATTGTTCCCCTAACTCCATATCATGTACCTACAGAGTTATACCCCGACTTTGGTGTGGGAGAGACTGCCCCCCTCTCGATCATCAGAAAAATAGCCCCGCCCAGGCGCAGCAAGAAACCTCATTCTCCCCCAGTGGAATCAAGCAAAGCAGAGGATGGCGCAGATGAAGCTATGGCTTTAGAGGCCCTGAATGCTGCCAACCAGGGGTCTACAGCTCCAGCCCAGATAGAGGATCTTATGATAGACTCCTTTGTAAAGGTTGAGGCGGAGAAGCAGTCTCCGGAAGTTACAGACTCATTTGAAAAGGGTGTGGCAGCAAAGCAGTCTCCGGAAGTCACGGGCTCATTTGAAAAGTTTGAGGTGGAGAAGCAGTCTCCGGAATTGACAGAAACATCCACTGAGTCACTTGAAGATGAGCCAGCTCAGAAGGCCTCACCAGAAGTCACAGACTCATTTGAAAAGGTTGAGGCGGAGAAGCAGACCTTGGAAGTGACTGAAACAGCCAATGATTCACTTGAAGATGAGCCAGCTCAAAAGGCCTCAACAGAGGACACTGCACCAGGAGTAAAGATGGAAGGCAAGCAGGAGATCTTTCCAGTCCCAAAGCCTCGTGGGAAACGAGACCCAACCCCACCTGTCCAAACAGATGCTACCCTACCAAAGACCTGGCATGCCTCTATTGGGGATAACACCCAGTCTACCAGAGATGGAGGACAGTCACCTGCAGCCTCTGGGCTGGTACCACCTCAACGCAATAAGAGGAGCAGTAGTCTTGCTCCCGTACCCCCTGGTGGCCAGCTTGCAGCATCTGGGGAAGTGGTGGTTGCTCCTCTGCGTAAAAGGAGGAGTAAACTAAACATAGAACAATTGAGCATGCCTGTTAGAGTTCTCCGCTCTAAAAAATGCCTTAGTTCCTCTTTTTCTGATGGAAATCCTCCAATGGACTTCTCATTCACCAGCCAGACAGACTCCCTTGAGGGCTCGCTGTCTCTCTCTCAGGAAGACAAACAAGACACCAGCCAGGAAGCTACAGAAGGTTCAATATCATTAACCTCAAACATGGCCTCCGAAGGGAGCTTTGTCACAATTTCTCGCTCAGAGGAGATGTCACCAGAAGTACAACTCTGTGAGAAGGGACTGGAGGAGAGCGGGGAGAGCTGGATCTTCACAGAAACCACTATGGTCACCGAGGCCTTCACAGAAACTGCTATGGTCAGTAAGTTCTTCGTAGACACTGTAAGAGAGGACATTGAGAGGGGTTCAGGGGCAGAGGCTGTCTTTGAGAAGGGACTGGAGGAGAGCATGGAAAGCTTGACCTTTACAGATACCACCATGGTCACTCAGGCCTTCACAGAAAGCCCTATGGTCACTGAGTTTTTTAAAGACACTGTAATCAAGGATATTGAGAGAGGTTCAGAGGCAGAAGTGCTTGACACGACCTCTCCAACCACCGGTACACCAGCTGAGGACGACTGGTTACATGTTGAGGGAGCCAAAGAGACAGAGCAGTTGGAGGTAGAGAGCAAAGACATGTGGGGTGAAGAGATGGACTTTGGCTTTGAGTCAGTAGACATATCTGCTGGTGGCTTAGATGAGGAGAGGTACGTTATGTTGAGTTGGACACGCATGTGCAATACAGTGGTTGATTGACGCGTGGCCATTTTTGAGTGCATTTACATATAGTTGTTGATAATTCTGTGTGACTAGAATGCTTTTATGAAAGGAAACTGATTGATAAAATGCCATGTATTTAATCCTTTACCATTAGAAATGTGTTGCTACTAACTGTTAGAACTAAACATCCAGATTATGCTGTGTAGTCAGGTCATATTAAATCCCTGTCTTTCTCTTTTTAGGCAGCAGGGGGCAGCAGACGAGCCAACAACGCCTAAAGGCAGACCTGTAAACTCTCAGGAAATGGGTCTAGGCAGTGCTGCTTCCCCAGAAGTATGTTATTTATAGTCTATCAGCTGACCAATCCTCCACCATCATTTTGTATCAGTTTCCTTTGAAAGGAAATTCTGAATCATAACTGTCCGTTTTGTCAATGACAAAAACAAAACTGAAGTGCCACCTATATTTTACTCTGAATTGACCTATTATATCTGATGTAATTTGTTGTCTTAGGGCCTCATGGCCAGTCCTGGCCTTGTTACCTCCAGCCAGTCCCTACTGGAGTGGTGTCAGGAAGTCATCAAAGAACACAAGGGGGTCAAGATCACCAACTTCAGCACGTCCTGGAGGAACGGCCTGGCCTTCTGTGCCCTGCTACACCACTTCCACCCGGACAGGATGTAGGTACCCCCTCTGTGACGCGTTTAGACATAAACATGAGCAGGCATTGTGTTATGGCTTGTTTAACCTTTAAAAATGACATCATCATTTTTGTGTTAACTTGTTTCCTGTTCTTGTAGTGCGTATTGATTCTCTATTTCTTTGCTGCTTAGAAACTTTGAGATGCTGGACCCATATGACATCGAGCGCAACAACAAGAAGGTAGTTTGTTTTCTTTATGTTATCTCATCATGTCATAATCACTATCAACAGCCAGGCCTTAAATGTGACCATCAATTGGTTAACTGCTGAATATTTTCCCCACCCAACCCATCTTCTCTCATTTCCCCCCAGGCCTTCGACGGTTTCGCAGAGTTGGGCATCTCTCGGCTGATAGAGCCCTCGGACATGGTCCTCCTGGCCGTGCCTGACCGCCTCATCGTCATGACCTACCTCAACCAGATCCGCACCTACTTCACGGGCCAGGAGCTGAGTGTGCTGCACATCGAGGCGGACAGCAGTGAGTCTAGTTACGGCATGGCCGGGGAGAGCCGGGAGGGCCCCGACCCGGAGGCCGCCGCACGCTATTGTCAACGGGTCCAAGATGAGGCCTTCACAATGGAGACCAATGTGGGCGCTGCAGAGAAGGCGGATAGTGACACTAAGGAGGGCACCAATAGGGAAGTGGTCCCACCCCCTAGAACCAAACGGCTGCAGGCTGCAGGGGAAGCAGGAGGGGCCCAAGCCCCCGTCGTACCCCCCAGGACACATTTTTTATCTGCCAAGTCTGGGTTCTCCCACCTAAAGGATGCAGATCTGGTTAAGAAACGACGGTCACAACGCAGGTCAATAGACGAGGCAGACTCAACCGAGGTCAGTGGCCTACGACCTCTCTCTCTCTTCACTTTCTCTCCCTCTCATCCACCCTCTTTGTCTCTCTCTCTCTCTCTCTCTCTCTCTCTCTCTTCACTTTCTCTCCCTCTCATCCACCCTCTTTGTCTCTCTCTCTCTCTCTCTCTCTCTCTCCACTTTCTCTCCCTCTCATCCCCCCTCTTTGTCTCTCTATATCTCTCTCTCTCTCTCTCTCTCTCTCTCTCTCTTCACTTTCTCTCCCTCTCATCCCCCCTCTTTGTCTCTCTATCTCTCTCTCTCTCTCTCTCTCTCTCCACTTTCTGCCACTTAATCTTTCTGTGAGTGATTGCTTTGTTGTAGTTTCAGGTTGCTACAGCACAGGAAGAGAGTGGAGCTGACAGAATAAAATCAGAAACAGGTACATACAGTGTATTGATTTTGTATGATGTGTTCTGAGTTCACGCACGCACACACACACACACGCACACACGCACACACACACACACACACACACACACACACACACACACACACACACACACACACACACACACACACACACACACACACACACATACATACATACATACATACATACATACATACATACATACAGACTTACCGAGTCCCCAGTTTCCCAGGTACTTTATGATTGTGAACCACCGAGAAGAGGAGAGATGGAGAGGAGGAGAGATGGAGAGATGGAGAGATGAAGAGATAGAGAGGAGAGAGAGATGAAGAGGAGAGATAGAGAGGAGAGATAGAGAGATAGAGTACAGACACAAATCACAGTTTTTGTTGTACTTGGCTCGTCCATCCCCTGAGCATTGACTCACTCTAATTACTTTGATGGCTTCCTGTCGTTAGGATTAGAGTCCTTAGCCTATCAAACTGTTAATTTCCTCCTGTCATCACAGTCTAGTTTGCCACTTTGATGCTCTTCCAGTAATTGGAGCTACTGCATAATGTTGCTGTGTATCTCATTACGCTGTGTGTGTGTGTGTGTGTGTGTGTTTCATATAGGAAGGACAGCTGGTGAAGAAGGACGATCGGCTGAGGAGGTCTGTCACTTTCACAAGTCGCTGTCTGCCACTGTCATAAACACTGGAAATACCAATGTTCTGTATCAGAAAGAAGTATCATTCTCTCTGTGTGTGTGTGCGTGCGTGCGTCCGTGTGCGTGTGTGTGTACAGGACACCAGCCAGTATGTGCTGAGGGAGATGCAGGCCCTAGAGTTTGAACAGAAGCACATTGACAGCAGGGCAGACATCGTGGAAAGGCAACTACGGCAACTGATGGAGTCAGGTGAGAGAGGGATGGAGAAAGAGAAAGAAAAATACCCTTGAATAAAACGTATCTTTATAATGATGCCCCCTCTGTCTCCGTACATGTAGGTAGTGAGAAGATGCAGGAGGAGAAGCTGATCCAGGAGTGGTTCACTCTGGTCAACAAGAAGAACGCCCTGATCAGGAGACAAGACCAACTACAGCTACTGTAAGATCCACCATCTCCACCGTGTTCTCCATCGTTACCTAGTGCTTTAAACAACACTGTTTACTTTTTTTAATTTAACCTTTATTTAACTAGGCAAGTCAGTTAATAACAAATTCTTATGTACAATGACGGCCTACACCGGGAAAAACTCGGACGACACTGGGCCAATTGGGTGCCGCCCTATGGGACTCCCAATCATGGCCGGTTGTGATACAGCCTGGAATCGAACCAGGGTGTTTGTAGTGACGCCTCAAGCACTAAGATGCAGTGCCTTAGACCACAGCGCCGCTCGGGAGGCCTAAACACTGACATATTATAGACACATTACATTGATCTAACCACAAGGCATTCTGCTCCACAGGCAAGAAGAGCAGGACCTGGAAATGAGGTTTGAGATGCTGAACCGAGAGCTGAGAGACATGATGGCTATTGAAGGTAAGACTACAGTACCAATATACTGAACTACAAGACCCATGATGCCACTCTATTCTGTGATTCAGCTCATTACTGTGGTCATAGTGACACTACAAACCATACAATAACAAAAATATCTCTGCAAAGGAAATGAGAATAGTGTGCTGTTGCGTATGGCAGAGTTAGGTTCTAATTTCTGGTACAATGGACGGACTCAGAGAAAAACTCAAACTAGATTTATGCAACACACTGTGTGTTGCAGTTTCAGTGCACACACATGCAGCGCACACAAACATACACTGACAGTGTCAACTGCAAAGCGCAACCACACCATCACACCTTTTCCTCCGTGATTCACGGTGGGAACCACACACGAGGAGATCATTTACATTTTAGTCATTTAGCAGATGGCTTTGAGGGTGACCAGTGAAATATACCTGCTGGAGCGCGTGCTACGGGTGGGTGCTGCTATGGTGACCAGTGAGCTGAGATAAGGTGGGGCTTTACCTAGCAAAGGCTTATAGATGACCTGGAGCCAGTGGGTTTGGCGACGAGTATGAAGCGAGGGCCAGCCAACGAGAGCATACAGGTCGCAGTGGTGGGTAGTATGTGGGGCTTTGGTGACAAAACGGATGGCACTGTGATAGACTGCATCCAATTTGCTGAGTAGAGTGTTGGAGGCTATTTTGTAAATGACATCGCCGAAGTCAAGGATCCGTAGGATAGTCAGTTTTACGAGGGTATGTTTGGCAGCATGAGTGAAGGATGCTTTGTTTGCGAAATAGGAAGCTGATTCTAGATTTAATTTTGGATTGGAGATGCTTAATGTGAGTCTGGAAGGAGAGTTTACAGTCTAACCAGACACCTAGGTATTTGTAGTTGCCCACATATTCTAAGTCAGAACCGTCCAGAGTAGTGATGCTGGACGGGCGGGCAGGTGTGGGCAGCGATCGGTTGAAGAGCATGCATTTAGTTTTTCTTGCATTTAAGAGTAGTTGGAGGCCACGGAAGGAGAGTTGTATGCCATTGAAGCTTGTCTGGAGGTTACTTAACACAGTGTCCAAAGAAGGGCCAGAAGTATACAGAATGGTGTTGTCTGCGTAGAGGTGGATCAGAGAATCACCAGCAGCAAGAGCGACATCATTGATGTATACAGAGAAAAGAGTCGGCCCGAGGATTGAACCCTGTGGCACCCCCATAGAGACTGCCAGAGGTCCGGACAACAGGCCCTCCGATTTGACACACTGAACTCTGTCTGAGAAGTAGTTGGTGAACCAGACGAGGCAGTCATTTAAGAAACCAAGGCTGTTGAGTCTGCCGATAAGAATGTGGTGTTTGACGGAGTCGAAAGCCTTGGCCAGGTCGATGAATACAGCTGCACAGTATTGTCTCTTATCGATGGCGGTTATGATATCGTTTATTACCTTGAGCGTGGCTGAGGTGCACCCATGACCAGCTCGGAAACCAGATTGCATAGCGGAGAAGGTACGGTGGGATTCGAAATGGTCTACTGCCGTCTGCTAGATAATTACACCTCTCATAAACAAAGAGCTTAAACCTAACACTACTTTGAGTTATTGGGAGGACACATCCCCACAGTCTACTGCCGTCCGCTAGATAATTACACCTCTCATACACAAAGAGCTTAAACCTAACACTACTTTCAATCTCTAAGAATATATAGAAACTGTATGTTAATTCTAAGAGTATATAATGATATAAAACAGTGAAGATGTATAAGAACCGTAATTTATGATCTGTCAGCTCCAACCACAGACACATGGCTCCTATTCAACCCTTATGGACTCATTCTGGCACTCAGAGACAGCCCTCCTTTGTACTTTCCCTCTGCCCAAATACAATGCTCATAGATCATTCTATCTAACCCATGTTTACTACCGCTAGGCTCATTTAGAATTCGAAACAGATAGTCTCCAACAGCAGTAAACTTTGGACGTGATTGACTCACACAATTAATATATTTGTTTCACAAAGTCAGACTTCCCTACTATGCCGTGGTATCCGTCCACCTGCTGGTTTGAGGAAGTGATCCTTTCTTTAATTACATCATTTATTGTAATTCTTTGTTTACTTCCAGTTGAATCATGAGGGTATAGTTTAAAATGAAACACATTGCAATTAAAAGCTGGTCATGGAACTCAATTGCACGTTGGCAAAGCAACAACTGTCTTCTCTACTCTGTACCACCCTCAATCTCTTACCGCTCTCCCTCTCTTCCTCTCCTCCGCTCTCTCTCCCTCTCTGCTATCTTCCTTTCTCCCTCTCTTCCTCTCTCTCTTCCTCTCTCTTCCCTTCTTCCTCTCTGCTCTCTCTCTTCCTCTCTCCCTCTCTTCCCCTCCCTTTTTCCTGTCCTCCAGAGTGGCAGAAGACAGTGGCCCATAAACACAGGGAGCAGCTGCTCCTGCAGGAGCTGGTGTCTCTGGTCAACCTGAGGGACGAGCTGGTCCACGACATGGACGCCAAGGAGAAAGGGTGAGACTGCCATGGTATTCCCTATATAGTGCACTACTTTCGACTAAAGCCTAATTGGCCCCTGGTAAAAAAGTAGTGCACGATATAGGGAATTTGGTGCCATTTGGGATGCATCCCATGGCCCAGCTGAGTCACACACGCTGAATACACACAGCAAACACAGACGCTCATCTGGGAGGACGGTATGCTATGGGGTGAATGAGATGTCAGGTGTCTCTGTGAGTTTTGTCTTCCTCTGCCACACAGTTGAACCTAAGTCTGAGAGAGTGACTGTTTGCTATGGGACTACTGTTCTAGCAGGTCTCTCTACCTGTTCTCTGCGCCTAGGGCTCTGGAGGAGGACGAGAGGCTGGAGAGAGGCCTGGAGCAGAGACGCAGGAAGTACAGCAAGAAGAGCAAGCAGGAGAAGTGTGCACTGCAGTGAGGTCTGGCATTGGTCACACCCGAACCAGGCAGTCCAGTGGAAGGTCACACCCGAACCAGGCAGTCCAGTGGAAGGTCACACCTGAACCAGGCAGCCCAGTGGAAGGTCACACCTGAACCAGGCAGCCCAGTGGAAGGTCACACCCGAACCAGGCAGTCCAGTGGAAGGTCACACCTGAACCAGGCAGCCCAGTGGAAGGTCACACCTGAACCAGGCAGCCCAGTGGAAGGTCACACCTGAACCAGGCAGCCCAGTGGAAGGTCACACCTGAACCAGGCAGCCCAGTGGAAGGTCACACCTGAACCAGGCAGCCCAGTGGAAGGGACTGCACTAAGAGGACATAAAACAATGTTTACTCACGCCCCTCTCTATGATATGACTGAACCTCATTGCAACCTATGACTGGTTGTCAACAGTCACCCTGCTCTTCAGATTGTGTTTTGATTGGATATAAGTTTAGTTTTTTTGTGCCTAG
Organism: Salmo salar; assembly: GCF_965601325.2. Taxonomy (NCBI): domain Eukaryota; kingdom Metazoa; phylum Chordata; class Actinopteri; order Salmoniformes; family Salmonidae; genus Salmo; species Salmo salar. The sequence goes on along the minus strand of NC_138297.1, from coordinate 15,305,090 downwards.
TGTGTGTGTGTACGGTTAGGTTTTAATTTTGAGTAAATAACTCATGGACACTAGAGAAGCTTAACCAAGTTTAATTCTTCCCAAAGGGTCGACACGGCTGTAATGCAGACAAAGACATGGCTTCCCCCATGGTGGTATTCATACCCCACTATGGGTGGAGTCTCCACCTTATCGCTAAACATTGCGTCATTCTTGCTAAGCAGGAAGCTAAGTGATATGAGTCTTCAATGGTTTCACCCAGAATGTGTGTGTGTGTGTGTGTGTGTGTGTGTGTGTGTGTGTGTGTGTGTGTGTGTGTGTGTGCATTGTGTGTGTGTGTGTTTGTTAGCGTGTGAGATTGAGAGTGCCAAAGAGGACACTACACTTTGTTACACAATCTATGACTATATGCCATTATTTAGTGTTTAAACTTCAAGTCACAAAGACATATCCCTAACTAACTAATCACCAGATAAGTGCCTTACACTTTTAGAAAAAAGCATTCCAAAATGGTTCTTCAACTGTCCCCATAGGATTTTTGGTTCCAGGTAGAACCTTTTTTGGTTCCAGGTAGAACCCTCTCTGGAAAGGGTTTTACATGGAACACAAAAGGGTTCTACCTGGAACCAATAATAGTTCTTCAAAGGGTTCTCCTATGGGGATAGCCGATTAACCATTTTAGGTTCTAGATAGCACCTTTCTTTCTAAGATACTGTAGAATCTGTTACAGTAGTGTATTATACAATGGGTTACTTCAAAAAGGTATTTTCCACTGAATGGGATATTAGGGAAGGGGCAGGGCTCCAGGGGTTAGCTACATCAGATACCTACATTAGACCCATGCAGCAGGTGGATTGATTCACTCCTTTTCACCTATTGTCAAGTAAGCAGTCTGATTATTGACAATTACAATGGCGAGATGGAAGTGAAGTGCTCAATTTGTGCAAACAAAGAATGCCAAAAGGAGCTTCCTCATTTATTGCAGTATGTTGCCTTGGACTGTGCAGACAGCACACAGCAAGCATCTGTTGTCTGATTCTATATTGAGGTGAATGTATGTGGATGTCGACGAAAGAACAGAACGGACATTGTTGACAAGGTCTTGTGATTGAAGATGTTAAATGTTTACTTGCGGTGCTCCAACACTCATGCAGAGTGGGAGATCTTGGATGAAAGGGGAAAAGGACAAGTCTATACTGTAGCTACAGTATACTGCAGCTTGGTGTCTAAAAGAACAAAACAGTTTAAATGTGTTGGAAATATTTTATGCTTTTATTTATTGAATAGGTATTCGACAGATAATCCTACATATCCTGCCTGTCAAATGTGCCTTTAACCAGATCCAGAGTAAAAACAAATGTCCAGAATTAGGACTCAACTCTGTTCCTAGTTCACAAATGTTTATGCAGTGAATTCAGTTACTGTTTGTGACATTAGTCTTGTAATGCCTTGTTTTCCATTGATTGTTTTTTGTTGTTTTGAAAGTTAAATAAGGAAGCGGTGGAGTCTGAAAATGATCAATTTCAAGATGCTGTAAAATGCTAGACAACAGGAATATTCAAACGGAAAACAATTTCAAGATGCTGTAAAATGCTAGAGAACAGGAATATTCAAACGGAAAACATCAGGCAACTGCATGTTTCTTAGTGTCTCCATCTTAACTTTACAACTATCAATTGCTATAGTCTTATGCACGTGCTTATTAGCAAATCTGTAATATGCAAAAGTGTATGTTAAACAAATAACCCTCATACATTATTAAAAAAATACACTTTACTTTAGCTAAAATATATTCTAGTATTAAAACTCCAGCACTTCGTTACAGCAGTATTACTACAGATGTAGGATCTGAATTTGAGCCAGTTGCTACAGCAGCAAAATAATCTTGCAGCAACAGGAAATGTGAATTATTATGTGGATTATAATTAATTGACATTTTTGTAGGGGTTAATACATTTATAATTATTTTAATTATAAGAATTTATAATTTATAAGTTAATACATTTATAATTGTCTGAAATGTGAAAGTGGAAATTACAAACTTTAGAAGCATTTTTAAAACTCAAATACACTACAAGTTTGCATTTCCTGCTGTGCAGGAAAATTCTCTGCAACAAAAGAGTGATCAAATGAAGATCCTACATCTATATTATTGGCCAGGCAGGAGTGCACCAGAGGTTGATATTTGTTTGACATCTGCTCCTCTACACTTTGTGTAATGTTAAGTTATCATGAGCACAGGCGTTTCTATTTCAGTGGGAGGAACTACTTAACCGAGTAAAAACATGATTCTGCCCGGAGTTATTTTGGGTGACACTGGAGAGGGAATTTGTTTTAGAAGTGTTTGAATTTGTATTCCAGCTTGTTCCCACTCTGCCCCACTGTTGTTAGTTACTGTGTTAATGTTGCTACCACTGTGTGAGTTTGAGAGATTTTACTTTCAGTTTTCTGAAATAGCTTTTGGGGAAGGTTTTGTTTGTTTTAATGTACAATTGCACTATTTGTGATGTTTGAAGAATTAAAAGGTATCTTGGATCACTATTTTGGATCACTATTTTTGGAAACGACATCCACCTTGTTTATTTTAATTCAATGTTCATCTGTTTCATTCATATGGATATCATACATTTAAGAAGTTATGAATCCATCAGGATTATCAGTTGTGCATTATATAATATAAAGTACATTTATATTCTCACTTAACCCCTATATTGAATTTGGCCTTTAATGCTATAGCCGATAGAAAAACGTTGAATAACACATTCATAAATGGCATAACAAACAGATAAAACAAATAAATCATAAGGAATAAGGTTTAGAAGTGTCTGTCCTATATGTAAGAGATATAAGAAAGCTCAGGATTTCACCCCTTTGTTTTGTCGGCACAAAACTACTTCCATAATATCTTCCATTAATTGTTTTAACCAGAACAGGGTTACCTTCAGACAAGTGTTTCGTGAGAGTCTCCCCTTTCCATAGTGGGGTCATATTAGTTTGTAGCCCAAACAGTTGGAACGCTACAGATGTTTTCGTGAGAATACTGATTTTCAGGATGTCTCCTGGTCTGACAGACAGCACTGTGGGTCTTCCACAGCAGATGTGGAAGGCCGACATAGGCGGATGTGGTGGATTGTGATGCAGTCCATACTCAGTGACCTCAGCTGAAATGTCCAATAATAGAGTTTAAAGTTGGGTATAGAAAGCCTTCCAAACGTTTTGGGACGTTGAAGCTCTAGGACGGTTCCCAAGAATGAAGTTAGGGGAGGAAGAGGAAGCATTGAAAACAAGAAATTAATACTGGGGATTTTTGTATTATGTTAATTATATTGACGTCAATCGATTCTTTAACCAACAATTTTACCTGGCTACGCTTCAAAGCTGAAACATATCCATAACTGAACGTCAGTGCTTGACTTGGGTAGGAGCTTTCCGGAGCTGAGTACCGACACCTCAAATGCTCTACTGCTTGAGCTCCTGTTCATCTTATAGAATATTAGCTCAAAAGTATTGTGGAGCTCCTAAATACACTGCTCAAAAAAATAAAGGGAACACTTAAACAACACAATGTAACTCCAAGTCAATCACACTTCTGTGAAATCAAACTGTCCACTTAGGAAGCAACACTGATTGACAATAAATTTCACATGCTGTTGTGCAAATGGAATAGACAACAGGTGGAAATTATAGGCAATTAGCAAGACACCCCCAATAAAGGAGTGGTTCTGCAGGTGGGGACCATAGACCACTTCTCAGTTCCTATGCTTCCTGGCTGATGTTTTGGTCACTTTTGAATGTTGGCGGTGCTTTCACTCTAGTGGTAGCATGAGATGGAGTCTACAACCCACACAAGTGGCTCAGGTAGTGCAGCTCATCCAGGATGGCACATCAATGCGAGCTGTGGCAAGAAGGTTTGCTGTGTCTGTCAGCGTAGTGTCCAGAGCATGGAGGCGCTACCAGGAGACAGGCCAGTACATCAGGAGACGTGGAGGAGGCCGTAGGAGGGCAACAACCCAGCAGCAGGACCGCTACCTCTGCCTTTGTGCAAGGAGGAGCAGGAGAAGCACTGCCAGAGCCCTGCAAAATGACCTCCAGCAGGCCACAAATGTGCATGTGTCTGCTCATACGGTCTGAAACAGACTCCATGAGGGTGGTATGAGGGCCCGACGTCCACAGGTGGGGGTTGTGCTTACAGCCCAACACCGTGCAGGACGTTTGGCATTTGCCAGAGAACACCAAGATTGGCAAATTCGCCACTGGCGCCCTGTGCTCTTCACAGATGAAAGCAGGTTCACACTGAGCACGTGACATACGTGACAGAGTCTGGTGACGCCGTGGAGAACGTTCTGCTGCCTACAACATCGTCCAGCATGACCGGTTTGGCGGTGGGTCAGTCATGGTGTGGGGTGGCATTTCTTTGGGGGGCCGCACAGCCCTCCATGTGCTCGCCAGAGGTAGCCTGACTGCCATTAGGTACCGAGATGAGATCCTCAGACCCCTTGTGAGACCATATGCTGGTGCGGTTGGCCCTGGGTTCCTCCTAATGCAAGACAATGCTAGACCTCATGTGGCTGGAGTGTGTCAGCAGTTCCTGCAAGTGGAAGGCATTGATGCAATGGACTGGCCCGCCCGTTCCCCAGACCTGAATCCAATTGAGCACATCTGGGACATCATGTCTCGCTCCATCCACCAACGCCACGTTGCACCACAGACTGTCCAGGAGTTGGCAGATGCTTTAGTCCAGGTCTGGGAGGAGATCCCTCAGGAGACCATCCGCCACCTCATCAGGAGCATGCCCAGTCGTTGTAGGGAGGTCATACAGGCACGTGGAGGCCACACACACTACTGGGCCTCATTTTGACTTGTTTTAAGGACATTACATCAAAGTTGGATCAGCCTGTAGTGTGGTTTTCCACTTTAATTTTGAGTGTGAATCCAAATCCAGACCTCCATGGGTTGATAAATTGGATTTCCATTGGTTATTTTTGTATGATTTTGTTGTCAGCACATTCAACTATGTAAAGAAAAAAGTATTTAATAAGATTATTTCTTTCATTCAGATCTAGGATGTGTTGTTTCAGTGTTCCCTTTATTTTTTTGAGCAGTATATAATACGTTTCAGCAACCAAAATGAGTACCGGCACATATTTGAGTTCAAGTCGAGCACTGCTGAGCGTAGAAATCGACTTACTACCATGAAAGCCATTGTTATTGTGCCAATGCGTGGATGCTATTTCCCTTCGGGTTGTTTTTACTCCAAAACTATCTTTTGGTATTTATTTCATTAGTCCATTGTTGGTATAGTCCCAAAATGTTTTGCATGTCAGCAATCAAGATGTCAAGATATGTAACTTTCAAAATAGAGAAATACAGCCGCTATTTCCCTTCTGGTTGTTTTTACCCATTCATTTCCATTCCACTGAGAGTTGGTCCTCATTGTTAGTCTCAGCGTATTGGCACCATGATGATTCCGTTAGTCCAGGGCACGGAGCTCTAGATCTGGAAGTATAGGGGCCTGCCCAACAATAAAAACAATGTTAATCGGAAGAATCCCATCAAAGGTATGTTGTTTATATTGGGTGCTGGATCATGTTGAAATATGTTTTCCTGTTTATAAGGAAAAGAGATTGAATCTCTGGAATAATACAGGACTGCCCACTCCTGATGCAAGACTTGTTAACCCCTTATTGTCTTGTGTCAAAGGATTATGTAAATTGCTCCTGGCCATAGAGAAATATGTACTTCCCTGACCTCTCCAATACATTTTTAAAACTATATTGTATGTATGTGAGCATATCAAAAATAAAATGTCCAGAGAGCTTGTGTGTAATGCATTGTATGCCACTGGTATGGCCTGAAACTAAGAAGGATATTATACTTAATTATAAAGTGAGAAAGTGCTGTGAAAAGTAATCATGTTCCTGTGAACTATGAAGAGTTTCTTCATTTTGTTTAATCATTCAGGAAACAGGCTCGAACCGCACACATGGAGCATGTCTGGCTACACAATGCATCCCCATGGGCCATAGCCACAATGCTTTGTCAGCATGAAACAGTTATATTACATCATGGACCAGGAACAAGCACCCTATCCTCTCTGCTTAGCTCCCTAGTCCTTGCTGATGACAAGCATACCCATAACATAATGTAGCCACCACCATGCTTGAAAATATGAAGAGTGGTACTCAGTGATGTGTTGTGTTGGATTTGCCCCAAATATAAAACGTTGTATTCAGGACATAAAGTTAATTGCTTTGCCACATTATTTGCAGTTTTACTTTAATGCCTTATTGCAAACATGATGCATGTTTTAGAATATTTGTTTTCTGTACAGGCTTCCTTCTTTTCACGCTGTAATTTAGGTTAGTATTCTGGAGTAACTACAATGTTGTTGACCCATCCTCAGTTTTCTCCCATCACAACCATTCAATTCTGTAACTGTTTTAATGTCACCATTGGCCTTACGGTGAAATCCCTGAGCGGTTTCCTTCCTCTCTGTCAACGGAGCTAGGAAGGATGCCTGTATCTCTGTAGTGATTGGGTGTATTGATACTGTCACGCCCTGATCTGTTTCAGCTGTCCTTGTGATTGTCTCCACCCCCTCCAGGTGTTGCTTATTTTCCACAGTGTATTTATCCCTGTGTTTCCTGTCTCTCTGTGCCAGTTCGTCTTGTATGTTTAGTCAAGTAAACCAGCGTGCTCATTTTCTATTCTATTTTGATAGTCCTCCCGGTTTTGACCACTGCCTGACTCTGGACTACTTTCCCGCCTGCCTGAACATCCTGCCTGCCCTGACCTTGAATCTGCCTGCTCTTCGGTACCTATTGGACTCTGAACTGGTTTTGATCTTTTGCCTGCACACGACCATTCTCTTGCCTTCCCCTTTTTGGATTAATAAACATTGTAAGACTCCAACCATCTGCCTCCTGTGTCTCCATCTGGGTCTCGCCTTGTGCCTTGATAGATACATCATCCAAAGTGTAATAACGTCACCATGCTCAAAGGGATAGGCAATGTCTGCTTTTTTATTTTTACCCATCTACCAATAGGTGCCCTTTGCGAGGCATCGAAATTCACTGCTCGACTGAAGGACCTTACAATTATCTGTGTGTGGGGTACAGAGATGAGGTAGTCATTCAAAAAATAATGTTAAACAGCTACACAAAATCTAAATTTAATACATTTTAAATTCAGACTGTAACACAACAAAATGTAGAAATGACAAGAAGTGTGAATACTTTCTGAAGGCACTGTAGAAGAGGATGTTGGAGCATTTGCCAAGTTATTGATATCAGTGATTTCACCATGAAGGGCCGGCATCCAATCCCCCTCTATATCAATCATTGATTGCATTGATCTAATTGAGGGCCATAATGACAGAGACAATGATCAGCACTACAGAGCTGGTTTTTATTCAACACTTTTGGAAGTCATGAGACACGCTTCTCCACTTCGACTCGCGCTCTCTCCCTCCCTCCACTGAGACATAACCAAGAGTAATGAATTTACGTGTGCCTACAGTGGCAATTTTAGCTTGTAAATTTTGGTGGGGCAAACTCACATTTTTGTTGTTGATGCATGCCAGCAAAGCCACCACACAACACTAAACAATACATGAACTGCACTATAACGGTGACAAACAGTGCCCATAAAGCCTACATAAAACTGTCCCAACAGCAGAGATTTCTTTTCAGCACAATGGAGTGAATCCTTACCACCGCTACACCTGGCTATCAGTTGAGCCTTGTCTGGCAGCGAAACAGGTCATGCAGCCTTATTTACTGCCATAAAAAAACATGGCTGGCTTGCTTAAACAAATGTAGTTTCTACTGACAATTGAGATGTAAAAGCTATGGCATAAGGGGACAATGAGTGGATCAGAGGCAATCTGTAATTTTGATTGACATTAATGAGTGAGCTAAGATGGACGTAGTCAATATAACTATTTGTTCAGCACTTTTGAAATGTAGAGCGACAGAATTCAGAACATGGACCGTTCTTACAGTATTCTCCCTGTACACCAAGTCCGAACCATAGGATAAATAAAGGGGGGAAATATAAGCAGACAATGAAAGCTCTTACAGTGTTTGATGATGACATTTCTCTAAAACAGGCTATAGGCTACATGTGCACCACCAATTTAGAACAGTAGGCTAAGTTATTATGGGGAAAGGGACCAAGTTATTAAGGTGAGGCACATGGGCTACTAACAGCTTACTACAAAACACAGACTTAGTATTACTTTCTTAGCTACAGTATACATATCTCACTGGAATATTACATAATTTATGCAGCAGCATACAATATGTTTTTGGACTCACCTTATTGTGCTGTGCTCACTTGAACAGCAAGGTTGCGCGGCGGTCCTTCTTGTGGGCAAGCTTTGTCATCAAAGTCTGGAATTCTCTGGATTTGTGGAGTTTTCAAGACAACTGGGAACTCTGAAAAAAAACTAGATTGAATCATGACATCAGTGATCTTCAGGTTGGAGCTCTAGGAAGAGCCTCGAGTTCCCGACTTGGAATTCCGAGTTGGATAACTGTTCAAAATGTATTTTCCCAGTCGGAGCTTGTTCTTTTCCTAGTTCCCAGTTATTTTGAACTCACTGATGTCTGAGATTTCCCCGTTCTGTGTTTGCAGTTGTTTTGAATGCAGCAGAGGTCATGCTGGATTGACAGCATGGCCAATGTATTTAATATTTTCTGGCCAGTGGTGTTGCATGTGAATGCTTACTTTTAAGCTTGGAAAAGAGAGCCTTAAACTCAGACTTGGACCACCTCTCCACTGAATAGCAAGCTAGTGATTGCTTTGCAGTTAGCTAACGCTTGCAGTTAGCCACTGATTCCTTCCAAACCACTCATTGTTGAATTAGCGATTTCCAACTTGTTGAATATTGTTTATGTCCAATTGCCGATGAGCACCGCTATATTTAATCTATAATTTCTCTTCCCATGACAAGGATTTGCCAGTAGATTGTCAACATAATTCTTGAAGATGACTGCTTGTCTAGCTTGCTAGCTAAGATTTTGAAAGTATGATGTTGACATGATCAGTCCAATCAAAGCAACAGTAGATATAATGGGATTTGACGTAATTTTATCTGTACCTAATAACCTTGAGCCTTATTGGATGGGCACTTCTAATGTAAATCTATGGCAGAACCCAAGGGGCTTGAATTTTCGAGTTCTCCCCATAGATTTTGTGGTGACGTAGTGTCCCCATGAGTGACAGAACACTGAGCCAATCAAGGCGCAACTAGAGAACATTAACAACCCCTACGCTCCGTATTTCCCGCTGGCTGCCCCACCATCACAGAAAGCACTGAGCTAGGCTGAAACACCTGCATTTTAGAGCAGCCTTACTCAAGAAAGCAAAAAAGAGACTAAGTTTATATGCTGCTTTATTAACTCAATATTTTTTTTTTCTACATTGTTTGCAAACTGATATGTGATACGTATTGTCGCCAAACTAACATGCAAAACATTTGCAAAACAGGTGGGTCTCTCACAATGACCGGTCGCCACTATGCCTACAAGACTACTTGGTCTGTAAAGTGAAATCACGTCAGCGTGTTTGTTGTGTGCAATAAATGACAGTAGAAAAAATATTTTAAAGTTCGTAATACAACTAAAAAAGTATTTACAAGCAAAACCAGCCAAGATGACCATTTGTACAACATAACTGTCATCGATGACAGTTGGCCCACATACTGCACATTTTAGCTGGCCCTGCCATCAGTAGATTTCTGCCTACGCAACTGAATTGAACTAAATGAAAACCTAGAGTGCATTTTAAGAAGCTATTCTTCATTAGACTTCTACTTCTTCTACTGTTTATCATTACTCCATAACGATTGTTGCTACACCTCAGAGTCTTATAAGCAGGCCACAAATATCTGTTTTCTTTGTACTTGTACTGTGGAAAGCAGAAATTGACCCAAATAGCAAAGTCATATGATTTAAAATCTGAAAAAAAGAAGAAGTGGGAGATATTGACCAACACTGGGCATATGTTGATCAGTGGGAGGACAAGCATCCTTCATGGGAAAACAGTAAGTCTGTTCCTGGATGACAGCAGAAACGCCTGAATAATATGCCTCTTCTCAAGTCTTCTCGGCCTTCATATGACCTGTTATGAGCATTTTTGTATGAGTGATTTTACACCTTTCTAACACGCTTGATGAAGTTAACAAACTGAAAATCATCTCCATAAATAATATTTGATTGGTTGATCATCGTCATCAACAACAAAAACAACAGAGACAACAAAAACAGTAACAGCCCTCCCACTGACACTTTCAGAATTATAATATTCTTCTAATGTAAATTATTCTAATAGAAAAGTATTCTGCAAAATGTAATTATTTTGATAAAAAAGGTAGGACTAGGTACCTGTGCACTTTTAATGGAGCTACTACTATAGGATATTTGAGTGACAGGATGGAGGTTATCAAATTAACTTCAGTCCTCAGCACTCTAATTTTCCTTTCTGTACTATTTTTATTCTACCAAGGGGTGGGTAGAGGAGGGAACTCAAGTAATGTAATGGCCTTCAGGCGTAGCGACATTCTTATGGTCAAACTGAGGATTCCAAGCTGAAAGAAGTTCCCGCTATCGCAATACGACCAAAATATTTGACATGTAGCCCAGCTTAGCTATAGACGTCTTACAGACCAAATGCATTGTGGAAAAGGTGGTTCCTGTTTAAACTTCCTCATAATAGCACGTCTTCATCGCTTGAAGACAGCGTGTTCTGATGTATTTTGACAGAACTTGAGAAGACTGGGAAGTGTGCGGACGATGTCGGCCGTCAGGTGGAATGTTGTACTTTGGTTATGTATATACTGTGGTGGCACCTTTGAGCAAACAACCTCGCGAGAAGGTAAGTCATTCATACAGCTGTTGTGTATACGTTGACTAGCCACACAAATAGTCTGTACTGTATATTTGATCATATTTTCAGATTAACAATAGTTTTCTTTTTAATTCTCCTGGTAGTAATATGCTACTGTATTGTACATTACACTGCTAAAATGAATCAAATTATACTTGTATTTATAAAAAAAAATGAAATAGAAGAGAAAGTTTTGTATAATGTAAATAGACTGCCACTGTCTGTGCACTTTACAGTATTTACATTTCATGCCAGAACACCACATTATTTGAGAGCTGCAATAGGCTTATATTATGGGTCAAATAAACCACTTTTACTTCCAATCCTCTCCCTTCGTTCCCCGCCTCTGTCCCCTCTCTCCTCTTCCTTTCAGTGGAGCTCTTCAACTCAGTCAAACAGGCCAGTCTGAAATGGACATCTTATCCAAACCCCAAAGCAGTAAGTAGAATGGTTACCCATTCTGCTCTCTATGTCTAGCAGAAACACTAGATGCTGTGGAGGTTTAGACCAGTTACTTTATAGGTCATTCATGAAATACACTTTTGGCCGGTTTCCCTGACACAGTTTAAGCACGAGAATCTCTGTTGAAGATGCTTTTTAGTCCATTACTTGGTTAAATCTGTATGAGGGAAAGTGGCCCCTGGTGTTTTTGGCCCTGTCCTACAGTAGACCTATGGCTGTATGCCTAATAACATGCTGTATCATCCTCTCCTGTCACTACAGTGGAGTGAGAAATTACTGAGGATGGGTTCAGAGACCCAAGTCCCAGTCTATCAAGCCTGTGCTGTCAACAACAAACCCAGTTCAAGATCACTACTGACTCATTGGATTGCACGGAAGGATGCCCTGCACCTGCTTTTGGACCTACAATTCGCCCAGGAAGAGGAGTCATCGTCCAATCAGCTGAGTCCACTCCAGGTCCACCTTCTGGAATCAGACTCTCCACTGTCCAGATTTAGTGAATCCCAGAATCCCCTCAATCTAAACACTTCTCAGACTTTCAGCACAACAACAGAAGTGCATCGGATCAAGGAGTACCTTAAAAACAGCCTGGAATTAGTGTTAAACACTGAGCCTCTCTCACATGACGGCTTCCATCTTGGATTCACCTACTCAGGGCCCTGCGTCTTCCTATCCTCTGTCAGGCTGTACTACAGGAGATGTCCTCCTTTGGTCAGCCACCTGGTTGAGTTTGAGGGAGCGTCTGCAGGAGCGGGGCCATTGACAGGGTCCTGTGTTGAGGGCGCTGTGGGGGTAGAGGGGCAGGTGGAGCCCCCTCAGAGGGAGTGCCAGGTGAATGGGGCGTGGGGTCCACTGCAAGGGGGGTGCACCTGCGCCCCAGGTCACCAAGAAAAGGTGGACTCTTGCGAAGGTATGTGAAGACCAATCCGAAACACACCACTATGATGAGTTTGACTCTAGTAGATACACAGTATATTTTTTGGGCCAGGAGTTTTTCCAGGTCAGGTCGCATAATCGGGAAAAGCTCCTGGCCCCATGCATCTTATAAGGGCTAGCCGTCTATCTGTGTAGTAGCCTTGACAGATTTATTTGGGTTTCTTCCAACAGCCTGTAGAGTTGGATACTACAAGGCAGCCAATGAGAGTGGGGGTTGTCGCTCGTGTCCACCCAACAGGAAGACGGACAGGGAGGGTGCAGAAGGGTGTGACTGTCGTCAGGGGTACTTCAGCCTCCCGGGTGACCCGTATGTCATGGGGTGCACACGTAAGACACTCCGACGAGTTCCTCAAACCACATTCGTTTTGTAATTTCACAGAAGTATCAAACAAGGTTTATGGATGAGTTGTGTAGAATGTAGTAAATAGTTCAACTACTTGCTTCAACTGAATAAGGATGTGCCATATTGGAGGAGTCAGAGAGGGTCATTCATGAATCTTAATGACAATGGGAAACATGTTTGTAGATGACAACCATGTTTCTTTCATTTCCTAATTTTCTTATGTTCCAATATCTCGAGCTGTTTGGCATGTAGTATTTCTCTTCCACAGGACCACCCTCTGCTCCTGTAAATGTAACAGTCCAGCGCCTCAATGACTCAATACTGACTCTGCTTTGGGACCCTCCCATTGACCTGGGGGGGAGGCAGGAAGTGATGTATGACGTGGAATGCTCAGAGAGAGAGGGAGGGACTGATGGTCAGTGGGCAGTGTGTGGGGAGGCGGTCATCTTTCTCCCTGCCTCAGCGGGACTGACCGTCACTGCAGTCAACCTCACATGGGTCAGCCCACGGTTGGACTACCGGCTGTCGGTCCGGGCAAGAAATGACATGTCATTCCACCAGGGGGCAGCAGCAGCGTCATCAACAGCACCCATAATCATTCATAGATGTGAGTCGGTCTGGATGATGTCATTACTTCTACCTCGTTCTAACGCAGCTGTAACTGCTGCTGCTGATACAACGGGTGGATCTAATCCTGAATGCTGATTGGTTAAAACTAAGGAAGAACGTGTGAGTCATGATCAAGATAAGAATTGTACCATCCTACTGTGATCATACCCTTATCATATCATAACATTTCATAGTGAGTTTGGATGATGTCATCACATTTGGCATCTCTGTTATGGTATATTAACAAAACCGAAACGGCTGATGCAAACAACGCTGCTTAAAGATAATCATGACTCAGAGCACTAACCTTGGCTGTTAAAAGCCTCACTGTGCCGATGCACACATGTGCAAGGTTATGGATAATATATACAGCTCATTTCCTTTTGATTTAGAAGGACATGGAATGTCAGGACAGATATGAATCCAACCCACTTCAAATGATGTGAAGATACCCGTCTGTCTACAGGGAAATCGTTTGTGATAAACACCCCTGGTCCCATCTCCCTGGATCCCCACCACTCCCATGTGGACGGCGGTCCCTCTCCCTGGGTGATCATTGGAGCTCTACTGGGAGTCCTTCTGCTGTTGATTCTAGTCCCTGCTGCTGTTTATTCTCTGCTACGCAAATACACCAAGCTCAGGTAAATACACCAAGCTCAGGTAAATACACCAAGCTCAGGTAAATACACATAGCTCAGGTAAATACACCAAGCTCAGGTAAATACACATAGCTCAGGTAAATACACCAAGCTCAGGTAAATACACCAAGCTCAGATAAATACACCAAGCTCAGGTAAATACACCAAGCTCAGGTAAATACACCAAGCTCAGGTAAATACACATAGCTCAGGTAAATACACCAAGCTCAGGTAAATACACCAAGCTCAGATAAATACACCAAGCTCAGGTAAATACACATAGCTCAGGTAAATACACCAAGCTCAGGTAAATACACCAAGCTCAGGTAAATACACCAAGCTCAGGTAAATACACATAGCTCAGGTAAATACACATAGCTCAGGTAAATACACCAAGCTCAGGTAAATACACAAAGCTCAGGCAAACCAGAATGCCCACCTGGGGACCAGAGGAGGCTGGTGGGAGGATCTATAGGAGGAAGGGCTCATTGTAATGTCTGAAATGGAATTATTGGAACCGTATCAAACACATCAAACATATGGAAATCACGTTTGACTCTGTTCCAAAAATTCCATTCCAGCCATTACAATGAGCCCGTCCTCCCATAGCTCCTCCCACCAGCCTCCTCTGCTGGGGACAGAGCCTTCGTGATCTAGCTTGGATGTAGAGGTTCATATATATATATTTATTTTCCAGTCATTACCAGGAGGTGGAGCTGCTGCCTTCTCACACTGGTGTGACCTATGGTCCTAATGAGGGCCCACATGCTGCCCCTCAGGAAGTCAACAGTGAGTGACACTGCCAAGAATTCACTACAAACAGTAGACACAGTATTTGACTCAGATAGACAGGACTGTCAAATGAACTATGTAGATAACAGTGTTGTGTCCCCATTTGACTCCCCCTTCGTTCTTTTTTCCCCCTCTCCTTTCTCTCGTCTCATATAGTGGTGGTGGTACCTGGTGTGGTCCAGTTGCTGGAGAGTGTTGGTGACAATCTACTTACCAGTCTTAGGGATGTCCTGGTGGACAGGAACCAGCTGACCCTGGGAAAGGAGCTGGGAGCTGGTCAGTCAAGGAGACTTATCATATAACATTCTATTCTACTCTGCAGCCTTCTTTTCTTTTCTATTCTGTTCAAGTGAATTATAATGTGTTTCGACTGTACCTCCAGGAGAGTTTGGCTCTGTCTACGAGGGGATCTTTACTCCAGAGGAAGGGATGGACATCAAAGTAGCTGTCAAGACCATGAGAGGTACGCATCATTCAGGGAATTATCCCCATGTAACATGAATGGATATCTTGAAATATTTCCATGTAAAATGAATGGATTATCTTGAAATATTCCCATGTAAAATGAATGGATATCTAGAAATATTCCCATGTAACATGAATGGATATCTTGAATTATCCCCATGTAAAATGAATGGATATCTTGAAATATTCCCATGTGACATTAATGCAGCCTATTCCTTAGTACTGTATGTCTGTAGCACAGGAGGCTGCTGAGGGGAGGACAGCCCATAATAATGGCTGAGTGGAATGTTATCAAACACACAGGAACCGATATGTTTGATACCATTCTATTTATTCCATTCCAGCCATTAATGAGCCCGCCCTCACCTGTGGTTTGTATAGCTTATACTGTATGTTTTCTCCCTATGTGACTTCAGTTGGACTCCACAGTCAGGAGGACTTAGAGTCATTTCTGAAGGAAGCAGAGATCATGCAGCACTTCGACCATAACAACATTGTCAAACTTCTTGGTAATTCTGCCCTACTAGCTCACCTTACTCTGTAACGTATTTTAATGCCGACTTTAATGCTATCACTCAACATTCCATTCATCATTCAAATTCTTGTTGCAGTATTGGCATCCTCTGAAAGTATCTGTGTTTTTCCTACAGGGGTCACTTTGGAGCAGGAGCAGGATTCTCCTTTGCCAGTCCCTCTTTTGATCCTACCCTTCATGAAGCATGCAGACCTGCGCCGGTTCCTCATTGCTACCCGCTATGGGGATATTCCCATGGTGAGACACACACACACAAAGAGGCATGGACACAAGGACGCACATCACACGTGCACAGTCTCGGATTAATATGTATAATCTAAATGAATACTTCTTCCCTCCCCACAGTTTGTGCCTCACCAGAGTCTTCTGCGCTTCATGGTTGACATTGCAGCAGGGATGGAGTATCTGAGTTCACATGGCTTTTTGCACAGGGACCTGGCTGCACGCAACTGCATGTAAGTCCACCAGGGGGTGCCAGTCAATCAGAGTGTACTTACACAGGAGCCTCAGATAAGGAAGACTTCGTCTATGTGACACCTTCATTGGGGAGGACGGACTCGTGGCAATGGATGGAGTGGAATCAGTGGAATTGTATCAAATACATCAAACACATGTGTTTTATTGTCACGATTGTGTGTAGAGAAGGACCATGGCGCAGCGTGCTCTGAGTTCCACATTTTATTTTAGTGAAACTTTACAACCAATAAAAAAAGAAAAAATAAACAAACAACAAACCGTGACGACAGAGGTGCTACATGCACTGACTCAAAATAAGATCCCACAAACAACAGGTGGGAAAAGGCTGCCTAAATATGATCCCCAATCAGAGACAACGAGATACAGCAGCCTCTGATTGGGGACCATATCAGGCCAACAAAAGAAATACAAAAACTATAGTACCCACCCTAGTCACACCCTGACCTAACCAAAATAGAGAATAAAAATAATCTCTAAGGTCACGGCGTGACATTTATGCCCTTCCATTGCTCCATTCCAGCCATTATTATGAGCCATCCTCCCCTCAGCAGCCTCCACTGATCTATGTCCACACCATTGGTACCACACCATATGTCCACACCATTGGTATTCAGCTAAGGGAATACTATACGATGAATCTATGTCCACACCATTGGTACCACACCATATGTCCACACCATTGGTATTCAGATAAGGGAATACTATACGATGAAACCTACCAACATGTTCAATGAGGATGGGTAAGGTTCCTCCAGGCCTTCGAGGACATGGTACCAAGCCACAGACTGATATCAGGATAGTGGGATGGATGGATACACCAGTTGGTAAATCAATTGAAACAAAGCCTCGTCACAGTGAATATGCCTACAGATCACCATGCAATAGTAAACATGTTTTCTTTGTAGCTGTAAGTACATATTATGAAATTGTTTATAACGTAGTTGACTACCAGTCATACTTTCTGTGTTTGTATCTGTGTGTGTCTGCGCTCGTGTGTGTGTCTTTCCCAGGTTGGGGGATGACGTGTGTGTGTGTGTGTGTGTGTGTGTGTGTGTGTGTGTGTGTGGTGTGTGTGTGTGTGTGTGTGTGTGTGTGTGTGTGTGTGTGTGTGTGTGTGTGTGTGTGTCTTTCCAAGTTGGGGGATTACGTGTGTGTGTGTGTGTGTGTGTGTGTGTGTGTGTGTGTGTGTGTGTGTGTCTTTCCAAATTGGGGGATTACGTGTGTGTGTGTCTTTTCTAGGTTGGGGGATGACGTGTGTGTGTGTGTGTGTGTGTGTGTGTGTGTGTGTGTGTGTGTGTGTGTGTGTGTGTGTGTGTCTTTCCCAGGTTGGGGGATGACGTGTGTGTGTGTGTGTGTGTGTGTGTGTGTGTGTGTGTGTGTGTGTGTGTGTGTGTGTGTGTGTGTGTGTGTGTGTGTGTGTGTCTTTCCAGGTTGGGGGATGACGTGTGTGTGTGTGTGTGTGTGTGTGTGTGTGTGTGTGTGTGTGTGTGTGTGTGTGTGTGTGTGTGTGTGTGTGTGTGTGTGTGTGTCTTTCCAAGGTTGGAGGATAACGTGTGTGTGTGTGTGTGTGTGTGTGTGTGTGTGTGTGTGTGTGTGTGTGTGTGTGTGTGTGTGTGTGTGTCTTTCCAAGTTGGGGGATTACGTGTGTGTGTGTGTGTGTGTGTGTGTGTGTGTGTGTGTGTGTGTGTGTGTGTGTGTGTGTGTGTGTGTGTGTGGGGCTTTCCAAATTGGGGGATTACGTGTGTGTGTGTCTTTTCTAGGTTGGGGGATGACGTGTGTGTGTGTGTGTGTGTGTGTGTGTGTGTGTGTGTGTGTGTGTGTGTGTGTGTGTGTGTGTGTGTGTGTGTGTGTGTGTGTGTGTCTTTCCCAGGTTGGGGGATGACGTGTGTGTGTGTGTGTGTGTGTGTGTGTGTGTGTGTGTGTGTGTGTGTGTGTGTGTGTGTGTGTGTGTGTGTGTGTGTGTGTGTGTGTGTGTGTGTGTGTGTGTGTGTGTGTGTCTTTCCAGGTTGGGGGATGACGTGTGGGTGTGTGTGTGTGTGTGTGTGTGTGTGTGTGTGTGTGTGTGTGTGTGTGTGTGTGTGTGTGTGTGTGTGTGTGTGTGTGTGTGTGTGGGGGGGCTTTCCCAGGTTGGGGGATGACGTGTGTGTGTGTCTTTCCCAGGTTGGGGGATGACTTGCGCGTGTGTGTGGCTGACTTCGGCCTCTCCAAGAAGACATACAGCAACAACTACTACAGACAGACAGTGACTATCCAAATGCCGGTCAAGTGGATGGCCATAGAGAGCCTATCAGAGTCCATCTTTACCAGCAAGAGTGATGTGGTAAGTCACACATGACTAAGAGATGACTGGCATGACATCTGACTGACCCATCACTTGGACCAGCAGTGTGAGCTGACCCTATGACCTGACCAGGACAAACTCTGTATGCTACTCAATACTGAAGCTAGCAGAGGGTGATCATAAAGATGGCTGTAAATAACTGGCTGTTATGTCAATGCATGTTTAAATTGAAGAAAGTGTGTGTTTGCGTGTGTTTATGTGTGTGTGTGTGTGTGTCCCTTTACTACAGTGGTCATTTGCGGTCACCATGTGGGAGATAGTGTCCAGGGGAAGGACACCATATCCTGGGATCCACAACCATGAGCTCCTGGAACTGCTGAACGCTGGACACAGACTCAAGCTTCCTGAGTGTGATGACAAACTGTGAGTCCTCACTTTATTCTTGTCTAGTTTAGTAATATGACCTCACTTGTTATGGAATCAGTGGGGGATTGTAGCTCAATGCATGTTCACAAGAACTGATGCTAGTTTAGTGAACGTAGATATGGTAACCAGTAGCCTCCGTTTACAATGTAATGTGTGAGTGCAATAATTAATTGAATTTGAATGTGTAGCTGTATTTAGTGAAAACTTTAGTTTACAGAGTCACACAGAGTTGTTGACAACTTGGGCCACGTTTGAACCCCACTGGGAAAAAACTGGTTGAATCAATGTTGTTTCCACGTCATGGTAACGTGGAATCGACATGGAAAACTGATTGGAATTCCAAAAAGTCATCAACGTAAGGGATTTTTGTATTTTTTTACCCAACTTTTAACCTACATCCAATGACAGGGTGACATTTTTGGTCGATTTCACGTTGAATTCGCGTTATTTGACAACTCAACCAAATGTAAATCAAAGCCAGTGGTGAAAAAATTACTCAATTGTCATACTTGAGTAAAAGTTAAAATACCTTAATAGAAAATGCATCAAGTAAAAGTGAAAGTCACTCAGTAAAATACTACTTGAGTAAAAGTCTAAAAGTATCTGGTTTTAAATGTACTTAAGTACAGATGTGGAAAAAGTACTAAATTGTCATACTTGAGTAAAGGTATAAAGTAAAAGTAAATGCTATACATCAAATTCCTTTTATTAAGCAAATCAGATTGCATGATGTTCTTGTTTTTAAAATTTACGGACAGCCAGGGACACACTCCAACACTCAGACATTATTTACAAATGCAGTATTTGTGTTTAGTGAGTCCTCCAGATCAGAGGCAGTAGGTTTGACAACACGTTATATTAATAGGTGGGTGAATTGGACCATATTGCTGTCCTGCCTGAGCACTCAAATTGTAACAAGTACTTTTGGGTGCCAGTGAAAATGTATGGAGTAAAAAGTACATATTTTCTTCAGGAATGTAGTGTAAAGTACAGATACCCCAAAAAACTACTTAAGTAGTACTTTAAAGTATTTTCACTTAAGTACTTTACACCACTGATCAAAGCTAGATATTGAACTGACGTCTGTGCCCAGTGGGACATAAGGTGCTACTGGTTTCTCCCCAAATATTTATTGGCTAGCTTCTGGACTTCCCCTGTGGTTCTGTAGCTCTAACTAATTGAATCAACGTGAGCCTTATTGGCCCGACAGGCTGTAACTGAGAGTTGGGCAACATGGAGCATGTACACAGAGGTGATATTGTCTGTGTAATTAATTATATGTTCACCCTGTCTCTCCCTCTCAATCCATCTTCCTTCCTCTCTCTTTCCTTCCTCTCTCTCACTTTTCCTTTGTTCTCTCACCATCCTTCTCTCTCAATCCATCTTCTTCTCCCCTTCTCTCTTTCTTTCTGCACTCTCTGACTTACAGTGAGGGAAAAAAGTATTTGATCCCCTGTTGATTTTGTACGTTTGCACACTGACAAAGTATTTGAACAGTGAGAGACAGAATAACAACAAAATAATCCAGAAAAACGCATGTCAAAACTGTTATAAAATGATTTGCATTTTAATGAGGGAAATAAGTATTTGACCCCTCTGCAAAACATGACTCAGTACTTGGTGGCAAAACCCTTGTTGGCTATCACAGAGGTCAACCTAGTTGGCCACCAGGTTTGCACACATCTCAGGAGGGATTTTGTCCCACTCCTCTTTGCAGATCTTCTCCAAGTCATTAAGGTTTCGAGGCTGACATTTGGCAACTCGAACATTCAGCTCCCTCCACAGATTTTCTATGGGATTAAGGTCTGGAGACTGGCTAGGCCACTCCAGGACCTTAATGTGCTTCTTCTTGAGCCACTCCTTTGTTGCCTTGGCCGTGTGTTTTGGGTCATTGTCATGCTGGAATACCCATCCACGACCCATTTTCAATGCCCTGGCTAAGGGAAGGAGGTTCTGACCCAAGATTTGACGGTACATGGCCCCGCCCATCGTCCCTTTGATGCGGTGAAGTTGTCCTGTCCCCTTAGCAGAAAAACACCCCCAATGCATAATGTTTCCACCTTCATGTTTGACGGTGGGGATGGTGTTCTTGGGGTCATAGGCAGCATTCCTCCTCCTCCAAACACGGCGAGTTGAGTTGATGCCAAAGAGCTCCATTTTGGTCTCATCTGACTACAACACTTTCACCCAGTTGTCCTCTGAATCATTCAGATGTTCATTGGCAAACTTCAGACGGGCATGTATATGTGGTTTCTTGAGCAGGGGGACCTTGCAGGCGCTGCAGGATTTCAGTCCTTCACGGCGTAGTGTGTTACCAATTGTTTTCTTGGTGACTATGGTCCCAGCTGCCTTGAGATCATTGACAAGATCCTCCCGTGTAGTTCTGGGCTGATTCCTCACCGTTCTCATGATCATTGCAACTCCATGAGGTGAGATCTTGCATGGAGCCCCAGGCCAAGGGAGATTGACAGTTCTTTTGTGTTTCATCCATTTGCGAATAATCGCACCAACTGTTGTCACCTTCTCACCAAGCTGCTTGGCGATGGTCTTGTAGCCCATTCCAGCCTTGTGTAGGTCTACAATCTTGTCCCTGACATCCTTGGAGAGCTCTTTGGTCTTGGCCATGGTGGAGAGTTTGGAATCTGATTGATTGATTGCTTCTGTGGACAGATGTCTTTTATACAGGTAACGAGCTGAGATTAGGAGCACTCCCTTTAAGAGTGTGCTCCTAATCTCAGCTCGTTACCTGTATAAAAGACACCTGGGAGCCAGAAATCTTTCTGATTGAAACGGGGTCAAATACTTATTTCCCTAATTAAAATGCAAATCAATTTATAACATTTTTTACATGCATTTTCCAGGATTTTTTGTTGTTGTTATTCTGTTCAAATAAAACTACCATTAAAATTATAGACTGATCATTTCTTTGTCAGTGGGCAAATGTACAAAATTAGCAGGGGATCAAATACTTTTTTCCCTCACTGTATTCCTCTCTCTCCCTCTTCCTCCCTTTCTCTCTCCCTCTCCCTCCCTCTTTCTCGCTCTCTACCTCCCTCTCTCTCTCCCTCATCTCGCTCAATTTCGCGAGATGAGGGAGAGAGATGGTGGCAACTGTGGCTCAGTTGGTAGAGCATGGTGTTTGCAACGCCAGCATGGTGTGTGCAACGCCAGGGTTGTGGGTTCGATTGCCACGGGGGGCCAGTACAAAAAAAAAAAAATAATAATAAATGCATGAAATGTATGCATTCACTACTGTAAGTCGCTCTGGATAAGAGCCTCTGCTAAATGACTAAAATGTAAATGTATATATTCACTGTATATCTACTCATCTCTCTCCCTGCACCTCTCATCTCCCCCCTAGTTATGAGGTGATGCTGAGTTGTTGGCACAAGGAGCCGGGACATAGGCCTGGTTTCAGGGAGCTAGGGGAGATGCTCAAAGCCCTTCTGTTTGAGCTGCCCCCGCTGGAGGCCAGCCAGGAGGCCCACTACATCAACCAGGGCCTGGAGGCTGCCACTCACAGTCCATGGGTTGCCGATGGATATGACAACCCCGGTTTCGAGGGGGGCGCAGTGGGGAACGTGTACCTGCCCACCCCTGTGGGGGCTGGGGCTAATGCTAAATCTCCACCCAAGAAAGATGATGAAGGATATCTGTTGTGTACGAAAACTGAGTCTGCTGTGTAGACAGTGCATTAGGATGGTGTTGTGGGTGTTTTATAGATTCAATTTGTGAAAGAGACTCTGCTTTTTAAAAGCGTTCTCTGGTGTTTTTGTGTTTCAGTCAGTTTGGTGTTTTATGTTCTGTCAGCTACGGTTATAGCCTACAACAATCCAAGCGTGCTTGAATGTGTTTATTCCATGTGTTATCTCTGTGGTTAGATACCACGGCACAAATCAACATATCAAATATCGATCAATTCAAATCACCTTGACACTTTTATATGTACTGTATCTCTCTCTCTCTGTGTCTGTGTGTGTGTGTGTGTGTGTGTGTGTGTGTGTGTGTGTGTGTTGCAGACAGATTGCTGGGCATTACCTTCTCTACTGATGATTGGTGTGTCACAATGTTACTCCAACTTCTGTAAATAATGTTTGATAATCCATTATATTTTTTTTTATAATGTACATTGTTTTAGGGATGATCTTTGAAACCCATAAATAAAAGCATTACATTTTTCCATTGAATTCAAATTTGCATGAAGAAAGAGTGATGTTGCGCAAGAATAGAGTGTGATGTGTCACCAAAGACAGTACAGTATGAAGATAAGCTAAAACTGCTTCTCCAATAGAAATCCCCGATCACACTTGTATACGATCTCATGGCGACGTTGGCTTGCAAAGCTCATGCATAGAAACACGTCATCGGGTCTAACACTCGTCTCGTGCCAAACTGCGTATGTGCAGGCCGTCAAATCAAAGGCACTCCGTTATAAAGTTGTTTTTCACAAAAATGTAAACGTGTCAGTTTGTCACTTTCGCTAGGTTGGAGTAATAACATGTTCAACTACTTAAGACATTGGCTCTGATCTAGGTTGTGCCTTTAGATTTCGAAAAAGTAATAACCATGGAATAATTTTTCACTTTTCTCATTGAATTCTCAAACCCCGGCCGGTCTGTTTGGTCTGTTTCGCTAGCGTTCGCAGCAGTCTCGCCATGTTGCGCCTCTGGGCTTAGAAACTCTGTGGTGTCACCATGTCTAGGTATGGTGTGTTCATGACAACTGGGAACTCGAAAAGAAACGAGGTCAAATCATGACGTCAGTGATCTTTAGGTCGGAAAGTCGGAGCTCTAGAAAAAGGTCCGAGTTCCCGACTTGGAATTCCGAGTTGGAGCTCATTTTTTTTTCGAGTTACCAGTTGTGTTGGACGCACTAAAGTCGAAAATGTCCGAGTTCGTAGTTGTTTTGAACGTGGCAGTAGACTTTGAACTACAACTCCCATCATCAGACCCATTCTAGATTTGTCTGTAGTGCCACGTCATTTGATGTCACTGCCGCACCTGCGCAGCCATCTTGTACTTCGAGCGAGGAGCGGACACAGAAAGAAATCAAAAGGATCAAATAAACCTGTCAAATCAGAAGAAAATAGGAATGTCTTTAAACGTTATATAGCCTCATAACGATTAGACACCCAAGAAGGATAAGGTTAGGTAAAAAAAGAAGGTGAAATAGACATTCAAGTGCTTCGGATATCCAGACCTACAAGTCATATTTTGCTTGTGAGTGAGAGGAGGAAGGAACAGTCAAATCGCCGAAAGAAAAACATCCCGAACGTCAGTCAAATCATGAATCCAGAATAGTGAGTAGACCCGCCGCCCCGAGAACCACTCATATATTTTACAAGCTATTGTTTTGCGCGGGCAGTTCCATAACATTTGAGTTTCGAGCGGTATGTAGCTATTAAGCTAGCTAGCGTCAGCTGATCGCATTCCCGTGCCAGCCGACGTTAGCTAGCATCATGTTTTACATACACATAGCTAGCTAGCTATCACGTCATTGATATACGCATTGTCAATAAATATAGCTAGCTTGCTTGTCCCTCAAACATCTGTCACTTGTGTGTGTGGCCCTGAAATGCTCGGTGCGGTGGCGACCGGAGAATTAGGACGTTGTGCCTAAACGTCACACCGGTGCAGTAGTTACAGTATTATGTCTTGCTTTGAGATCGCTTTGTCAGAAACACACACGAACCCACAGTTCTGTGAAGGCGCTTTGTTCTTTGTCTCTAGCTGCAACATAATGTAGCTAACTAGGTAATAATAACTATGTTATACTGAACCAGAGTACATGGGTTTGAGGAGACGAGATCTGCTCTGACGCACAGGATCCTTCAATTCAAAGTCCCATTGACCAGCTGTGCAAACGTTATGTCAATTCTTTCGGTACTCACCAAAATATGCAATTTCGCCGAACAACTATCGTCATTACTGCCGTTACCAACGTTATGTACTTAAAAAGGTCTAAATAAAACCAATGATCTTTCTCGATACTGTAGTGCTGCTGAATCAGCCGACCTGTGCTAGGCAGTAATGAGTGATTAAAAAAATAAAATAAAAATGATGGGGGTGGGGGGCCACAAAAAAACGGAACTCATCATGAGGGGCTGCAGTGGCTCATGGGTCTGCATACCCACATTGATACCCCCCACCTTGCAGGCAAAACATTTTAGCAGCCCCCCTCGTGACAGTGAAGAGAACATTTACGTTTTAAAGTTCATTTCCTGCAATTCTACACATTTTGACATAGGGTGGAGGCAAATGTTTGCAGTTTTTAATATGATAACTGATGATCAATTGGTTTAGACAGCTGGCCGCCAGACTAATTTACCAATGTATGAAATGTTAGCTCACCCAGGTTAATTGAGGGATTGCTGATTCGCTTTCCATACACCCACTCCTTTCGAAACACCCACTTGCCCATACTCCGGTCGCCATATTGGACTGCAGCTAGCCATACTTGGTCAAAGGTGGATTTGGGAGTACGTACTGTGCGTAATGGCAGTATTGATGATAGTCGCTCAGCGTAATGTTAAACATGTAGTTCTGTGTACAGCCAGAGGCACACTTATGTACAAGTAGTTGCTTGAACACGTTAATATTGGTATCACCATAATGTGATGATTTTCTTGCCTCAGGAGTCTTTCTCCACACTTTCTCTATATTGGGCCTACAATCCTAAACTATCCTAAGTAGTGTTGCAAGGTATACTGGTACCACCGCAATATCACAGTACCAAAACATAATTCAACTTATGATACCAACATTTTAGAGTACGGTTTCATATGACACTACCACATTTTCATCCCTACCGATCGGAAGAACCTGCTGGCGCCTGGTATAAGATGTTTATAAAGTACTTCTTGTTCATAAATTCGGTTGAATTTAAGCAATAGCCATTAGTCTCCTTGTATGCGCAGGTCCAATAATATCCATTTCACGTTCATGCGCATATCACTTGTGGCCGCTGTAATCATTGAGCTACATCCTCGACCAGCCCTCACTCACCTGCTTCTCTCCATCCACTCTTCAGGCTCATCTATTTTTCCATCAGTTTTTAAAATAGAATTTAGCTGTGATGAGGAGCGGGGATGCACACCCTGATGAGTCTTCTGTTAGAGTTGTACATTTGTTACATTGGAGCAGAGTGTGCAATGTTGATATATTGTATCATTTCATCGCCTGTTATTACCAAGAGCACAGACCAGCCTGTGTAGACTTTGCAAGTTCACTGTCATGCAGCCTCTGAGTGCCAGAGAGGGAAACTGGAGCACCGTTCGCGACAGGCATGCTTGCACCTTTACAGCAAAGAAAATGGCTTGTCTCTAGCCTAAATGGTTCAAATATGACCCATATTACCAGAGGGCTTGTCTCTAGCCTAAACGGTTCAAATATGACCCATATTACCAGAGGGCTTGCCTCTAGCCTAAACGGTTCAAATATGACCCATATTACCAGAGGGCTTGTCTCTAGCCTAAATGGTTCAAATATGACCCATATTACCAGATGTCTTGTCTCTAGCCTAAATGGTTATATAATATGACCCATATTACCAGAGGGCTTGCCTCTAGCCTAAACGGTTCAAATATGACCCATATTACCAGAGGGCTTGTCTCTAGCCTAAATGGTTATATAATATGACCCATATTACCAGAGGGCTTGCCTCTAGCCTAAACGGTTCAAATATGACCCATATTACCAGAGGGCTTGTCTCTAGCCTAAACGGTTCAAATATGACCCATATTACCAGAGGGCTTGCCTCTAGCCTAAACGGTTCAAATATGACCCATATTACCAGAGGGCTTGTCTCTAGCCTAAATGGTTCAAATATGACCCATATTACCAGATGTCTTGTCTCTAGCCTAAACGGTTCAAATATGACCCATATTACCAGGGGGATAAGCACACGTTTTATATAATTTCACAAACCATGTCGCAGGCCCTTTTAAACCAATCCTGGGTCGTCAATTATTGGTTTGATAACAAACAGCGTTGTTCAGTCATGCTAGCTAGCTGACAGTAGGTCTAGGCACATTTGATTGGCTCAGGAAGAAAGGAAAAGGGTCTGCTGCTCTTGAGATGTGCTTCAAAAAGTAGGATTCATATAGGCCTAATAACTATATCAAACATATTTTTCTTACAAGTGCTCTTTAAATTCTGTTTGGTTCCTAACGTCTTAAAAGTTGGGAGCTGTGTGTATATATTTGCAGGAGAGAGAGAGTGGTGTGTGTTTATGAGCGAGAGGGAGACCAGGGTGAGTGTGAGGAACGGAGGGAAAGTGTGTGTGTCTGTTAACTGAAGGGTAAAGAAGGTTTCATGTAGTGTTTTCCCCTTACTGCTACAATAACATGCAGATGATTATGCATGTATACTGAACGAAAATATAAACGCGACAATTTCAAAGATTTTACTTAGTTACAGTTCAAAGAAGGAAATCAGTCAATTGAAATAAATTATTTAGGCCCTATTCTATGGATTTCACATAACTGCTCAGTGGCCATGAGAGGACATAGGCCCACCCATTTGGGAGCCAGGCCCAGCTAATCAGAATGAGTTTTTGCCCACAAAAGGGCTTTATTACAGAAAAAACGAATTCTCAGCACCCCCCCCCAGACGATCTCACAGGTGAAGAAGCCGGATGTGGAGGTCCTGGTCTGGCGTGATCACATGTGGCTGCGGTTGTGAGGCCAGTTGGATGTACTGCCTAATTCTCTAAAATGACATTGGAGGCAGATTATGGTAGATAAATGAGCATTCAATTCTCTGGCAACAGCTCTGTTGGACATGCCTGCAGTCAGCATGCCAATTGCACGCTCCCTCAACTTGAGACATCTGTGGTGTTGTGTGACACAACTGCACATTTTAGTTGCCTTTTATTGTCCCCAGCACAAGGTGCACCTGTGTAATGATCAGCTTCTTGATAGACCACACTGGTCAGGTAGATGGATTATCTTGGCAAAGGAGAAATTCTCACTAACAGGGATGTAAACAAATTTGTGCACAAGATTTGAAAGAAATAAGCTTTTTGTGTGTATCGATCATGTCTGGGATCTTTTATTTCAGCTCATGAAACATAGGACCAACACTTTACATGTTGCGATTATATTTTTGTTCAGTATATATTCCTTCCTCCCATTCCTCCAGCCAAATCACAGGTTGGCCTTTGCAAATATGAGCAAATCAGCCATTCTATGCAGTATTTTATTATACACTGAAGGGTGTGAAGTTAAATTCAATGTGTTGTATTGAGTGAGAAGTGTGAATTTCAGTGACAGGTTTTTGCGTAGGACATGCATAAAACGTTTAGAAAACGGGAACAGCCGTCCAGGGGACGGGGCAAACAGGACTCTAGGCCACTGATTATAATTATTTAGCCCCGTGGTATTGCGATACTACTCTGTATCATATCGTTAGTAAAACTTTGGTACCGTGACAACACTAATCCTAAATAGAAGAAATTGATGCAACTTCACATCAGTAGTAGGGCTTATTACTGGAGTCAAGTAGCAGCACTGTTTAGCATGTCTAGTCTTTGGTCTAATGCTGGAGGCCTTCATTTCAGTGACTACCTGTTCAAGCTCCTCCTTATCGGTGACTCCGGTGTGGGAAAGTCCTGTCTTCTGCTCCGCTTTGCTGTAAGTATACTTACTGTATATACTATTACTGTTCACAGCTATTTAGTAAGTGGCGTTCTGGTGCCTTCTGTCAAAAAATGCAGCTTCCTGGATCTGTCTAACTGTTCTCTCTCTCTCTTCCCTCCAGGACGACACCTACACAGAGAGCTACATCAGCACCATCGGTGTAGACTTCAAGATCCGCACCATCGAGCTGGACGGCAAGACCATCAAACTACAGATTGTGAGTCTGACACAATGAACACCTCTACCATTACCAACACCTCTACCTCTACCAACACCTCTACCACTACCTCTACCACTACCAACACCTCTACCACTACCAACACCTCTACCACTACCAACACCTCTACCTCTACCAACACCTCACCAACACCTCTACCACTACCTCTACCACTACCTCTACCAACACCTCTACCACTACCACTACCAACACCTCTACCTCTACCAACACCTCTACCACTACCTCTACCACTACCACTACCTCTACCAACACCTCTACCACTACCAACACCTCACCAACACCTCTACCACTACCTCTACCAACACCTCTACCACTACCTCTACCAACACCTCTACCACTACCTCTACCACTACCACCACCTCTACCACCAACACCTCTACCACTACCTCTACCAACACCTCTACCACTACCAACACCTCTACCACTACCAACACCTCTACCTCTACCAACACCTCTACCACTACCTCTACCAACACCTCTACCAACACCTCTACCTCTACCAACACCTCTACCTCTACCAACACCTCTACCACTACCAACACCTCACCAACACCTCTACTACTACCTCTACCAACACCTCTACCTCTACCAACACCTCTACCTCTACCACTACCTCTACCACCAACACCTCTACCAACACCTCTACCTCTACCACCACCTCTACCACCACCACCTCTACCA
This sequence comes from Salmo salar, assembly GCF_965601325.2. Lineage (NCBI taxonomy): Eukaryota > Metazoa > Chordata > Actinopteri > Salmoniformes > Salmonidae > Salmo > Salmo salar. The sequence continues at coordinate 15,275,701 of NC_138297.1, read as the reverse complement.
CCAACACCTCTACCACTACCACTACCTCCTCTACCACCAACACCTCTACCACTACCTCTACCAACACCTCTACCACTACCAACACCTCTACCAACACCTCTACCACCACTACCAACACCTCTACCACCTCTACCAACACCTCTACCACCACTACCAACACCTCTACCACCTCTACCAACACCTCTACCAACACCTCTACCACCTCTACCAACACCTCTACCACCACTACCAACACCTCTACCACCACTACCAACACCTCTACCACTACCACTACCACCACCTCTACCACTACCAGCACCAACACCTCTACCAACACCTCTACCACCACTACCAACACCTCTACCACCTCTACCAACACCTCTACCACCTCTACCAACACCTCTACCACCACTACCAACACCTCTACCACCACTACCAACACCTCTACCACCTCTACCAACACCTCTACCACCTCTACCAACACCTCTACCACCACTACCAACACCTCTACCACCACTACCAACACCTCTACCACCTCTACCAACACCTCTACCACCTCTACCAACACCTCTACCAACACCTCTACCACCTCTACCACCACCTCTACCACCACCACTACCAACACCTCTACCACCACTACCAACACCTCTACCACCACTACCAACACCTCTACCAACACCTCTACCACCACCACTACTACCAACACCTCTACCACCACTACCAACATCTCTACCACCTCTACCAACACCTCTACCACCACTACCAACACCTCTACCACCACTACCAACACCTCTACCACCTCTACCAACACCTCTACCACCACTACCAACACCTCTACCACCACTACCAACACCTCTATCATCTCTACCAACACATCTACCACCTCTACCAACACCTCTACCAACACCTCTACCACCACTACCAACACCTCTACCACCACTACCAACACCTCTACCACCACTACCAACACCTCTACCAACACCTCTACCACCTCTACCACCACCACTACTACCAACACCTCTACCACCACTACCAACACCTCTACCACCACTACCAACACCTCTACCAACACCTCTACCACTACTACCAACACCTCTACCACTACTACCAACACCTCTACCACCACTACCAACACCTCTACCACCACTACCAACACCTCTACCACCACTACCAACACCTCTACCACCTCTACCAACACCTCTACCACCTCTACCAACACCTCTACCACCTCTACCAACACCTCTACCACCACTACCAACACCTCTACCACCACTACCAACACCTCTACCACCTCTACCACCACCACATCTACCACCACCTCTACGACCACTACCACCACCTCTACGACCACTACCAACACCTCTACCACCACTACCAACACCTCTACCACCACTACCAACACCTCTACCACCACTACCAACACCTCTACCACTACTACCAACACCTCTACCACCACCACTACTACCAACACCTCTACCAACACCTCTACCACCTCTACCAACACCTCTACCACCACCACCTCTACCAACACCTCTACCACCACTACCAACACCTCTACCACCACCACATCTACCACCACCTCTACGACCACTACCAACACCTCTACCACCACTACCAACACCTCTACCACCACTACCAACACCTCTACCACCTCTACCTCTACCACCACCACTACTACCAACACCTCTACCACCACCACTACTACCAACACCTCTACCACCTCTACCAACACCTCTACCAACACCTCTACCACCTCTACCACCACTACCAACACCTCTACCACCACTACCAACACCTCTACCACCACTACCAACACCTCTACCACCACTACCAACACCTCTACCACCACTACCAACACCTCTACCACCACTACCAACACCTCTACCACCACTACCAACACCTCTACCACCACTACCAACACCTCTACCACCACTACCAACACCTCTACCACCACCACTACCAACACCTCTACCACCACCACTACCAACACCTCTACCACCACTACCAACACCTCTACCACCACTACCAACACCTCCAACACCTCTACCACCACCACTGCTACCAACACCACTACCAACACCTCTACCACCACTACCAACACCTCTACCACCTCTACCAACACCTCTACCACCACTACCAACACCTCTACCACCACTACCAACACCTCTACCACCACTACCAACACCTCTACCACCTCTACCAACACCTCTACCACCTCTACCAACACCTCTACCGCCACTACCAACACCTCTACCACCACCACATCTACCACCACCTCTACGACCACTACCAACACCTCTACCACCACTACCACCACCTCTACCACCACTACCAACACCTCTACCACCACTACCAACACCTCTACCACCACTACCAACACCTCTACCACCACTACCAACACCTCTACCACATCTACCACCACTACCAACACCTCTACCACATCTACCACCACTACTACCAACACCTCTACCACCACCACCACCACTACTACCAACACCTCTACCGCTACCAACACCTCTACCAACACCTCTACCGCTACCAACACCTCTACCAACACCTCTACCGCTACCAACACCTCTACCAACACCTCTACCGCTACCAACACCTCTACCAACACCTCTACCACTACCACCACCACATCTACCACCACTACTACCAACACCTCTACCACCACTACCAACACCTCTACCTCTACCACCACCACATCTACCACCACTACTACCAACACCTCTACCACCACTATTACCAACACCTCTACCAACACCTCTACCACCACCACATCTACCAACACCTCTACCTCTACCACCACCACATCTACCACCACTACTACCAACACCTCTACCACCACCACCTCTACCACCACTACTACCAACACCTCTACCGCTACCAACACCTCTACCACTTCTACCAACACCTCTACCACTTCTACCAACACCTCTACCACTTCTACCAACACCACTTCTACCTCTACCACCACCACCTCTACCAACACCACCACCTCTACCACTACCAACACCTCTACCTACCTCTACCAACACCTCTACCTACCTCTACCACTACCACCACTACTACAAAAAAAATCCCCCCAAAAATCACATTTATTTATATAGACCTTCTTACATCAGCTGATGCCACAAAGTGCTGTACAGAAGCCTAAACCCCCAAACAGCAAGCAATGCAGGTGTAGAAGCACGGTGCCTAGGAAAAACTCCCTAGAAAGGCCAAAACCTAGGAAGAAACCCATAGAGGAACCAGGCTATGAGGGGTGGCCAGTCCTCTTCTGGCTGTGCCGGGTGGAGATTATAACAGAACATGGCCAAGATGTTCAAATGTTCATAAATTACCTACCACCTCTACAATAACACCACAACTACCAACAGTACAACTACTACCACGACCTACCACCACCTCTACCAACACCTCTACCACTACCAACAGTGCAACTACTACTACCACTACCAACACCTCTTCCAACACCACCACCACTACCTACCTCTACCACCACTACCACTACCACCACCTCTACCACTACCACCACCTCTACCAACAACACCACCTCTACCACTACCACCAACACCACCACTACCACCAACACCACTACCAACAACACCACCTCTACCACTACTACCACTACCAACAACACCACCTCTACCACTACCACTACCAACAACACCACCTCTACCACTACCACTACCAACAACACCACCTCTACTACTACCACTACCAACAACACCACCTCTACTACTACCACTACCAACAACACCACCTCTACCACTACCAACAACACCACCACTACCACTACCAACAACACCACCTCTACTACTACCACTACCAACAACACCACCTCTACTACTACCACTACCAACAACACCACCTCTACCACTACCACTACCAACAACACCACCTCTACTACTACCACTACCAACAACACCACCTCTACTACTATCACTACCAACAACACCACCTCTACCACTACCAACAACACCACCACCACCACCACTACCCACTCCCCTCGCCTTTATTCCAACAGTGGCACCCATTTCCTGATGTTATAAAGGCTTGACTAGATTTGATAAACGGTTCAGTAACCTAGTTATGTTGCTTAGTTTTACCTCCTGTGTTTGCTCTGTAGTTTAATGACTCGCCCTAAGGCTAAACAACAGGGATCCAGTTCTGTTCCCAACATGCCTCTTTAGATGCAAGGAGAGGAACTATAGATGTTAGTGTGATGTTCTATTGACCATACATAGTGCTAATCCAGATGCTTTCAGGACAGGAATAATGTGAACTTGGGTGATGACAGGCGAGTGTGTGTTTAGTCATTTAAATGAACCTAGTCTGTTTCGTTTGTTGGCATTAAACAACACTCTCTCCCCTCCATGTCACTTTTTGTCGTTCTCCACTCCCTCCCTCTGTCAGTGGGACACTGCTGGTCAGGAGAGGTTCCGCACCATCACCTCCAGTTACTACAGGGGTGCCCACGGCATCATCGTGGTCTATGATGTCACAGATCAGGTGGGTTATTAGTTCGGAGGTGATCTGTGCTTAGACCTAGTCCTACTGGGTTTGAACAATTCTTCATCAAATGCTGTACTTCCCAAGTCCTTTTGACATACTAAAATGTTGTTTGGCATGGACATATTAGCCCTCTACCGGTTTCTCACATGCCTGTAGGATAGGCAGCCATACACTGTCACTAATCTCACTCTCTGTCTTGTGTATCTCCGTCCTGCTCTGTAGGAGTCGTACAACAATGTGAAGCAGTGGCTGCAGGAGATCGACCGCTATGCCAGCGAGAACGTCAACAAGCTGCTGGTGGGGAACAAGTGTGACCTCACTACCAAGAAAGTAGTGGACTACACAACAGCCAAGGTACAGCTACCATACAACACCTACAAACCCAGATGAAATGCACGCTCAATGAGTAGTGTTTAGGAGATTTCAGGCTACACAAATCAATTATCGAATTTCTTTGTTTTGAACGTTCAATATCTCTAGAAATCTATATCCTCATCAATGTGGTAATACCTGAGGGGATCGAATGCATAATATTTGATCTTTTAACTTTTTTTTTTCATTGTTCAGATAAAAAAAAAAGATACTTTATGTCAAAAGTATAAATATAATATCATCCAAAATAATATTGTGATATGCAACTGTATAAATATTTTCCCCCATCACTAGTGCATATTAAACTCACAGACAAAATGACGCACCATACTGCCAGTACTTTTTGACAATTAAACACATACATACAATACCAACATTTTTAACCTCACCTGCGGTATCATGTTTTATATTTAATGAAGATACTACCATTTTTTTATCACCACGGACAATACAACAACAGCTGGGCATTGCCTTGTATGTTCCATATATAAACTCAGCAAAAAAAGACACGTCCCCTTTTCAGGACCATGTCTTTCAAAGGTCATTCGTAAAAATCCAAATAACTTCACAGATCTTCATTGTAAAGGGTTTAAACACTGTTTCCCATGCTTGTTCAATGAACAATAAACAATTAATGAACATGCACCTGTGGAACGGTCGTTAAGACACTAACAGCTTACAGACGGTAGGTAATTAAGGTCACAGTTATGAAAAGTTAGGACACTAAAGAGGCCTTTCTATTGACTCTGAAAAACACCAAAAGAAAGATGCCCAGGGTCCCTGCTCATCTGTGTGAACGTGCCTTAGGCATGCTGCAAGGAGGCATGAGGACTGCAGATGTGGCCAGGGTAATAAATTGCAATGTCCGTACTGTGAGACGCCTAAGACAGCGCTACAGGGAGACAGGACAGACAGCTGATCGTCCTCGCAGTGGCAGACCACATTTAACAACACCTGCACAGGATCGGTACATCCAAACATCACACCTGCGGGACAGGTACAGGATGGCAACAACAACAGCCCGAGTTGCACCAGGAACGCACAATTCCTCCATCAGTGCTCAGACTGTCCTCAGTAGGCTGAGAGAGAGGCTGGACTGAGGGCCTGTAGGCCTGTTGTAAGGCAGGTCCTCACCAGACATCACCGGCAACAACGTCGCCTATGGGCACAAACCCACCGTTGCTGGACCAGACAGGACTGGCAAAAAGTGCTCTTCACTGATGAGTTGTGGTTTTGTCTCACCGAGGGTGATGGTTGGATTCGCGTTTATCGTCGAAGGAATGAGCGTTACACCGAGGCCTGTACTCTGGAAGGGGATTGATTTGGAGGTGGAGGGTTCGTCATGGTCTGGGGCGGTGTGTCACAGCATCATCGGACTTGCCTTGTTGTCATTGCAGGCAATCTCAATGCTGTGCGTTACAGGAAAGACATCCTCCTCCCTCATGTGGTACCCTTCCTGCAGGCTCATCCTGACATGACCCTCCAGCATGACAATGCCACCAGCCATACTGCTCGTTCTGTGCATGATTTCCTGCAAGACAGGAATGTCAGTGTTCTGCCATGGCCAGTGAAGAGCCCGGATCTCAATCCCATTGAGCACGTCTGGGACCTGTTGGATCGGAGGGTGAGGGCTAGGGCCATTCTCCCCAGAAATGTCCGGGAACTTGCAGGTGCCTTGGTGGAAGAGTGGGGTAACATCTCACAGCAAGAACTGGCAAATCTGGTACAGTCCATGAGGAGGAGATGCCCTGCAGTACTTAATGCAGCTGGTGGCCACACCAGATACTGACTGTTACTTTTTGACCCCCCCTTTGTTCAGGGACACATTATTCCATTTCTGTTAGTCACATGTCTGTGGAACTTGTTCAGTTTATGTCTCAGTTGTTGAATCTTGTTATGTTCATACAAATATTTACACATGTTAAGTTTGCTGAAAATAATCGCAGTTGACAGTGAGAGGATGTTTCTTTTTTTGCTGAGTTTGTGTGTGTGTGTGTGTGTGTGTGTGTGTGTGTGTGTGTGTGTGTGTGTGTGTGTGTGTGTGTGTGTGTGTGTGTGTGTGTGTGTGTGTGTGTGTGTGTGTGTGTGTGTGTGTGTGTGTGTGTGTGTGTGTGCGTGCGTGCGTTTGACCCCTATCTATTCTGTTCCTATTTGCCGCCTGCAGGAGTTTGCCGACTCCCTGGCCATCCCCTTCCTGGAAACAAGTGCCAAGAACGCCACCAACGTGGAGCAGGCCTTCATGACCATGGCTGCTGAGATCAAGAAGAGGATGGGACCCGGGGCCACGGCTGGAGGGGACAAGCCCAACCTGAAGATAGACAGCACCCCTGTCAGGCAGTCTGGAGGGGGGTGCTGTTAAACTGGACTCTGTCCTGGATGCTCTCCTCTTCTTCACCCTCCCTGCTCTGGGCTTCACTTCCTCCACCTCTTCATCCCTCAGCCTCCCTCCCATCTCCCGTTCTCTTACTCTTGCCGCGGGATGGGTGGTTGGATAGGGGGAGGAGTTGAGGGGTGAGAACTGGGGACTGACTTTAAGACCGTATCTCCCCCCAAAAAAGTGAAGAGAAGTTAGGTTGGAGTTGGGTTGAACTTTTTTCTTTTTTTCCCCGAGCGATGAGTCAGGAACGTAAACAGATATGAGAAAAGATTGGTGTTGACTTAGAGGAGAACTGGGTGATAGAAGATTAGTTTTTAGATTCCGGCGAGCGCTTATCTCCCTCTCCTGTGTACACACACACACACACACACACACACACACACACAGAAGAGGGGGCGGAGTGATTCTCCCATAGGAAGTGGTCACAGGCCGGGTTTTGTTTCCTTTAGGCTATGTCTGTCATTGCAACCCAATAGAAGTCCTATAGCAAAATTCAGTTTAGAGTGCTACAATAATCTGTCATGTATGTATTGGACCTGTTTTATCTCAGACTGCTGCGGTGCCTTGTAGCCATGGCGACGTGTCACCATCTTAAGTCTGTCTGTAGGTATCAAGTGAGTGACCTGTTCAATCTAGCCTACAGTCTACGTTCCACATGCAATAGTAACACTAATGCACTATTTATACCCATGTATCCATCCATCCATTTGTACGAACTGAATTGGCGTTGGAGCAGACAGTCATGCACCACTACCAGCGTACTAACAACTGAGTCATCCATCATATTAATCAATGAGGATACGGGTATCTAGGATACGGGTATCATAGAAGTAGAATGAATAGACCGGACTCTGAAGGAAGGCATCAGCAGAGAGGGGAGAGACATACACTTTGTCTGTGTGGAGAAGAGGGTTCTGGGAAGGATAGCTCTGACTCCTCGTGGAGCCTGAGCTTTAGGTTGATTCGACACAGAACAGGAGAACTTTTGGTCGAACTTGGAATCCCTCCATCCCTCTACATGCAGATGGGAGGATGTAGTGAGAGAGACTTGGTTTTTGAGTGCTTTAATATACTGTATGGTGTTAGTTAGCTCACATCACTCCTCTTGTTAGGGTTTCACATGTAAAAAAAGACAAAACACAAAAAAGACACATAAATATTTGAGATATGCTTAAGTCATGTTTGTATGTCTTTAAGTTGTCAGGACTCTATATTACAGTATGCCCAAGGTGGTTCTTCAACATAAACAGACAGTGTACACACATACTGAGAACGGGGCTTGACGTACAACCAGATTAGTGGCCGGGCAAGCGATATTCAACTAATTAACAGGACATATGAAACAAGAAATTGGCAATTTTCTGACTTCATATTCATAGATTATTGTTCATATTATTTTATTGTTATTACAAGATTTTATTATTTGATATTTGTATTTTCTGTAGTTTTTTTCTAATCGAAAAAGCTTGTAAAAATTGCTTGAAATGTTGTCCAACTTCCTTTATCGGGTGGGTTGGGATGTTTTTCGGTTTGGTCGGTGGAGTTGGGGAGTTGTCTCTGAAAGCTACTGTTCCCTGCTGTGCCTCACTGGACTCCTAAAGATACTGACCGCGTGCATAACTTCTGTACCATGTCACACCACAGGTTCTTCACGCCTCGGCCAGGACCGACTTCTCAGACCGTGTTGCCATCCACCATTTGTCATCACGTGTCCCACAGTGCATTTCTTTTATGGTTGTCATGGTTTCATGTCAGTTAGTGTGGTCATTATGAGGCATAGCCAGTCCATCATGGTTTAAATGGCCTAAGACATCCAGACCTGGCTAATTATGTTCCAGAGGAGTCCCTATTCAAGACCAAAGTCTCCGTCCAGTACTATGACTACATGCCAACTCATTACCTCTCTCTAGATCAGTGCGTGATTGGTGTTCTTCAATCTTCATTGTTAACTGCTAGCTAGTTCCAGTAGCCTCTATATAACTTAAGACATGGAGTATGTTTGGCTGATCAGAATGTGTGTTAATGGGCCTGGCTGTCTTGACTAGTCCCCCTTCTACAGGAACCTGCTCTGCGCCGTTCCCTTCTCAGTCTGTCCTCATGGTTCTCATGGCTGTGTGTTGTTTCTCAGAGGCATTCCTATGGAACTATGGAACCTAGCAGGAATGTGGAGAAAACACTCCAGCCCCTGACCTTAACCAGCCCCTGACCTTAACCAGCCCCTGACCTTAACCAGCCCCTGACCTTAACCAGCCCCTGACTTTAACCAACCCCTGACCTTAACCAGCCCCTGACCTTAACCAACGCTAGTTTTGAATTAATGTAATGCACTACAGTACGGCTTATACTACTAATATGGCCACTAAGCTTTTGTGTTCTTGACAACAAAGAATATTGGCCTTTGTCGGTTATTACAACCTCAGTTTTCGATCCATTTTTCTGTAGAAGTAGTCATGGTTACAACGGGACTTTAGGAAAATCTATTCTCTGGCTTTGGTTGGAATTAGAGTGACTTACTGTTAGCCATGACTGGACCCATAGACTCGTTACAGCACTATAGTGGGCCTGTTGGGGAATTGACACATCCATTTTGTCCTCATGGTTGCCCCTTGGTCTTGCCAGTTTGACATTGGTGCAGTAGGCAGTGTGTAACCGTTCTAACCTTCTACCTGTATATATTTATTACTATGTGAAGAGCAGACGGGAAGGTTCGTACTCTAACGACAACTATGTAAGGTCGTGTTGTAAGGTCATGTTGTACGGTCGTGTTATATGGTCATAAAGCCTTGTTCAGTTTGGCTTTGAGCATTTCATTGGGTCTGAGCATGTTATGTCATGGTTACGGTCATCATGGTCACGTTACGGTCTTAGAATAAGTCCTAGATTCTGGTTCATTGGGTCGGAGTGAGTTTGACCGTGCTTGACCGTTCAGGGGTAGCAGGGATTGACTGGTTTTGGCATGCAGACCGGATATGAAGTCCCATCCTCCTCTTTAAGCCAATCAAAATATTACAACAATGTTCTCTGAATGGCTCCTCCTACTCATTGATAAAACGGAATCTGGCTTGGACTTTGGGAGCTTTCCCGGTCGGTCTTCGACAGATAGTTTAGGTCAAGGTGACTCAGCCTCCCGACTCAGAGCTCCATGTCGTAACGTGCAATTGCGGCCTCTAAAAACCTGTGATGTCCAATGTATGCTGACGAGTTAGTGAGCGCTTACTGTCTGCAGAACACGGCTACCAACCATTCTGGAGTGAATGTCTAGAAGAGCGACGCGAGGGCTGAAATCAGTATCTGTTTGTGTGTGAACAGAAAGTATTTGTTGTAGATGTGATTATTTAGGCTAGTCGATACAGCAGCCGTCTTAGCACTAATGTTAGGGTGTAGTCTTTTTGGTAGAGCCTTTTACACATGTGGTTTGGCCAAGCCTGTGATGCAGGACTCAACCAGACTGGATTGTGTACCAGCTCTCATTTTTATGCTCATTCAGTTTGGTATGATGAATTTGAGGATCTGGTAGGCCTAAGTAATCGCTGGTAGGAAGGGAGGGAACAGTAGTGTGTGGGGTCGGGGACGGTCTGTGTGCGTGACATTCCTGCTCCCTGAGCACAGGCTGGCTTTTCTCTTGAATCTCACAAGTCCTTCTGCGAATGAAACGATTGTTTGCAACGCTCCACACAGACACACGCACACTCGGTCACACAGACTCGCTAAATTGGTTTCACGCCATAACGGTGCCCTTTTTGATTTGTTCTGAATGTGCTTTTCCTACCAAGAATTCTTGATATTCTACTGATTTTAATATATTAATTGAAAATATACTGTGGTAATATTGTGTCCGGTCCATCGACGGATATGAGGGAGGGGTTTAGGAAATGTGGGTGGGACAACACGTGGGGGTGGAGTTAGGGGCGGGCTTTGTTTGGGCAGTACTCCTGAATGTGATTATGATGGAACTGCTCAAATCTTTTCTTTCTTAGTCTTTCTGTGTAATTTGCACACTTCTTTGTGACTCTCCCATGGCTTAATAAAGGAACACGCGTTCTTTAATACCGAGCGTCATGCAGGTCCCCTCCTGATCCTCACTTTTTATTTTCAGTTTTTCGCTTGTCCACTTTAGTGCTCTCTGTCTCACTGCTGAGTTTGATCATGATGTTTTTTTATGTACATATTTTAAATATATATATATATAATAAAATGAATACAAAAGATCAATGTCAACATGAGTAAACTGTCCCTTATTCCCCTCCCATGTAATGTGTATTATTATTATCAGTACACCAGTGTTGTCAGCTATATGAAGGTCTGTGTTTATACGTACAAGTCAATGTCAACTGTGTGTGTGTGTGTGTGTGTGTGTGTGTGTCTGCAGGAGGGTACTCTGCTGGAGGTGCCGCATGAGGTCACTCCCTTCCCTGAATCACCGCCGGAGGGCAGGAACAGATCCAGTATCTGCCTGGCAGCCTGCCTATCAGCTCTACTTTGTCCTTGATTTGACACACGTTGAGAGTGAAGAAGACCCAGACAGCTGCTCATCTAATAGTGTACTCTTTTACTCTGCATGAGAGGGAAGTAATGTGTTCAGTATGGAGCTGCTTCCAATAGAATCATTCACAATGACTATTGCTTGGGAGAGTATGCTGTGGGCAGGGAAATGACAGCTCTAATATAAAGTACTCTAATATAGTCTTAGGACTGCTGCTGCAGACTGCTCATTGTCTGCTGAAGGAACACCCTCTCAGCAAGAAACGTACCAGCTAATTCCATTCTAGCACTATTTGGATTACATATTGAAACAATGATGATGCTACTTTTAACATGGCAATCTGAAAGTCACTACAATGGAGAATTGCAGTAGTGTGTGTACTGAAATTCATATTTGTACGTTTGATTAAATTAAGTTTTGTGATACATACCAAATACATCATTATTTTCAGTCATCTGCCAGACATTTGTCTAGACATGTATCCTTAAGTAGCGTTCAGGCTAAGAATTAGGACATTGTCCAAAATCAGTCCGATGATATATGCACTGATCTGAGAGTGTGATACGGTCATTGAACAGGGCCTGTATTCACAAAGCGTCTGGAGTGCTGACCTACGATCAGTTGTGCATTTTAGATCATAGTAAATAAGATTACATGGATGGGGGGGGGGGGGATCTGATCCAAGATCAGCTCTCCAGGACCCTGACCTATGGAATCTCTCATGACTAAACTGACCCATTGTCCTTCCTTCATCTCTCCCTCCTCCTGTCGTGGTGGCAGGGTGCTGGTGACCTTGAGTTATTTATAGTGTGGTGACGCCGCAGACTGGGAGCAGGGTACCAGACACTACTCAGGGGGAGACCGAACAGACAGAGCGAGAGAGAAACAGAGAGGGAGGTTCTGTAGGTTGAAATCAAACCTCTTCTGAATGGGTTTCCTCAAGTGGAGGATGATAACCACTCATGTCATCAATTAGCTGTTGAGGATGCTGTTGATTGTCTAATGGCCTGGTAGGAAGTCAGCCATCATGTTTCTTCAGACCCATCCTGATGAATCCAATCTAATGAGTCAATCACCAGGATAGAAACAGGTAGCAGATCTAGCTCTAACACTGAGTCAATGAGGAACCAAGTGCTCAAAAAACTCACTTGTTTATAGAAATGTAAACACCATCATACGCAATGGATGGTTTCATCATTAGATCTGATTCATCTGGATTGACTAAAACTAGTAGTCCGACTACCCATCCGCGCCGCTCCGGCCAATCGCCACACCCTCTAGTGTTTATTTTCCACACGATTCAGGATGAGTGGTCAGGCACTGAACCGTGGCCAGTTCACCAGTTCAATTGACCTGATGATGAAACTATTAATTCACGCTTTTTATCTACAGTCAGTAATCCAAAAATCACCAAACACTTGTCACGTTTTCATTTCAACACATTTTATTTACATATTCCCCAAATACAACTTATATACCATTTATGGTTCATCTGCTTCCATCACGTTTACCTCTTCAGTTCAGTCCTTCTTCATTTCAACAGTCTTTCCAATGATTATCCCTTCATGTTTCCTTTTAGACTTTTCCATCGTCCACCCTCCCTCCACCCTGCCCTCTATTTCACCCCCCAGTGGCAGGCTCAGTCAACGGGCCCCTGAAAGATGAGTTTGATGTGCCCGTGCTCGCCCGTCAGCCAGGTGCCACAGAAGGGGCATGCGGCGTGGAAGGCGTGTGTGCCGTGCGGCAGCGGGATCTGGCTCCAGCCCACCACTGTCTTTTCCGAACACACGTGGCCACAGGGGCAGAAGGCGTGCGTCGGGGGGCCCGCGTCCAGGTACAGCCCGCCCTCACAGCCCAGCCACAGGGGCACGTAGGGGCCCACACGCCGGCACATGGGGCACTCCCTTTCCCCGGTGCTCGCCGGAGCCGTCCCTCTGGGGCCCACGTTATGGCCCTTGTCTTTCCGGTAGCCCCAGTTGTGGTAGCCATGGACGTGACCACAGTTGACATAGACCCATGGCTGCTTCTTGTCCACAATCTCTCGCCGGGCCAGGCTGGGGAAGGCCAGGGTGTTGAAACCCACGGGGCACTGGGGCCGTGCGGCATTCAGCTCCTGGCGGAGGGTCTCCAGCTGCTTGAGGGTGGGGGTGCGGCGCAGGCCCGACGGGGTACGCCACAGAAGGGTGGCGCCGCACAGGTCGATCAGCGAGCCGTCCTGCAGGGTGTTGGACTCGTTCTCCACCTGGGGAGAAGGATGGGAGGGGGGAGGAAGGGAGAGTGAGGAAGGATAGGAGGAGGATTAGTAAACAAGCCCAGAAAATACTGGAACTGACAAACCCATAACTATTTGCATGTTGTTTCCTTTTTCAGTGTCTGGAATCTTGTTTCCCTTCCCATCAACCACTTGATGGCGCTGTGATCATCCCATAGACATTAAAGCCATGATTCACATACCATCAAGAGTCTAATCAAATGATTCACATACCATCAAGAGTCTAATCAAATGATTCACATACCATCAATTATCTAATAAAATTATTCACATACCATCAAGAGTCTAATCAAATGATTATAATACCATCAAGAGTCTAATCAAATGATTCACATACTATCAAAAATCTAATCAAAGTATTCATATACCTTCAAATATCTAATAAAAATGCTAACAATTGATTAACAAAACATAATTCAATAATTCTCATAGTTGAGAAACCCTGAAACTCATCAGATGTCTAGTTTGACTGTGCAGTCTGTTATATAACCCTTCTGAAACACACATAGTAGTAGTCTCGATAACCAGACAGGTTTGAGGCTCTTTCCTTTATCAGTTATTTTATTTATAAATATCATAAATGATCTCATAATTCCTAGTCTAGGAGTCCTTGAGATAACTCCAGGCGTAACAATAATCCTGATAACCAGACAGGTTTGAGGCCCCCCACACCACTGATGACCCCCCTCTCACCAATGTTCCCCTCTGCTGGGCCGAGCGTGTCTCCCGCAGGGCAAAGACGTTCCCACACACCGAGATCTCCCGCCACACGCCCGGCGCCGGCTCAGACACAAACTCCCCTGCTGGGTGCATCACCAGCACGCCATTGGTGGTCAGGCCGTCCATCAAGCCGTCCGACGTCCGCCATTTGGCAGCCCGCTCCTGAGAGACCCGCCCCCGCACACAAAGAGACAGACAAAGAGCCAAGGTAAGGGATAGTGATGATAGAGGCAGATAGAGAGATCAAGAGGGGAGGGAGGTAGAGTGAGAAAGAGAGTGGAAGAGAGAGAGAGAGAGAGAGAGAGAGGTTGGGGCAAATAGAGAAAGAGGGGGAGAAAAAAACTGCTAACATTGCTTTTTTGTACTTCTATATTTAGCACAGAGTAGGACTGCTACAGTGAGGGAAAAAAGTATTTGATCCCCTGCTGATTTTGTACGTTTGCCCAGTGACAAAGAAATGATCAGTCTATAATTTTAATGGTAGGTTTATTTGAACAGTGAGAGACAGAATAACAACAAAAAAATCCAGAAAAACGCATGTCAACAATGTTATAAATTGATTTGCATTTTAATGAGGGAAATAAGTATTTGACCCCGTCTCAATCAGAAAGATTTCTGAGATTAGGAGCACACTCTTAAAGGGAGTGCTCCTAATCTCAGCTTGTTACCTGTATAAAAGACACCTGTCCACAGAAGCAATCAATCAATCAGATTCCAAACTCTCCACCATGGCCAAGACCAAAGAGCTCTCCAAGGATGTCAGGGACAAGATTGTAGACCTACACAAGGCTGGAATGGGCTACAAGACCATCGCCAAGCAGCTTGGTGAGAAGGTGACAACATTTGGTGCGATTATTCGCAAATGAAAGAAACACAAAAGAACTGTCAATCTCCCTCGGCCTGGGGCTCCATGCAAGAACTCAACTCGTGGAGTTGCAATGATCATGAGAACGGTGAGGAATCAGCCCAGAACTACACGGGAGGATCTTGTCAATGATCTCAAGGCAGCTGGGACCATAGTCACCAAGAAAACAATTGGTAACACACTACGCCGTGAAGGACTGAAGTCCTGCAGCGCCCGCAAGGTCCCCCTGCTCAAGAAAGCACATATACATGCCCGTCTGAAGTTTGCCAATGAACATCTGAATGATTCAGAGGACAACTGGGTGAAAGTGTTGTGGTCAGATGAGACCAAAATGGAGCTCTTTGGCATCAACTCAACTCGCCGTGTATGGAGGAGGAGGAATGCTGCCTATGACCCCAAGAACACCATCCCCACCGTCAAACATGGAGGTGGAAACATTATGCATTGGGGGTGTTTTTCTGCTAAGGGGACAGGACAACTTCACCGCATCAAAGGGACAATGGATGGGGCTATGTACCGTCAAATCTTGGGTGAGAACCTCCTTCCCTCAGCCAGGGCATTGAAAATGAGTCGTGGATGGGTATTCCAGCATGACAATGACCCAAAACACACGGCCAAGGCAACAAAGGAGTGGCTCAAGAAGAAGCACATTAAGGTCCTGGAGTGGCCTAGCCAGTCTCCAGACCTTAATCCCATAGAAAATCTGTGGAGGGAGCTGAAGGTTCGAGTTGCCAAATGTCAGCCTCGAAACCTTAATGACTTGAAGAAGATCTGCAAAGAGGAGTGGGACAAAATCCCTCCTGAGATGTGTGCAAACCTGGTGGCCAACTACAAGAAACGTCTGACCTCTGTGATTGCCAACAAGGGTTTTGCCACCAAGTACTGAGCCATGTTTTGCAGAGGGGTCAAATACTTATTTCCCTCATTAAAATGCAAATCTTTTTATAACAGTTTTGACATGCGTTTTTCTGGATTGTTTTGTTGTTATTCTGTCTCTCACTGTTCAAATAAACCTACCATTAAAATTATAGACTGATCATTTCTTTGTCAGTGGGCAAACTACAAAATCAGCAGGGGATCAAATACTTTTTTCCCTCACTGTAGAATTCAAAGCAGTCACGACTGCAAGCCATTCAACCAGTATTGTTGTATAAGCTTTACAGTAAATATACGTCCTTATATTTTTTACAAATCCCCCTTTCTCTCTCCATCCCTTTCTCTCTCTCTCTCTCCACCTCCACACTAGCAGTGTGCCGAGCCGCCTGCCTGACCCCTCTATCTGCGAAGGACATTGTGTGTGCCAGTTATAGTATAGAGGAGGTTATTCAGCCTGCGTTTCATTGACAGCAGCTAGCAGCTCTTAAGCTAATATCCGGTTCTCTAGCTGTATGTTTAGCATAGCCGTGCACCGACGACATGCTACGAAGCTGAGATGAGTTATTAAAGTCTCTATAGTTGGGTTAGGTTAGTCACCCCGATGTTATGTCACAATTATGTCATGACTTGGTAACATTGTCCTTGTGGGTTGACTTTTTAGTGTCACAAAGTGTGACGTCACGCTATAATTGTCATCAATTTCATCATTTTGTGTTAGCTTGAAGGCAGGGCAGGAGGCAAGATCAGGTGGTACCATTCTAGCCAATGAAAGGACAGATACGGGTGTGAACAACAGGCACAATGGGCACAAACCTAAGCACTTTGAAACTTATTTGATCAAATAAGCCACACGTAGCAAATAAGCCATACATTTTTTCTCAACCAAATTTGACACGCTCTCAAATTCCTCGCTTGGTGAGCAAAACATTTTTTTTTTTAATTAAGATTTTGTGCCCAGTTATCCCTCTCGCTTCTCTGGCTGTAGTCAGTAAAAACATTTTCAGAATAAACAATGCCTTCTTCTGTTATATTCACTAAAACACATCTAATGTATCACAACTGCATGTATCATAATTAATATCTGCATTTGGTGTAACTATCCTGTCATTGGTCACTGTTGGCAGAGGACGCAGTATTCATCCCCGGGACAATCTTTAAAAAAAACATTACCACCTTCCTTAATCCAATCCAATATGGCCGCCCTTCTTGCCCCTCATAATCAAGTGCTAGTGGAGGTCAGTGGCAGTACAGTGTGTCTGACTATGACCCTGGGGCTGGCTCCCATCGATGGAGATGAGCACTGCTGGACTCCTGCCTCCATTGTCTTCCACAATGACAATGCCCTCCCTCCCTCCATCTCTCTTTTCCTCCCTCCCTTCCCCCCCACTGGCCTCCCAGTCTCTCCCCTTGCCAAATCTCTGTCTCTCCGTTTACAAATTAATCTTGCAGAACCTCTTCAATAGCTCATTCCATGGTATGGGCAAGAGGAGGGGGGGGGAACTGAGTGTCTGTGCCAGAATGGATCAAAAGCTTATTTTGTCAATGAGTAAGCAAGCAACCCCCCCTCCACTTCACGACACTGGACCACTGCACTGTGATTTTATGCCAGTCGATTGTTGTGTTTGCTGATTGGAGCGGTTTTCAGCAAGCAAACACTCACACTCACACACACACATAGACAGACACAAGTGTTTGCACACACACATAACATGCATTCATATCAATTTAATCACAGCTCCTTGAGTCCCACAATTCCCATTTCCCTGCAGTTTGTGTCAATGTGTGCGTGTGTGTGTGTGTGTGTGTGTGTGTGTGTGTGTGTGTGTGTGTGTGTGTGGTGTGTGTGTGTGCGTATAGCATCCAACAATGCTGTCATAAATCCAATCCATTAAAAGAGTTGTGGCCCTTAGAGCCTGACAAAGCAAATGCGGCTTGGCCGTCTCGGACGTGTGTTTATTGATAATTACCGTTGATAGTACTGTTTATCTTGAAACAAAGTGCAGGCCCGGGCAGTTTCTGTGGCTGGGAGCTGGGCCAACCGTGAGAAGCCATAGCACTAAGGCGAAAAAGATGCCCCAGACCAGAGGTGTGTGTATGTGTGACTGTCACGTGTGCTCCCTCTCCGGCCTTTAGGTCACCAGGCCGCTCCCTCTCCGGGCCTCTAGGTCACCAGGCCGCTCCCTCTCCGTCCTCTAGGTCACCAGGCTGCTCCCTCTCCGGCCTCTAGGTCACCAGGCTGCTCCCTCTCCGTCCTCTAGGTCACCAGGCTGCTCCCTCTCCGGCCTCTAGGTCACCAGGCTGCTCCCTCTCCGTCCTCTAGGTCACCAGGCCGCTCCCTCTCCGGGCTCTAGGTCACCAGGCTGCTCCCTCTCCGTCCTCTAGGTCACCAGGCTGCTCCCTCTCCGGGCTCTAGGTCACCAGGCTGCTCCCTCTCCGTCCTCTAGGTCACCAGGCCGCTCCCTCTCCGGGCCTCTAGGTCACCAGGCTGCTCCCTCTCCGTCCTCTAGGTCACCAGGCTGCTCCCTCTCCGGCCTCTAGGTCACCAGGCTGCTCCCTCTCCGGCCTCTAGGTCACCAGGCTGCTCCCTCTCCGGCCTCTAGGTCACCAGGCTGCTCCCTCTCCGTCCTCTAGGTCACCAGACTGCTCCCTCTCCGTCCTCTAGGTCACCAGGCTGCTCCCTCTCCGTCCTCTAGGTCACCAGGCTGCTCCCTCTCCGGCCTCTAGGTCACCAGGCTGCTCTCTCTCCGTACTCTAGGTCACCAGGCTGCTCCCTCTCCGCCTCATAGTCACCAGGCTGCTCCCTCTCCGGCCTCTAGGTCACCAGGCCGCTCCCTCTCTGGCCTCTAGGTCACCAGGCCGCTCCCTCTCTGGCCTCTAGGTCACCAGGCCGCTCCCTCTCCGGCCTCTAAGTCACCAGGCCGCTCCCTCTCCGGCCTCTAGGTCACCAGGCCGCTCCCTCTCTGGCCTCTAGGTCACCAGGCCGCTCCCTCTCCGGCCTCTAGGTCACCAGGCCGCTCCCTCTCTGGCCTCTAGGTCACCAGGCCGCTCCCTCTCCGGCCTCTAGGTCACCAGGCTGCTCCCTCTCCGTCCTCTAGGTCACCAGGCCGCTCCCTCTCCGGGCTCTAGGTCACCAGGCTGCTCCCTCTCCGTCCTCTAGGTCACCAGGCTGCTCCCTCTCCGGGCTCTAGGTCACCAGGCTGCTCCCTCTCCGTCCTCTAGGTCACCAGGCCGCTCCCTCTCCGGGCCTCTAGGTCACCAGGCTGCTCCCTCTCCGTCCTCTAGGTCACCAGGCTGCTCCCTCTCCGGCCTCTAGGTCACCAGGCTGCTCCCTCTCCGGCCTCTAGGTCACCAGGCTGCTCCCTCTCCGGCCTCTAGGTCACCAGGCTGCTCCCTCTCCGTCCTCTAGGTCACCAGACTGCTCCCTCTCCGTCCTCTAGGTCACCAGGCTGCTCCCTCTCCGTCCTCTAGGTCACCAGGCTGCTCCCTCTCCGGCCTCTAGGTCACCAGGCTGCTCTCTCTCCGTACTCTAGGTCACCAGGCTGCTCCCTCTCCGCCTCATAGTCACCAGGCTGCTCCCTCTCCGGCCTCTAGGTCACCAGGCCGCTCCCTCTCTGGCCTCTAGGTCACCAGGCCGCTCCCTCTCTGGCCTCTAGGTCACCAGGCCGCTCCCTCTCCGGCCTCTAAGTCACCAGGCCGCTCCCTCTCCGGCCTCTAGGTCACCAGGCCGCTCCCTCTCTGGCCTCTAGGTCACCAGGCCGCTCCCTCTCCGGCCTCTAGGTCACCAGGCCGCTCCCTCTCTGGCCTCTAGGTCACCAGGCCGCTCCCTCTCCGGCCTCTAGGTCACCAGGCTGCTCCCTCTCCGTCCTCTAGGTCACCAGGCTGCTCCCTCTCCGGCCTCTAGGTCACCAGGCTGCTCGTTATGGTGCACGCCGATCACCATCGTTACGCACCTGCGCATCATCAGACTCACCTGGACTCCATCACCTCCCTGATTAGTTCCCTATATGTGTCACTCCCTTTGGTTCCTTCCCCAGGTGTCATTGTTTCTGTTTCATGTCTGTGTGCTGTTAGTGTTTCTTGTTTTGTATTATGTTCCGTTTATTTTATTAAAACACTCACTCCCTGAACTTGCTTCCCGACTCAGTGCACATTGTTACAGTGTCAGTGGAGGCTGCTGAGGGGAGGACAGCTCATAATAATGGCTGAAACAGAGTGAATGGAACGGTATCAAACCGTGTGTTTGATTTATCTAATACCATTCCACCTATTCCACTCCAGCCATTACCACAAGCCCGTCCTCCCAATTAAGGTGCCACCAACCTCCTGTGGAGACCAGAGGTGTGTGTGTGTGTGTGTGTGTGTGTGTGTGTGTGTGTGTGTGTGTGTGTGTGTGTGTGTGTGTGTGTGTGTGTGTGTGTGTGTGTGTGTGTGTGTGTGTGTGTGTGTGTGTGTGTGTGTGTGTGTGTGTGTGTGCATAAGATGGGGACAACAGAGTGCTAATGGGTTTGTCCAGTACAGAAGGCTGTGTATGAATGTATACCTCGACAAAACTTTCCCAAGAAGCAGATCACATGGTGAAGATTCACACAACCAACAACTCCTCCACACCACACCACCACTTCCTCCCTGATTTGTCTCCACAGTATATCACACATAATGATGACATCAACAGGGTGTGATGTCGCCCATGTTGTCACTCACACTGTGGTCGTCACCGCGATGACTCACCCCCAGGAAGATGTTTTTGGAGGAGTCGAAGCCGGCGGCGTAGATGCGGGCCGTGTACGGGGCGCTGCGTTCGCACATGATGCGGCACGCGTAGCGGGATATTGTGCTCTGGACAGACTGCCCTCCTCCTCCGCCCCCCTCGCCCACCACAACCTGGCCCTGCCCCCTGGCCCCGCACCCTGGCCCTGCCCCCTGGCCCTGCCCCCCACCACCACTGGTGCTGCTGCCTGCCGTGTCCGTCACCACAAAGTCAATCATGTTCTCTGTAGAACGCCCGATCTGTCAAGGGAGATAGAACATAGGAGATAGAACATAGGAGATAGAACATAAGTGATAGAACATAGGAGATAGAACATAGGAGTTAGAACATAGGAGTTAGAACATAGGAGATAGAACATAGGAGATAGAACATAGGAGATGGAACATATGAGTTAAAACAGGAGATAGGATATTGGAGATGGAACATAGGAGATAGAACATAGGAGATAGAACATAGGAGACAGAACATATGAGTTAAAACAGGAGATAGGATATAGGAGATGGAACATAGGAGATGGTTCATAGAATTATAGAATAGAGTGGAGTTGTGTAGAGCAGTGTGGAGTAGAGTGGAGCAGTGTGGAGCAGTGTGGAGTAGAGTGGAGCAGTGTGGAGCAGTGCAGATAGAGTGGAGTAGTGTGGAGTAGAGTGGAGCAGTGTGGAGTAGAGTGGAGCAGTGTGGAGCATTGTTGAGTAGAGTGGAGTAGCGTGTACTAGGGTGGAGTAGCATGTAGTAGGGTGGAGTAGGGTGGAGTAGTGTGGAATAGAGTGGAGTAGTGTGGAGCAGGGTGGAACAGGGTGGAGCAGTGTGGAGTAGTGTGGAGCAGGGTGGAGCAGTGTGGAGTAGTGTGGAGCAGGGTGGAGCAGTGTGGAGTAGAATGGAGTATTGTGGAGCAGGGTGGAGTAGGGTGGAGTAGAGTGAAGTAGTGTGGAGCAGGGTGTAGCAGTGTGGTGCAGGGTGGAGCAGTGCGGAGTAGGGTGGAGCAGTGTGGAGTAGAGTGGAGTAGTGTGGAGCAGGGTGGAGTAGTGTGGAGCAGTGCGGAGTAGGGTGGAGCAGGGAGTAGCAGTCTGTAGCAGGGTGGAGCAGTGCGGAGTAGGGTGGAGCAGTGTGGAGTAGAGTGGAGTAGTGTGGAGCAGGGTGGAGTAGTGTGGAGCAGGGTGGAGCAGGGTGGAGTAGTGTGGAGTAGGGTGGAGTAGTGTGGAGTAGTGTGGAGTAGGGTATAGTAGGGTGTAGCAGTATGGAGTAGTGTGGAGTAGGGTGGAGTAGTGTGGAGTAGTGTATAGTAGGGTGTAGCAGTATGGAGTAGTGCGGAGTAGGGTGTAGCAGTGTGGAATAGGGTGGAGTAGTGTGGAGTAGGGTGTAGCAGGGTGGAGTAGTGTGGAGTAGGGTATAGTAGGGTGGAGTAGGGTGGAGTAGAGTAGGGTGGAGTAGTGTGGAGTAGGGTGTAGCAGGGTGGAGTAGTGTGGAGTAGGGTATAGTAGGCTGTAGCAGCATGGAGTAGGGTGGAGTAGTGTGGAGTGGGGTGTAGTAGGGTGTAGCAGTGTGGAGTAGGGAGTAGCAGTGTGGAGTAGGGTGGACTATGGTGGAGTAGGGAGGAGTAGCGTGGAGTAGGGTGTAGCAGGGTGGAGTAGGGTATAGTAGGGTGTAGCAGTGTGGAGTAGTGTGAAGTTGAGTGGAGTAGGGTGTAGCAGGGTGGAGTAGTGTGGAGTAGCGTGGAGTGGGGTATAGTAAGGTGTAGCAGCATGGAGTAGGTTGGAGTAGTGTGGAGTAGGGTTAGCAAGGTGCAGTAGGGTGTAGCAGTGTGGAGTAGTGTTTAGTAGGGTGGAGTAGGGAGGAGTAGGGTGTAGCAGGATGGAGTAAGATGGAGTAATGTGTAGCCGGGTGGAGTAGAGTGGAGTAGGGTGTAGCAGTGTGGGGTAGGGTGGAGTAGGGTGTGGAATTGTGGAGTAGGGTGGAGCAATGTGGAGTAGGGTGGAGTAGGGTGTAGCAATGTGGAGTAGGGTGGAGTAGTGTGGAGTAGGGTGGAGTAGGGTGTAGCATTGTGGAGTAGGGTGTAGCAGTGTGGAGTAGGGTGGAGTAGGGTGTAGCAGTGTGGAGTAGTGTGGAGTAGGATGGAGTAGTGTGGAGTAGGGTGTAGCAGTGTGGAGTAGGGTGGAGTAGTGTGGAGTAGGGTAGAGGCGGGTGGAGTAGGGTGTAGCAGTGTGGAGTAGGGTGTAGCAATGTGGAGTAGGGTGGAGTAGTGTGTAGCAATGTGGAGTAGGGTGGAGTAGTGTGGAGTAGGGTGGAGTAGGGTGTAGCAATGTGGAGTAGGGAGGAGTAGGTTGGAGTAGGGTGTAGCAATGTGGAGTAGGGTGGAGTAGGGTGTAGCAGTGTGGAGTAGGGTGTAGCAATGTGGAGTAGGGTGGAGTAGGGTATAGCAATGTGGAGTAGGGTGGAGTAGGGTGTAGCAATGTGGAGTAGGGAGGAGTAGGGAGGAGTAGGGAGGAGTAGGGAGTAGCAGTGTGGACTAGGGAGGAGTAGGGAGGAGTAGGGTGGAGTAGGGTGTAGCAGTGTGGAGTAGGGAGGAGTAGGGAGGAGTAGGGTGGAGTAGGCTGTAGCAGTGTGGAGTAGGGAGGAGTAGGGAGGAGTAGGGAGGAGTAGGGTGGAGTAGGGAGGAGTAGGGAGGAGTAGGGTGGAGTAGGGTGTAGCAGTGTGGAGTAGGGAGGAGTAGGGAGGAGTAGGGTGGAGTAGGGTGTAGCAGTGAGGAGTAGGGAGGAGTAGGGTGGAGTAGGGTGTAGCAGTGTGGAGTAGGGAGGAGTAGGGAGGAGTAGGGTGGAGTAGGGTGTAGCAGTGTGGAGTAGGGAGGAGTAGGGAGGAGTAGGGTGGAGTAGGGTGTAGCAGTGTGGAGTAGGGAGGAGTAGGGAGGAGTAGGGTGGAGTAGGGTGTAGCAGTGTGGAGTAGGGAGGAGTAGGGAGGAGTAGGGTGGAGTAGGGTGTAGCAGTGTGGAGTAGGGAGGAGTAGGGAGGAGTAGGGAGGAGTAGGGTGGAGTAGGGTGTAGCAGTGTAGAGTAGGGAGGAGTAGGGAGGAGTAGGGTGGAGTAGGGTGTAGCAGTGTGGAGTAGGGAGGAGTAGGGAGGAGTAGGGAGGAGTAGGGTGTAGCAGTGTGGAGTAGGGAGGAGTAGGGAGGAGTAGGGTGGAGTAGGGTGTAGCAGTGTGGAGTAGGGAGGAGTAGGGTGGAGTAGGGTGTAGCAGTGTGGAGTAGGGAGGAGTAGGGAGGAGTAGGGTGGAGTAGGGTGTAGCAGTGTGGAGTAGGGTGTAGCAGTGTGGAGTAGGGAGGAGTAGGGAGGAGTAGGGAGGAGTAGGGTGTAGCAGTGTGGAGTAGGGAGGAGTAGGGTGGAGTAGGGTGTAGCAGTGTGGAGTAGGGAGGAGTAGGGTGGAGTAGGGTCATGAATAGAATAAAATGTATATGAGTGGAAATATGTCATTGGGGAGGGAGGTAGAAAGACCCAATTCCATTTCAATCCCATTGAAGTCATGATATTGTCTGGGGCACAGTGGACAAATGCCCACAACATTTCAGTAAACAAGTCTGTCCCAAGCCCAGTTCCACTTGAAAAAGTTCAATTTCCTATCAGCTCCCTCCCAGGCTGCCAGGAGATAAAATGGCAGCCTCATCACAGCCCCTGGTTGGAGAGAGCTGACAGAGGGACAGATGGGCTCACTGCAGCCTTGGAGCATTCCAGCCCTGCAGCCTGCAGCCCCTCAAATCCATTCAGTCTGCAGGAGTTGGGACTCCACATTCATCACAGGGATGAGAGATGGATAGCGGATGGGAGGAGAGGAGAGAGAAAGGAGGGGAGGACAGGAGAGGAAAGGGGAGAGAAAGAAGGGAAGGACAGGAGAGGAGAGGGGAGAGAAAGAAGGGGAGGACAGGAGAGGAAAGGGGAGAGAAAGAAGGGGAGGACAGGAGAGGAAAGGGGAGAGAAAGAAGGGGAGGACAGGAGAGGAAAGGGGAGAGAAAGAAGGGGAGGACAGGAGAGGAGAGGGGAGAGAAAGAAGGGGAGGACAGGAGAGGAGAGGGGAGAGAAAGAAGGGGAGGACAGGAGAGGAGAGGGGAGAGAAAGAAGGGGAGGACAGGAGAGGAGAGGAGCAGACACCACCACAGTCTTCTCCTGACTCTGCATTTGGGAGAATCTCTATGGCATCTGCCAAGAAATGACATTTTCCATGAACTGTGACATCTGCTCACAGTGAGTGTGTAGGTAGACTGGTCCCACATCCGTTTGTGCCGTATAGCCAACTCCTACGGCCGTTGTTATGCTATAAAGTACAAACTGAACTAGGACCAGGCTTGTGTGTAGGCAAGAACAGGGGAGTCTGCAATAAGGCTGTGACTGTGTTGATCCCAAATGGCAACACATAGGGAATAGGGTGTCTCATACTCTGTTGTAAGTTTCTAGGTCCTTGTTGTGCTGAAGCGTTGGGGCTCTGGCTGAGTTGGCATGTCATGTTAAAGATGACTCACCTGAAACATATCTGTGTTGCTGTCATGGGTGTATTCTACAATGACCGAGTGACTCCTGGACAAGGTGTAGGAGATGCTGTGCTGGCTTTTGTTGCTGAGAGCCTGTCGATGCAGAACACACACATATACAGGAACCAGGTCATATAGCCAGCTACTTAGGAAAGGGCATTCCTGTTTGAAAATGTATTAGTACCATACATGGTAAGAGTTAATAAACATAGTCGTATATATGTACTACTCATTCCTGCAGTAAACATGTTATAGATAGTGTTTAATACTGTGGAAGACTGTCTAATTATAATGTGACCTCTCACCTTTGACACCAGAGGGGTAGAGACATTGTGGATGACATCAGGTTTGACCCCGTTGGCTTTGGGTCTCTTGTAGAGGGCCAGGCGACTTCTCCTCCGTCCCTTGTCCCCATTGGCCAAGGAACCATTGTGCCTGAATACAGTATTGGCCATAATAGAAAACATGTATCCAATATACAACATGGACAAAATATACACTTTCATTAGATGGTGCCTATATTCCATTCAGTTGGGATTGAGGCTTGCAGTTTTATCCTATTATATATAGTGGGATCTACACAACAAATGATGTGAAACGAGAAGTCGACTTTAGACTACTTTTGAGGTATTAAAACATGTGACAGTCTTCTCGCTGGGCACAGACGTCATTTCAACTTTTAGTTTTCATTTACATCTGGTTGAGTTGTGAACTAATGTGAATTATACGTGAAATCAACAAATCCAATGACCATGTCATTGGATTTAGTTTAAAAGTTGGGTGAACATCACATAGATTTTTGGTTGTTGAATTGACGTGAAAACAATGTTGATTCAACCAGTTTTTGGCCAGTGGGTTTAGTTTTGGGGTGAATTATCCCTTTAAACCTGGACCAAATGTACTGAATCTCAATCCATAATCCTTGGGTTCTAAGGGGAATATTCCTAATTTAGGTTAGTCTGAGTAAATTCTATTAGCTGTCTATGTCATGATTGGATAGGGATCACAAAATGTCTGCAGCTGGCAATACACTCTCTGTTAAAACCCCCTAGAGTCTATTGACGCACCAGTGCGTCAAAGTAACAGAATAAAAAAAAAACATTTTCAAAATCCATCAATTTAAGCTAGAGATATGTTTGTTTAGGTGGGCTGCGTCTCAATCCAATACATCCGCCAATGGCGCCATTCCTCATCTACAGTGGTACAACCCCCACAAGACTCGTCTGATGTCAGTACCATCAGTGTGACAACTTCTGTTTGTTTTGTCCGAACCGTTTGGCCTACAAACTAATGTGACCCCACTGTGGAAAGGGGACATTCTCATGAACACGATAGTGGTGGATCTCACTCTCTCGTTGGGGGTTTAATTGTCCTATTCTGCCCCACAGCTCCGTATTTGATTGACATCTTTGTAAGGCAGTCAAATGAGGTATTTTTCACTAGCCGCTGAAACGGAGAGAGAGGAGTCTTTCTGGCTTTGTAAAGTAGGTAGGATGAATAGTGTTTTCTTCTAATTGCTAGGAAAAAAATCATGTTTTAAAGTACACACAAGTCTATTGTACACACAACCACTCAGACTTGAAACCCCATATAAAAGAAGTTTTCCCATGGCATGGTGTTTGTCAAACAGTCTGGAATGGGATGAATGGTATGGCAAATGGACCAACTGTTGTACATATCAACCACTAATGAAGACACATAAGCAAACACACACACATACACGCACATACAACCACAACCGTCACCTCTCCACCACACACATCAGAGGGACAGGTAGATAACCCACCCTAGAACCATGAGCTCCCCATACTTGATGGGCTCCTTGTCCCCGGTGAAGAGTCCGTCGTGGGGGGTGGAGCATGAACCCAGGGGGCTCTTGTTGCAGGACGGGCGCAGCTCCAGAGAGGGTGGGGGACACAGGGCCTCTGAGCTACCCTCCAAAACCATGCCCACCGGCCACAACGTGGGCTCACAGCTGGGAGAGAGAGAAGGGGGGAGAGAGAGAAGTGAGGCGAGAGAGAAGGGGGAGAGAGAGAAGTGAGGCGAGAGAGAAGGGGGGAGAGAGAGAAGTGGAGAGAGAGAGAAGGGGGGGAGAGAGAAGGGGAGAGAAAGAGACGGGGAGAGAAGGTGGGAGAGAGAGAAGGGGAGAGAAAGAGAAGGGGGAGAGAGAAGGGGAGAGAGAGAAGGGGAGAGAAGGTGGGAGAGAGAGAAGGAAAGAAAGAGAAGGGGAGAGAAAGAGACAGGGAGAGAAGGTGGGAGAGAGAGAAGGGGAGAGAGAGAGAAGCGGGGCAAGAGAGAGAAGGGGAGAGAGAGAGAAGTGGAGAGAGAGAAGGGGGAGAGAGAGAGAAGCAAGACAATCAGTAAAGCGAGAATGATACAACTGTAGACCATCACTGATGTATCATCACAGTATCAAACAGGGTCTTCCCTCCCTCCCCTCATTCACCTGTCAGGTGTCC
>NC_138297.1:14980000-15242500 GCF_965601325.2 Salmo salar | reverse complement strand
GAAAGAAAGAAAGAGAAAAAGAGAGAAAGAGAGAGAGAGAGAGAGAGAGGGGTGCAGCTATTCCATCTCCATCCAGTTATAAATGAACAGAGAGCTAAATATATACACCAGGAAATGATCTCAGGAATAAATTATGAATTCCTCGCAACATTGATCATATTTTTCTCCTCTTTAGCCATTTAAAAAACATATTTTTTAATATTCTTCCATGTCTGAATTTTCTTTGCCACTATCATATCATTAGTATACAATTCTAGAGGTTGGGATATCAGTTCAGTTATTGTTTGTGGTTTATCATTCGTAGCAGTGGTACTAATGTTTGCACAGTAGCGCCACTATCATTGCTTGTAGTATTAGGGTTATCACTGTAGTGCATTCCATGTTATTGACTAGAGAAAGCTTCTCCCTGACGCTGAATATCACAGTGAATAAATCTGAGCTGCTGATGACCATACTGTCGTGGTCTCTCCGATTCCAGAGGCAAAGATGGAAACAAGCGAGGGACTTAGACGTGGTACCTTGCTAAGAAAAGCAAGATGTTTGGCATGAGATAAACAGTACTGTATGTTGACGTTCATATCACTACCTCGATTCCTGACTTTGCCCGATGCCAGCTGATAGAGGCTATCTAGCCTACACTGTGTGTACAGGCACATGAGAACATACTATGCTATTGGCTCACCTTGTGTTATGGCATTGATTGCCAGTCACTGGTTGGTCATGGTCTATGGTAGCCAAGGTGTCACCTGTTATTGAGGCAGACACCAACAAATCCTGATAGCACCGGTGTTGTGTACTAATGGCCCTACCTGAGACTGTCTGTGACTGACCGGTGTTGTGTACTAATGGCCCTACCTGAGACTGTCTGTGACTGACCGGTGTTGTGTACTAATGGCCCTACCTGAGACTGTCTGTGACTGACCGGTGTTGTGTACTAATGGCCCTACCTGAGACTGTGACTGACCGGTGTTGTGTACTAATGGCCCTACCTGAGACTGTCTGTGACTGACCGGTGTTGTGTACTAATGGCCCTACCTGAGACTGTCTGTGACTGACCGGTGTTGTGTACTAATGGCCCTACCTGAGACTGTGACTGACCGGTGTTGTGTACTAATGGCCCTACCTGAGACTGTCTGTGACTGACCGGTGTTGTGTACTAATGGCCCTACCTGAGACTGTCTGTGACTGACCGGTGTTGTGTACTAATGGCCCTACCTGAGACTGTCTGTGACTGACCGGTGTTGTGTACTAATGGCCCTACCTGAGACTGTGACTGACCGGTGTTGTGTACTAATGGCCCTACCTGAGACTGTCTGTGACTGACCGGTGTTGTGTACTAATGGCCCTACCTGAGACTGTCTGCTACCGACTGGTGTTGTGTGATGCAGTATGTGTTATGATGGAGTAGAATGTCCTTCAGTCCTGTCTGGCCCTCACTGGCCCTGTCTGGGTATACAGTCAGTGGAGGGGACAGCATAGCACCTCAGAGAGAGAGGGGTAAAGTGTGTGTGTGTGTGTGTGTCTGTGTTTCCTTTCTCCTTTCATCAACTTTTATGAGGGTTCCACCTAATCAGGTTAGGAAAACCACTCAATGTTCTACACTAGATAATAGAAGGAGACAAATCCTCATTTCACGTTAAGCTGACACGCAGATTGTAGCAATAGAGGATGCCTTTGAAAACAACAACAACAGTAACATCCATTACCAGGGCCAACATCCATGCCATTCTATACCTTAGTCAACATTCTACCTCTATCCTCTTGGAAAGGATCTCTTTCATTGATAACACTGTTTATTTCCCTTCAAAGTTGCATTACGGTCTCTTTGTCAGGTCTTTTTAGGTGATACATATTTGGTTCAAAGTACCTTTTTGCTTGTTTACAGATAGGGATTCAGAGTTGCAGCACATTCTCTTCCTTTGAGACTACTCTTTGTCAGGTTCAACTGGGTTAATATCTCAAATGGTTCAACTGGGTTCATATCTCAAATGGTTCTACTGGGTTCATATCTCAAATGGTTCAACTGGGTTCATATCTCAAATGGTTCAACTGGGTTCATATCTCAAATGGTTCAACTGGGTTCATATCTCAAATGGTTCAACTGGGTTAATATCTCAAATGGTTCAACTGGGTTCATATCTCAAATGGTTCAAATGGGTTCATATCTCAAATGGTTCTACTGGGTTCAT
The DNA here is from genome assembly GCF_965601325.2 of Salmo salar. Classification (NCBI taxonomy): domain Eukaryota; kingdom Metazoa; phylum Chordata; class Actinopteri; order Salmoniformes; family Salmonidae; genus Salmo; species Salmo salar. The sequence goes on along the minus strand of NC_138297.1, from coordinate 15,240,311 downwards.
ATCTCAAATGGTTCAACTGGGTTCATATCTCAAATGGTTCAACTGGGTTCATATCTCAAATGGTTCAACTGGGTTCATATCTCAAATGGTTCAAATGGGTTCGGTCTACACTTGGCCTAAGGTTCCCCTAAAGACTTCATAATATTTTTCCGGTAGGTAAAACATTTTTTTTAATCTCCTCTCTGTGTTATTGCCACCTCCACCTACCTGCTTGACCCCTCTGGTTCTACAGGAAGACAAAGGTGGGCTGCTCTGTTACCTCATCACCTCTCCACCTCTACAGGAAGACAAATGTGGGCCGCTCTGTTACCTCATCACCTCTCTACCTCTACAGGAAGACACAGGTGGGCTGCTCTGTTACCTCATCACCTCTCCACCTCTACAGGAAGACAAAGGTGGGCCGCTCTGTTACCTCATCACCTCTCCACCTCTACAGGAAGACAAAGGTGGGCTGCTCTGTTCTCCACCTCTACAGGAAGACACAGGTGGGCTGCTCTGTTACCTCATCACCTCTCCACCTCTACAGGAAGACAAAGGTGGGCTGCTCTGTTACCTCATCACCTCTCCACCTCTATAGGAAGACAAAGGTGGGCCGCTCTGTTACCTCACCACCTCTCCACCTCTACAGGAAGACACAGGTGGGCTGCTCTGTTACCTCACCACCTCTCCACCTCTACAGGAAGACAAAGGTGGGCCGCTCTGTTACCTCACCACCTCTCCACCTCTACAGGAAGACACAGGGTGGGCTGCTCTGTTACCTCACCACCTCTCTACCTCTACAGGAAGACACAGGTGGGCTGCTCTGTTACCTCATCACCTCTCTACCTCTACCACACACACTCTCCACAGCCATTCTGACTCACCCTCTCTCCCTCCCTCCATCTCTCTCTCTCTCTCCCCCACGTGTCACAGCAGATAAGCAGCTAGCGGTCTGTATGAGTAAGCATCAGTCATGCAGGATTCATCTGTGTGACTGCAGACAGAAGACAATAGTCCATTTAATAAGGCATTTTAAGTGGGATTCTGTTTTAGTGTAAGGAACTTACTCATAGGGCGGTGCACAATTGGCCCAGCGTTGTCCGAGTTAGGGTTTGGCCGGGGTAGTCCGTCATTGTAACTAAGAGTTTGTTCTTAACTGACTTGTCTTAAATAAAGGTTAAATAAATGTAAAAAATGATGGTTGTCTGTATTTGCTCTTTGAAGTTGTAAACAGCATTAATATAGTTGTAAACAGTATTAATGTAGTTGTAAACAGTATTAATAAAGCTGTAAACAGTATTAATTAAGTTGTAAACAGTATTAATGAAGTTGTAAACAGTATTAATAAAGCTGTAAACAGTATTAATTAAGTTGTAAACAGTATTAATGTAGTTGTAAACATTATTAATGTAGTTGTAAACAGTATTAATGTAGTTGTAAACAGCATTAATATAATTGTAAACAGTATTAATGTAGTTGTAAACAGCATTAATATAGTTGTAAACAGTATTAATTAAGTTGTAAACAGTATTAATGAAGTTGTAAACAGTATGAATAAAGCTGTAAACAGTATTAATTAAGTTGTAAACCGTATTAATGTAGTTGTAAACCGTATTAATGTAGTTGTAAACAGTATTAATGTAGTTGTAAACAGTATTAATGTAGTTGTAAACAGTATTAATGTAGTTGTAAACAGCATTAATATAGTTGTAAACAGTATTAATGTAGTTGTAAACAGTATTAATAAAGCTGTAAACAGTATTAATTAAGTTGTAAACAGTATTAATGTAGTTGTAAACAGTATTAATAAAGTTGTAAACAGTATTAATTAAGTTGTAAACAGTATTACTGTAGCTGTAAACAGTATTAATACAGTTGTAAACAGTATTAATGAAGTTGTAAACCGTATTAATTAAGTTGTAAACAGTATTAATGTAGCTCTAAACAGTATTAATTAAGTTGTAAACAGTATTAATGAAGTTGTAAACAGTATTAATGTAGTTCTAAACAGTATTAATTAAGTTGTAAATAGTATTAATGAAATTGTAAACAGTATTAATGTAGTTCTAAACAGTATTCATTAAGTTGTAAACAGTATTAATTAAGTTGTAAACAGTATTAATGTAGTTGTAAACAGCATTAATGTAGTTCTAAACAACATTAATTAAGTTGTAAACAGTATTAATTAAGTTGTAAACAGCATTAATGAAGTTGTAACAGTATTAATGAAGTTGTAAACAGCATTAATTAAGTTGTAAATATTATTAATTAAGTTGCAAAGAGTATTAATGTCGTTCTAAACAGCATTAGTGAAGTTCTAAAACATATTAATTACGTTGTAAACAGCATTAATGTAGTTGTACACAGCATTAATTAAGTTGTAAACAGTACTAATAGAGGTGTGAACCTTATTAACAGTATTAATGAAGTTGTAAACCGTATTAATTAAGTTGTAAACAGTATTAATGAAGTTGTAAACAGTATTAATGAAGTTGTAAACAGTATTAATGTAGTTCTAAACAGTATTAATTAAGTTGTAAATAGTATTAATGAAATTGTAAACAGTATTAATGTAGTTCTAAACAGTATTCATTAAGTTGTAAACAGTATTAATTAAGTTGTAAACAGCATTAATGTAGTTCTAAACAGTATTCATTAAGTTGTAAACAGCATTAATTCAGTTGTAAACAGTACTAATAGAGGTGTGAACCTTATTAATTAAGTTGTAAACTATATTAATGAAGTTATAAACAGTATTAATGAAGTTATAAACAGTATTAATGAGGAAGAGGAGGAAGAGGAGGAGTAAACAGTGGAGAAGGAGAAACAAAACAGACAGGCTCCCAGTAGGCTCTATTAAGGACACAACAAGAGAACACCGAGGCCTCTTTAACAAGACTACTGTACATCATGGGGAATAGGAGACTGGTTATGCTGCACACAAATTGAAAATGGGTGTGTCTCAAAACATGTTGTTGAATCATGAGTGTGTGTGAGTGAATGTGTGTGTGTGTGTGTGTGTGTGTGTGTGTGTGTGTGTGTGTGTGTGTGTGTGTGTGTGTGTGTGTGTGTGTGTGTGTGTGTGTGTGTGTGTGTGTGTGTGTTATGCTGTGCACACAATACAGTATATGGCAAATGAACACTGATTTCTTAGACGGAGGCTTGAGTTTATTTCTAGATCTATGAATTGATCTGTTCAACCTACCTATACAGCTTATCGTAAGAACTTCACAATACGTTTGTGTGTTGGACAAGCGGTCCTAAAGGAACCAAACATGCTCAATAATTGTTCTTACATAATGTTGACACACTTCCAGGTTCCACACTGTGTACTTGTACTCCAAAGTATGTGAGCCATCTTGGTCCCCATTATCATCACGCCTGTCTCATCAAGCAGGCCTCCCCAAAGAACATCATTTGCCAAGCACCAATAATCAGAATAAATAACTATGCACAAAGCCCTTTGGTTCTGCAATAAGGCTAAGCTAGACATATTTTGATATGTAATGTAAACCAACTAGCTACACACTGATTTGAGCGATGAGAAAATGATAATGGCTGGTTCTGTGCCTTCAACGGGCAGATTGCAGAGGATTGCGTCTCCCTCTGTCACACTCACAACGGTCGTTTATGATGGCTATAACCAAGGAGATGGAGTTGTGTTAAAAATGACTTGTCATTTGACTTTAAATAACCACAGTCGTAACAGTATGGATGATGACATTTCCGTTGGTTATAAATATTGTAGCTATAACAACCTTTGTTAAATGTACGTATAGCCTTGCTGAAAGAACCATCACTGAAAAAAATATATGAAGCGATATGAAAACATGTTGTTATGTTATAACATCAAAAATGTCATTAAATGTTATTATGGTGGAAAGTGATGGTCTGTTTATTACAGTATCTTTAAACTTAATGAGGTTAGTGTCTATTTTAATAGCCTATCCATTGTAATATGTTGTTCTTTGTTCAACGTTTCTCGGCCCCATAGCACAGCAGTCTATGAGGCAGGGAAGTACACAAGGGAATCCACTGCACAGACAATAAATACTACAATGTAAGACATCACCACGCACGCAAGCACACACGCACGGACAACAAAATAGGCTATCCTATCTCCTAGCATCGTGTCATGAATGTAACAAAAGAAGAAAAAAAGCACACGACCAGCCAATTGTCACCCCACTTCAGCACCCAAATCAACATTGATGGCCAGTAATTGAACAGGTAGCCAAATTAATCAATAAATACCCGCTGATGTTTTCCGAAGTAGGTCCGTTAGATGTTTTATTCCTTTTTAGATTGTGTCAATCCCCGTGTGGCCTCAATATCGGGCGTCGTGCCGTAGTTAAAAGACCACCTGCTAAGGTAAATTGGATGGAACAACCATTGGACCGGACAGTCGGCATTGCCTCTCCGTTGTCATCGGGTACATTGGAGACTGCGAGATGCTCTTTCCCCCTGGAGACTAGTCGTGGTCCAGACACCCGGTTGTCACGCCCATCTCTCTCTAGCGCTGCTCTCCTTTGGTAAAAACTCAGTAGTCATACGGATCCACCATCGCCCACGTTAATGCGTCTCTGCAGTTGGTCAGGATTCCGCGACTATTGCGTAAAGCCGTCTTCAGATTCGCACAACGTGCTGGCTCCAGCTATCTGCTGAATACTGCCCGCGCGTGGTACTTGTACTGTACAGTAGGTAAGCTACTGTAAAAAAAAGGCTCGCTTCAGGCAGGTACAGTAGCATAGGCAGTGTGTAGATTAGTCTATGTGAATGACAATGTTTTCGATTTTTCAGAAACACCTCACTGCTCTATATTATAGGGAGATATGATAAGTGGCTGTAAATTTGAAGAATGAGCAAGCTGTTGACTTGCTGAGAAACACATACTACCTTTCTCCAAGGCAAAAAAAAGGTAATTTCTTGCTACTTATGGGTAAATATGTAAATTATATTAATAATAATGTATAAAAAAATGTTAAAGTAGGCCTAGAATAAAATTAAGAACATTTGCATGTAGGGTTATGATTTGCGTTCGCTTAATAAAACGTGGGAAAAAAGGAATAAAATGCTCTAATACAAACATTCCTTAATGATGTTTTGTTAATTGGCTGTCATTAAACTCCTGTTATACAGTCCTAATAATAGGTCCACTGACATTCGAAAGTGTCACGGGAAGGCGTGCGTCTGACGCCACATGATGACGTTCAATTACAGCGCCCAGGATATGTTATGTGAGCGGGCAAGAACTGACATTTTTCTCAGCTCGCGTTTAGGAATATTTTTTTCACGAATTAAGGTGGTCAAGGAATTATCAAACCACGGCATAATATCTTTGTTGAAACACAACCATTGACTCTGTACCCTCGCCATGGTAGAGGATGACGATTTAACGCCAAATTTTATGTCAAACCAAATGTGGAGCAGCAATGGCGAGTTTGTCCCTCCTGACGGAATATGCTGGGTGTCTGTTCTGTCATGTTTGCTGCTTGCCTGCTCCTACGTTGGGAGCTTATACGTGTGGAGAAGTGATTTGCCAAGGTAAGCCTCGTATTTCTTTGCTTTCTTGATTCGTGGAAGATTCTATAGACATACGGAAGTGGTAGTTTGCCAGCTTGTCGGCGGATAACTACCTAGCATGGCTTTCGTGCAGGGCAATTCCATGGTAACGGAATTACGCTGAATCTCCATTGTTTCACTTAAATGTATGCCAAACCAAAAACATCTATTTCAAAGTTGAACAAGCCATACTACTCTGAACAATTTACATAGTCATTTCAACAAAAAAAGGCCAAAGGCCAGCAGATGGCGTTATTGAGTCGTTTACATATAAATAGTGGATTTTCTAAAGCATACTTGAAATGTAACTATTTTCTTTTATATAATGCGTCATTTAGTTAGTCTAAAGCACTTATCAGAGAGATCTGCCTCGATTCTGTTCTTTCTTCTGCTAACAAATGGGAAATGATAAAATTCAGAATTGTCATCACTACTGGTAAAATGCCTTCACTACTAGTAAAATGCTAGCTCAGAAAAGATTATCCAAGTAGATGGATATTATTGTTGATATTAACAGGCTGAGCAATAAACTTGATTTAAATGAAGATGAAAACGCAGAGCTTGCTAAATGCCAATGTGATCTGGACGACATGTATAACAATAAGGCACATAGTGCGGGGTGGCAGGTAACCTAGTGGTTAGCGCGTTGGACCAGTAACTGAAAGGTTGCTAGATCAAATCCCCAAGCTGACAAGGTAAAAACCTGTTGTTCTGCCCCTGAACAAGGCAGTTCATAGGCCATCATTGTAAATAAGAATTTGTTCTTAACTGACTTGCCTAGTGCAGCAAGGAGCCAAGTTAAGTTGCTAGCTAGCATTAAACTTATCTTATAAAAAAACAATCAATCTTAACATAATCACTAGTTGCATATAATAAATGCGGTGCCTGTTCATTTATCATCGAATCACAGCCTACTTCAACTTCGACAAACGGGTGATGATTTAACAAAAGCGCATTCGCGAAAAAAGTACAATCGTTGCACCAATGTGTACCAAACCATAAATATCAATGCCTTTCTTAAAATCAATACACAAGTACTGTATTATTTTTTTTTACCCTGCATATTTAGTTAATATTGCCTGCTAACATGAATTTCTTTTAACCAGGGAAATTGTGTCACTTCTCTTGCGTTCAGTGCAAGCAGAGTCAGGGTATATGCAGAAGTTTGGCCCGCCTGGCTCGTTGCGAACTGTGTGAAGAGCATTTCTTCCTAACAAAGACCGTAATTAATTTGCAAGAATTTTACATAATTATGACATTGAAGGTTGTGCAATGTAACAGCAATATTTAGACTTAGGGTTGCCATCCGTTCAATAAAATACTGAACAGTTCCGTATCTCACTGAAAGAATAAACGTTTTGTTTTCGAAATGATAGTTTCCGGATTTTACCATATTAATGACCTAAGGCTTGTATTTCTGTGTTTTATTATATTATAATTAAGTCTATGATTTGATATTTGATAGAGCAGTCTGACTGAGCAGTGGTAAGCAGCAGCAGGCTCGTAAGCATTCATTCAAACAGCACTTTCCTGTGTTTGCCAGCAGCTCTTCGCAATGCTTGAAGCACAGCGCTGTTTATGACTTCAAGCCTATCAACTCCCGAGATTAGGCTGGCAATACTATAGTGCCTATAAAAACATCCAATAGTCAGAGGTATATGAAATACAAATGGTATAGCGAGAAACAGTCCTATAATAACTACAACCTAAAACTTCTTAACTGGGAATATTGAAGACTCATGATTAACCAGATTTCATATGTTCTCAGCAAGGAATTTAAACGTTAGCTTTTTACATGGCACATATTGCACTTTTACTTTCTTCTCCAGCATTGTTTTTGAGTTATTTAAACCAAATTGAACATGTTTTATTATTTATTTGAGACTAAATTGATTTTATTTATGTATTATATTAAGTAAAAATAAAAGTGCTCATTCAGTATTGTTGTAATTGTCATTTTATATATATAAAAGTGCTCATTCAGTATTGTTGTAATTGTCATTTTATATATATATATATATATATATATATATATATATATATATATAAAATGACAATTACAACAATACTGAATATATATTTTATATATATAAATATTATATTATATATATATTAAATAAATAAAAATTGGCTGATTAATCGGTATCGGCTTTTTTTGGTCCTCCAATTATCAGCGTTAAAGTCATAATCGGTCGACCTCTAATATTGACTGACCTTCACGTCTTAAAGTAATGATGGACTGTTGTTTCTCTTTGCTTATTTGAGCTGTTCTTGTCATAATATGGACTTGGTCTTTTACCAAATAGGGTTATCTTCTGTATACCACCCCTACCTTGTCACAACACACCTGATTGGCTCAAATACATTAAGAAGGAAATAAATTCCACAAATTAACTTTGAACATGGCACACCTGTTAATTGAAATGCATTCCAGGTGACTACCTCATGAAGCTGACTGAGAGAATGCCAAACGGTCCTTGTACCTAGCATCGAGCATGGTGGGGACACAGTAAAGAGGCTCAGAGAGAATGCCACCGAATCGCTTGTTCACAGCCTCTTGTAGAGTACTTTTGTAAGTTTTAACTCCACGGTATGTGTGGGCAGTTTTGTTGAGCAGCCGTTTCAATGCCATGACAGAGGGTACCACGTCTGCTGCAGACGCAGTTGATGAGCTTATTTCTCCAGTCAGTTGTTTGAATGGAGCTAGGAGTGTTCATGTTTCCAAGTATCAAACGTTCTCAAATGCCATTGAAATGGCTGCAGCGGTATGAGAACCAGGACATTCTTGAGCATGCAATAAGGCTTTCCTGAGTACGAAATCCTTGTCGACCCACTGTGCTGTCAGACTCAGCATACTCACGGGGTTGACATCGCTGGTCCAAATGTCAGTCGTGAAGCTAATAGCAGTGACGCCCATAGCAAGTAGCTCATAAATGTGCGTTTCAGCAATATTGTGTAACTCCGGTAGGGCAACATCTGAAAAATAGCACCTACTTGGTAGTGTGTACCTGGGGTTGAGGTGCTCGACCAGTTTTCAAATACCAACATCATCCATGACAGAGAACGGTTGATTGTCAAGGGAAATTAATTCCATTATCTTGGCGTTAATGGATTTCGCCTTTGAGTTGTCTCACTGAAATGTTCTTACTCTTTCAAATGACTGCTCGACTTGAACTTGTTTAGTTGTTGGAAGTGTGCCCTTAGTATTTTTCAGCTTTTCTGTGTAGCGCTGTATTTTTCATGCCGTCATTACGTCATCTACCTACGTTATATAGGTATGCACGTCAGCTTTGACATCGATTTTTCACATCGGGCCGATGTTGGCATTTTTAGCTAATATCGTCCGATACCGATATATCGTGCATCCCTAGTGACTAGTGTTCCATTATTAAAGATAAACAAGGCAGGCCCTAGTTTTGTTGAACCTGGACTACTGCCCAGTTGTGTGGTCAGGTGCCACAAAGAAGGACTTGGGAAAAATTACACCTGGCCCAGAACAGGACAAACGGCTGGCTCTTAAATGTACAGCTAACATTAATAATATGCATGTCAATCATGGTTCAATGTAGAGGAGAGATTGACTAGCACACAGTTCGGATACCCATGCATGCGCCACAACACATGGCACCAGAGGTCTCTTCACAGTCACCAAGTCCAGAACAGACTATGGGAGGCACACAGTACCTCATAGAGCCATGATTACGTGGAACTCTATTCCACATCAGGTAACTGATGCAAGCAGTAGAATCAGATTTAAAAAAAACAGATAAAAATACACCTTATGGAACAGCGAAGACTGTGAAAAGTCACACACACAGGTACATATATATATATATATATATATATATACACACATATACAAACAAACTATACACACATGTACACCTGGATAGTGTGTTGTAGTACACTAGTGACCGGAGGGGGCACACTTATTGTATTGTGAAATTTGTTGTAAAATGTATTTTAATGTTTAAAAGTTGTTATATAATGTGTATTACTGACTTAATTTTTGCTGGACCCAAGAAAGAGTAGCTGCTATCTTGGCAGGAGCTAATGGGGATCCATAATAAATACAAATGGTGAGAAGGCGAAATAAAGCGAGGAAAATATGCGACTTTCTTTATGAAACACCATTTTCCTCCACCATGCTAGAATAGCTAATGCTAGTCCCAGATGTTGCATATCGCGTTCAGCCAATCAGGTTGCAGCCACCCTTTTTTATTTTGAAACTATCATACTAGGGGTGGAAGCTTATTCATTATGTAAACCGTTTAAGAACCAAACAGAGTAAACGAAACTGGCAGGGACCTTCCTGAATTTGTCCAATAGAAACTGCCATGTGTGTTTTCTGTTTAGAGTGAACAGTGGTGTATCTGTACTTCACTATTTATATATATTTTTTAAAACTTTTACTCCACTACTTTCCTAAAGACAATATGTGCTTTTTACTCCAATACATTTTCCCTGAGACCCAAAAGTACTAGTTACATTTAGAATGCTCAGGCAGGACAGCAATATGGTCCAATTCACCCACCTATCAATATAGGCCGTTGTCATCCCTACTGCCTCTGATCTGGTGGTCTCGCTAAACACACAATGCGTTTGTAAATTAAGTCTGAGTGTTGGAGTTTGCCCGTCTGTCCGTAAAATAAAAAACAAGAAGATTGTGCTGTCTGGTTTGCTCAATAAAAGGAATTTGATGTATAGCATTTACTTATACTTGATACTTTTACCAAAGTATGACAATTTTGTACTTTTTCTACCACTGTATTTAAGTACATTTAAAACCAGATACTTTTAGACTTTTACTCAAGTAGACTTTCACTTTTACTTGAGTCATTTTCTATTTAAGATGAACTGAAAGGCTAAAACAAACCATAACATCTTCTCATATTTAAATCGGGTCTACATCTGTTGTATTCAGGGCATTTGACAACAAAAAAATGTGGTTTGATATGTATTTAAATCGGGTCTACATCTGTTGTATTCAGCGCATTTCACAAATAAAATGTGGTTTGATATGTATTTAAAGGTGCAATATCCAGAAATCACGCCGCCGTTTCCTGGTTGCTAAAATTCAAATAGTTCAACCTAAATTTCAGTTTGTGTCAAAACAAGCAAGTATACTGTAGAGAATCATTGTACCTTCTAAACCACTGTGAACTATTTTCCTTGACCAAAAATGTAGTATTTTCAGTTGTTTGAGCTGGTGTACAAAACCGAAAGTAAAAGATGCCAAAACCAAACTTTAGAACGGGAAGCATAGAAATAGAACAGATCTACCACTTCTTAGACTGGTTTTCAAGGAGAATAACAGTGTCGCATTCATTCCTTTTGGACAGTAAGATGAAATGACTCAATATCGCCATCTGCCGGCTTTTGGGCTAGTGCAGATGCAAAGTTTGGTACAGAATTACTGTAGCATCTCTCAAATGTTTATTCTGTTACCAAACGTATGTTTTTATAAAATGTTCAGTGTAAATTGTTAAATTAGTTGTGCATAGAGTTATATGGTTTGTTAAACTTTGAAATCAATGGTTTGTGTTTGGTATACGTTTTAAAGTGTCTCAGTGTAATTCTGTTACTGTGAAATTTCCCTGCAGCAGTCTGCTAGCCTTTCATTATTTGCTGGTAAATTAGCAAGCAAACTGAACCAGAGGGCTTATTTGTTTAGTTTCCTGCTTAATTGCAGTGTTCTTGCTCCTTGAGGGGCTGGTTTGTTTACAAAACGTAATGTTGACATGTGCATCTCCTGTGTGTGCATCACGTGCCTGCCCCCAGGGACCACCCGGCCGTTATCAAGAGGCGCTTCACCAGTGTCCTGATCGTGTCTGCCTTGTCGCCTGTCTTCGTGTGGACATGGAAGGTGTACACTGGTGTGATGGTGAGTCTCTACGCCACGCTGTCTCAGCTATAGGCCGACTGCTATTAGATGACAAAGCTCATGATTGGAAATGACAGCTGAGTCTGTGTTGATGCTTTCAAGTGCCTTTGAATAGCAGACTGCTGAAGTTTTATATGGGGAAACAATGGGTTATATTAGCTTACTGCGTCACATTTATCTACTGTATTAGAAAAGGTAGAGCAGCTTACTCCAATACAGTACAACTACACCGTAGCCAGCTTTCCAAGAAACCTCTTGCCCTGGCCTATAATGGACTTGATACATTGCAATCCATTATCTGGACACAGATGCATGACACAACCAGTTCCTTTAAGGCTGGGGCACAGGATAACAGCTGATTACAGCCTATTTCCCGGTCTGTTCATGGAGTGTTATACACATGAGAACATTTCCATGAATTCCATCCCTACTTCTCTTGTTCCCCTATAGCCCGGCCCGTCGTTGCTGGCTCTGATGGGCATTCGCTTCGAGGGCCTCATCCCAGCCATCATACTGCCTCTGCTGCTCACCATGGTAACAGACACAACAGACTGTTGTAGATATACTTTTAGTATTTTCTGACCTGCAGTAGTTAACCTCTGACCTTTGCTCTGGTAGGTTCTGTTTCTTGGCCCTCTCATCCAACTGGCTATGGACTGCCCCTGGGGCTTCATGGATGGGATACGAGTGGCCGTTGGTGAGAGACTGTCTAGAGATGATTATTCACCCAATATGGTTATTACTGCGTTATCCTGGAGACCATCTCTCTCTCTCCCCCTCCCCCCACTCCAACAGACCCATGGTTCTGGGCTCTGTGCCTCAGGGACATGCGCTGGCTGAGGAACCAGGTGGTGGCCCCTCTGACTGAGGAGCTGGTGTTCAGGGCTTGTATGCTGCCCATGCTGGTACCCTGCGCCAGTCCCTCCACTGCCATGTTGACCTGTCCCCTCTTCTTCGGAGTAGGTAAGTCCCATCAACATACTGCACCGCGGGATCGTCTAGATCTGGTTTGCATTTAGAAAAATCTGCTTGCCTCGACCCCAACTGAATTGAACAAATAATGTATTGGATTTAGCAGCATTTCATTCCATTAAATTAGAACAACCCCTTTAATGTATGTGTCATGTCAGTTAATGTCTGTGCGAGTCAATACGAACACCATCTGCCATTTTGACCTACATAAATATTGATGCTAAAGCTGTGCTGCACATTAGGGGTGCTACAACTGCAGCCAACACATACAGTGCCTTCAGGAAGTATTCAGACCCCTTAACTTTGTCCAATTTTGTTACGTTACAGCCTTATTCTAAAATGGATTAAATAAAAAGAAATCTCAGCAATCTATACACAATACCCCATAATGACAAAGCGAAAACAGGTTTTTAGAAATGTTTGGTAATTTATTACAAACAAAACAAAAATACATTATTTACATAGATATTCAGATGCTTTGTTATGAGATTTGAAATTGAGCTCAGGTGCATCCTGCTCCCATTGATCATCCTTGAGATGTTTCTACAACTTGATTGGAGTCCACCTGTGGTAAATTCAATTGATTGGACATGATTTGGAAAGGCATACACCTGTCTATATAAGGTCCCACAGTTGACAGTGCATGTCAGAGCAAAAACCAAGCCATGAGGTCGAAGGAATTGTCGGTAGAGCTTCAAAACAGGATTTTGTTGAGACACAGATCTGGGGAAGTGTACCAAAACATTTCTGTAGCATTGAAGGTCCCCAAGAACACATTGGCCTCCATACTTAAATGGAATAAGTTGGCAACCACCAAGACTTCCTAGAGCTGGCCGCCCAGGCCAAACTGAGAAATCGGGGGAGAAGGGCCTTGGTCAGGAAGGTCACCAAGAACCTCCACCAGAGTTCCTCTGTGGAGATGGGAAGGACAACCATCTCTGCAGCACTCCACCAATCAGGCCTTTTATGGTAGGGTGGCCAGATGGAAGCCACTCCTCAGTAAAACGCACATGACAGCCTGCTTGGAGTTTGCCAAAAGGCACTTAAAGACTCTAAGACCATGAGAAACAAGATTCTCTGGTCTGATGAAACCAAGATTGAACTCTTTGGCCTGAATGCCAAGCATCACGTCCGGAGGAAACCTGGCACCATCCCTACGATGAACCATGGTGGTAGTGGCAGCATCATACTGTGGGGATGTTTTTCAGTGACAGGGACTGGGAGACTAGTCAGGATCGAGGCAAAGATAAAGGGAGTAAAGTACAGAGATCCTTGATGAAAACCTGTTCGAGTTCTCAGGAACTCAGACTGGGGCGAAGGTTCACCTTCCAACAGGACAACATGGGAGTGGCTTCGGGACAAGTCTATGAATGTCCTTGAGTGGCCCAGGCAGAGCCCGGACTTCAACCTGATCAAACATCTCTGGAGAGACCGAAAACTAGCTGTGCAGCAACGCTCCCCATCCAACCTGACAGAGTTTGAGAGGATCTGCAGAGACGAATGTGAGAAACCCCCAAATACAAGTGTGCCAAGCTTGTAGCGTCACACCCATGAAGACTCGAGGCTTTAATCGCTGCCAAAGGTACTTCAACAAAGTACTGAGTAAAGGGTCTGAATACTTACCTAAATGTTGTATTTCAGTTTTTTTATTTTGTATAAATTAGCCAACTAAAATTAAACTGTTTTTACTTTGTCATTATGGGGTATTGTGTGGAGGAAAAAAACAAATGTAATGAATTTTAGAATAAGGCTGTAACCTAACAAAATGTGGAAAAAGTCCAGGGGTCTGAACCTTTCCGACGGCACTGTAGTTTTGTGTGTCTTGACTATTTACTAATAATTTTCATGCAAATGGAACCCCTGGCATATCAATGTAAAGCGAGAGAGAGAGAGAGAAGCAGTCTGCTTTTCTCTACTAGTTTTCGGGCTTCGCTAAACTCATTTAGGTGCTTTGAGCATCTGGACATAAATCCAATAAATGATAATTATTGTTATAATTATCATTATTATTATTATGATTATTGATATTATGATTATTCGTAGTATCATTATTATTCATGTTAGTATTGTTATTCATGTTATTATTATTCATATTATTAATAGTATTATTCATATTAATATTACAGAAAGGCAGTAGGCTTAAACCTCTGTTATTGACCTGTTGTGTTCTTAATAATATAGGAGCAAACGAGACGATTTGCAGTTGTCCTCATGCAGCTGCCGCTGGAAAGCAAAATGTTTTTTTCTGCCACAAAAAAATAAATTCTAACGAGTTTTAGCTAGATGCATGTGAAAGTGGTAAACGTGGTAAACAAAATGTAAATGGTGAATACATTTGGATAATAACATCTTTTTTATTTTTTTACTCTGTCCATGATGTCATATTTTTTTGTCCGGAAACTCTAAAGATGTTGTTTTCACAGCTCACTTTCATCATGTGATCGAACTGCTGCGATTCAGACAGGGCACTGTGTCTGGGATCTTTCTCGCTGCAGGTAAGGACCAACCGATTAACTTCAGCTTTTCTACTTTGTCTCCCGTGTGGTAGATGGCTCCTGTAGCCTAGCTATGTGTTCTTCTTTTCCACTGACTGTTAAATAGACTGTATATGATTATTAATGCTATGTGTTAATGTTTGTGTTGCAGTGTTCCAGTTCTCCTACACCGCTGTCTTTGGAGCTTACACTGCCTTCATATTTATCAGAACAGGTGGGTACTAGCTACATTACATGACCTACATGAGCTCTGTCTGGGTCTGTGGGTACTAGCTAGGTCTGTCTGGGTCTCTGGGTACTAGCTAGGTCTGTCTGGGTCTGTGGGTACTAGCTAGGTCTGTCTGGGCCTGTGGGTACTAGCTAGGTCTGTGGGTACTAGCTAGGTCTGTCTGGGTCTGTGGGCACTAGCTAGGTCTGTGGGTACTAGCTAGGTCTGTCTGGGTCTGTGGGTACTAGCTAGGTCTGTCTGGGTCTGTGGGCACTAGCTAGGTCTGTGGGTACTAGCTAGGTCTGTCTGGGTCTGTGGGTACTAGCTAGGTCTGTCTGGGTCTGTGGGCACTAGCTAGGTCTGTCTGGGTCTGTGGGTACTAGCTAGGTCTGTCTGGGCCTGTGGGTACTAGCTAGGTCTGTCTGGGTCTGTGGGTACTAGCTGGGTCTGTGGGTACTAGCTGGGTCTGTGGGTACTAGCTGGGTCTGTGGGTACTAGCTGGGTCTCTCTGGGCCTGTGGGTACTAGCTAGGTCTCTCTGGGCCTGTGGGTACTAGCTAGGTCTGTCTGGGCCTGTGGGTACTAGCTAGGTCTGTCTGGGCCTGTGGGTACTAGCTAGGTCTGTCTGGGCCTGTGGGTACTAGCTAGGTCTGTCTGGGCCTGTGGGTACTAGCTAGGTCTGTCTGGGCCTGTGGGTACTAGCTAGGTCTGTCTGGGCCTGTGGGTACTAGCTAGGTCTGTCTGGGCCTGTGGGTACTAGCTAGGTCTGTCTGGGCCTGTGGGTACTAGCTAGGTCTGTCTGGGCCTGTGGGTACTAGCTAGGTCTGTCTGGGCCTGTGGGCACTAGCTGGGTCTGTGGGCACTAGCTAGGTCTGTCTGTGGGCACTAGCTAGGTCTGTCTGTGGGCACTAGCTAGGTCTGTCTGTGGGCACTAGCTAGGTCTGTCTGTGGGCACTAGCTAGGTCTGTCTGTGGGCACTAGCTAGGTCTGTCTGTGGGCACTAGCTAGGTCTGTCTGGGTCTCTTTCTTTGTGGTCAGATTGGTTGTTGTAAAGTTGTGTGTGTGCATCCATTTTGTTACCTTGAATGTTTCTATCTACCTAATATTGGTTAATATTTCCTGAATATTTCTAGCTACTTTTCTCTCTGTCCTCAGGTCACCTGGTGGGGCCGGTGCTGTGCCACTCTTTCTGTAATCACATGGGCTTCCCTGCCCTGAGCACTGCCCTGGAGCACCCCCACCGCCTCACCATCCTCTCCTGCTACCTGCTGGGGGTCCTCCTCTTCCTCCTCCTCCTCTTCCCCCTCACAGACCCCCTCTACTACGGCCTGCCCACCCCCGTCTGCACCCTGGCCTCTGTCCCCAGCTCCCTATGCATCTCCTGATCCCACGCCCACCCACCACACACACTTCTGTACTCGATGGACCGGTCCGCTGATTCTACCATCCATCAGCAGCCAAAAGGAGGAGCGGTCCAAGTGGTCCTAGCGCTAGGGGTGTTTTAGCTCTTTGGTCATGCCTGCTTTGATGAGCTCTCTCTGGGGGGAGGTGGGAAGGGTTAAGGCTGTGTCAGGTATGGACATTCAGTACTATCGGCTGTCTCTGCTATGTATGCTGCTAGGGGCAACAGGGTAACTTAGACAGCCATTCCCTATGTTCAGGTTACATTGGCAGTCAGTCAGTTAGCCAGTCAGTCAATATGTGGTCTGTCGTGTAGACTCAACAAAGGAACCGTATCTGGCCAAGACGTGTGGCGCTGTAGTAGTAAGACATTCTGGTGGTCAATAACGTCAGTGTTTTCATCTGTTCTAGATGCTGAATAACAGTTATTTATTTACACATCTGCATGTTTCTATTCTGTAGTGTTTTATTGGTGGGGGATAGTTGGGTTGTTACAGTTGGACTGTAGTTGTCCATGATAGTTTAGCCACGGTTCTCAGTCTTCCTCTCAGGCTTTTAAGACACCAGACTATTGGTGTTTGGCGAGATCACAAAGTGCACAGTCTTTACCCAGCCCTGAATTCAGTCATTCACTCTAGTTGACACTCATTCCAAGCATCCATTCCATGTCATGCCGATAGAAGCCTATAATCACCAAGCTAACATTACCATTCTTAGGGCCAGGAGATTTTCCCTGACAATGTGAACCTGATCTGGGCCCCTACCGTTCGCTGCACACAGTTTGACCTTTTACAAGGGTTATCCATGTTCATGGCTCTTTGTTCTTGAACTGCTTTTTTACTTGAGCGATTGAAGTGGGAGGTACCTTAAGGTGGGGTGGGTTGACGGACAGTTAACCCCTTAAGGGACTTGAACCCTGTAAGACTCAGGTGTACTGTAGTCGTATGTATGCATGTAGGTTTGAATGCTATCTAACCACTACTTTGCATGCTGCTACATGTTGCAATATGGATGTCAGACAAGATGACAGGTCTATATTCTTCTACAGACAGACACACACACACACACACACACCAAGCTACAGTGCATTTGGAATGTATTCACACCCCTTGACTTTTTCCATATTTTGTTACGTTGAAGCCTTATTCTAAAATGTATTAAGTATTTTTTTTCCCCTCAACAATCTACACACAATACCCCATAATGACAGAAGTTTATTTTTGAATTTTTTACACATTAATTCCAAATTAAAAAACAGATACCTTATTTACATAAGTATTCAGACCCTTTGCTATGAGACTCGAAATTGATCTCAGGTGCATCCTGTTTCCATTGATCATCCTTGAGATGTTTCTACAACTTGGAGTCCACCTGTGATAAATTCAATTGATTGGACATGATTTGGAAAGGCACACACCTGTCTATGTAAGGTCCCACAGTTGACAGTGCATGTCAGAGCAAAAACCAAGCCATGAGGTCGAAGGAATTGTCCGTAGAGCTCCGAGACAGAATTGTGTTGAGGCACAGATTCCTGTGACATTGAAGGTCCCCAAGAACACATTGGCCTCCATGATTCTTAAATGGAAATATTTTGGAACCACCAAGACTCTTCCTAGAGCTGGGAAATAGGGGGAGAAGGGCTTTGGAGTTTGCCAAAAGACACATAAAGACTCTGACCATGAGAAACAAGATTCTCTGGTCCAATTAAACCAAGATTGAACTCTTTGTCCTGAATGCCAATTATCACGTCCGGAGGAAACCTGGCACCATCCCTACGGTTAAGCATGGTGGTGGCCGCATCATGCTGTGGGGATGTTTTTTTCAGTGGCAGGGACTGGGAGACTAGTCAGGTTCGAGGCAAAGATGGACAGAGCAAAGTACAGAGATCCTTGATGAAAACCTGCTCTAGAGCGCTCAGGACCTCAGACTGGGGCGAAGGTTCACCTTCCAACAGCACAATGATCCTAAGCACAGAGCCAAGACAATGCAGGAGTGGCTTTGGGACAAGTCTCTGGCCCAGCCAGAGCCCAGACTAGAACCCGATCAAACATCTCTGGAGAGACCTGAAAATAGCTGTGCAGGGACACTCTCCATCCAACCTGGCGGAGTTTGAGAGGATCTGCAGAGAAGAATGGGAGAAACTCCCCAAATACAGGTGTGCCAAGCTTGTAGCATCATAGCCAAGACTTGAGGCTGTAATCACTGCCAAAGTTGCTTCAGCAAAGTACTGAGTAAATGGTCTGAATACTTTTGTAAATGTGATTTTAATTTTTAAAACAATTTATTTAGTGAGAAAATTGTACCTGTTTTTGCTTTGTCATTATTGGTTATTGTATGTAGATTGATGAGGGGCGGAAAAACAATTTAATCCATTTTAGAATAAGTCTGTAACGTAACAAAATGTGGAAAAAGTTGAGGGGTCTTACTACTTTCCAAATGCACTGTATTACCCAAAAGAAGGTAATGTACAGACAGTGTTACATCGCAATGTTTACTTACTCACTCACCGCAAATGATACTTTGCGTTGTTTGTGAAAATGCATGTTATTTACTTGACCAGGCTATGACCATTGTAGTCCATTGCACTATATAGACAGGGTGTAGTTTAGATTCAGTGTGGGTTGTTGATTTTTCTAGGGAATTGTAATGGAACCCGGTGTAGTACTATATAACAGTTCCACCTGACTAGAACAGAAGTGTGGTGTGGTTCATGAACCAGCAGGTTGAATCACACTGAATGTATTGCAACGGGATGCCGAGGCACATGAAGTCACTGGTCCCATTTATAAACGGACTTCACTGTGTAAATTGGAAACGTATCTCTGGAGAGTCACATGCAAGAGATGCTAACATTCACTGACAAAGATAGATCTGTGAAGCTATCTACCACAGCAGTGAGGACTGTACTGTATAAGCTATGAAGGAGTTACTTTATAGTTCTTTAGCAATAACTTAGTTGATGGAAAAGGACCAAAATCAGGGAATTATCTGAAATGGGTGTGTATGTGAATTGAAAAAGCTAAAAAGCCCATTCTTGTTGCTTAGAGGTGCTTGGAGATTTCAGAATAATCACCAGCCATTGTTTTGAATTGATAGTTTTATGTTTGGGCCAACCTCAGATGAGCCATGTATCTCCTAGTTGAAGGTTCAAGAGACATCCTCTTGAATAAACCTGCATGGTGCGTCCAGGCCATCTGTAATGACCTGAAATGTACGTCAGAGGGCGCAAGAGTACCATGTCTGGGCGTACTGCCGTAGTAATGTGAAGCACAGGAACCTGGGACTTTCACACAGGCTGTTCATTGGGTTTCTCTTGACGGATAGTCATCCGTCACTTGAAAAAACAATCCGTTTTTATTCCGTTTTTTTCCTCCCACAAGCCTTGATCCAATAGACAGGACGGATATAGGCTTAGAGAAGAGAAAGTGGGTTTGAACCTAACAACAACTTAGTGATACAGATCGTCTAGCTACCTTCGCTCTGAGTAATCTCTCAGATCAATTAAACAAAGACTGTAGGATCTAGCCTCCCTTTTTAGAGTCAAACTATAAACTATCTTGATGTCTCCCTCTCACAAAAAACTGCATGTGAATGTTTTGACTTGAGGCACCGGCCGAAGACGTCATTTTGGGAGTCCAACCAATATCGTCAATAGAGTCAGAGATGACTGTTGTTTCCCCCTACAGAGATGACTGTTGTTTCCCCCTACAGAGATGACTGTTGTTTCCCCCTACAGAGATGACTGTTGTTTCCCCCTACAGAGATGACTGTTGTTTCCCCCTACAGAGATGACTGTTGTTTCCCCCTACAGAGATGACTGTTGTTTCCCCCTACAGAGATGACTGTTGTTTCCCCCTACAGAGATGACTGTTGTTTCCCCCTACAGAGATGACTGTTGTTTCCCCCTACAGAGATGACTGTTGTTTCCCCCTACAGAGATGACTGTTGTTTCCCCCTACAGAGATGACTGTTGTTTCCCCCTACAGAGATGACTGTTGTTTCCCCCTACAGAGATGACTGTTGTTTCCCCCTACAGAGATGACTGTTGTTTCCCCCTACAGAGATGACTGTTGTTTCCCCCTACAGAGATGACTGTTGTTTCCCCCTACAGAGATGACTGTTGTTTCCCCCTACACAGATGACTGTTTTCCCCCTACACAGATGACTGTTTTCCCCCTACACAGATGACTGTTTTCCCCCTACACAGACGAACCAGCTGCTAGATTGACTTTGTTGTCGAAATGTACACATACAAATTTATACATGACGAGGCTGTGTCAAATTCTTATTAGGTAGGCTCAGGAGACCGTACATCTACAGATGAATATTGTCAGGAGATGGCACATCTACAGACTAGAGAGAGCTGTTTCATCAATACAGTCAAATTTCATCTAACATCTCATTCTCCCCATCAACGTTGTCCGCTTTTGGAAAACATATATTTTGTCACTGGCACGAATTGTCTGAATCCTGCCTTGTCACGGGTTAGGCTGCTTCTCACCAGAATGTTCTTATTTTATTTTCCTGGTATTGACTTGAATTGAAATCCGGTAGAAATCCGTAGGCTACATTTGCAAGGCACTTGGGAGAAACGCTGACTCCCCTTTCCTGCTTGACAACACTTTCACTTTGTCTTTTTATAATGTTTCTCTCTAAAATGTCCGAGCCAAACAATCCCGTCTACAGTACTCTCAAAGTAGTGACTTCCTGTACATGCATAAAGCGGACACACAGCGGTAGAGACAGGAATATATATTTTTGCAAGTTAATATGAAGCTCTCTTTTACTAAAATGACACAACAGAAGAATGATATAGTATTTAAAAGATTGGATTTTTCAGAGTTGTTGAATACGTGCTTTGACTCTGACCTGGTTGTGAAGACAAAAAGACGACGCACATGTTTATATTGAATACTATATTTTGTAATCAAATCTATTTTAGTGACATGGACTTGAATCTATTGATATGTGTATTTGGGTTTTCGGCCACAGTGTACAATGCAATTTCTTTGGAGACTTGCCAATATTGAACAGACAGTGTTTCATGACGACAATCTTTTATGAGATCTTATAGAAAGCACACACTGCAAAAAGCTCAACAATTTGGAAATAAACAAGCTCATTTTATAAAACGTCTCTGGTGTTGTTTTTGATCGTCTTTGTGCCCAATGTTTTGCTTTTCACTTAAATAATTTGACTCAATCGTTGAATTCCTGGATCCCTCCCCAGTTATTGAGTGCTCAACGTACTGGCTAACGATTTGTATTGAGTCTGTCTAACTGATGTCGAGTTTCCAAACCTCTCTATGGTTTGGAACAACATGTCAATGTCTGAAGCACACAGAGTTATGTAGTGATGAATGTGAGCCAACCACATCAAGTAGACCCATAGTCCATGTGGTATTCATCATCACATTCTTATGTTACTGATACAATTTGTCTTGATTTTCTATGAACTGCAAGGTAGGCATTTCTGCATCGCTTGCTGTTTGGGGTTTTAGGCTGGGTTTCTGGATAAGCACTTACTGATGTCTGCTGATGTAAAAAGGGGCTTTATAAATCCATTTGATCGATTAGATCTTTTATCAGTACACACATCGTGGAGTTCTGTAACTAGAATCCATGCCTATTTATTCCTGGTACACACCTATTACCACATTACACTCCAGAATAATCCTCCTTGCCATTGTCAACACAAAAGCCCAGCAAATTATTTATCATTAGTTATTGGCCAGGCTCCATTCAGTGGTGCTACAGACACTTTTTTACAAAGTTATCTCTTTGTGCTGGGTCTCCTGGGGGGCATCATATTTGAAAAGACAAGTAGACGCACAGAGATGGTTTGAAGTTCTCTGCATGGAGATGAGCCATGTCAGAAAGGTGATGTGATGACACTGTTGGCTATGTGACACACTGATTCATCAGTGGCACAGTCACTCTAGTATGAATTGTGTGTGTGTGTGTGTGTGGGGGGGGGGGGGGGGTCCAGACCTGTCAATTACTGACTACATTCCTATTATATTTTCTGATAGTTTTATACTTCCTCTTTTTGCATCGTCCCCTGTGGCATCTTTCACATCTTACCCCACCCACCCTTTGTCTCTCTGTGTTTTCATCCACTTTGTAGAACTGTCTTTTTCTAAAGCTGCCCTTGTTCAAGGGCTGTGAATCAGGCTTCGTGGAAACATCTCAAAGGAGAGCGAGAACATTACTCACTCCGTAACAAAAATCTTTTTTTAATCTGAATGGTCGGCGTGGGCGTAAAGCAAACAGCTTCTCTAAATCGATCATCAGTGCATCTTCCAACCTTGATGTGTATGTTCATATCTAAATGAATTAGTGCTAGCCGGGAAACTAGCTTGCGATATTGTGTAAAATGTGTCATACGCGTCGATGTAGCTCTACATAATACTCCCATCATGGATTTTTATGATGTCTGCATCACATTCAATTCCACTTAGGCTGCTTTTAGACAGGCAGCCCAATTTCTGTTCTCAGATCAGCTATTAAGATCAGCTCTAAGAAGAGAAGATCTGATGTGATTGGTCAAAAGACCAATTAGTGGAAAACTGGGCTGCCTGTGTAAATGCAGCCTTACTGTCTCTTATGGCAGCAGCATGAAAGGAGCTGATTCTAGAGTCACTAGTATTCCTTCATTTAGATTCTTCCTCACCAGGATCTGGATATGACTGAAGTAACTCAACAAATTATGACCTTGTATCAATATTGAATAAAGGGTTTTACACCAATCATTTGAGTGATGTCATCTGTCGGTTATCATTCAGATTTGTTCATGTCGTATGGGTCTGGATTGATATTTTTTTACTGGCCTGTCCTCACAGCTTCCAGATGTAATGTTTCTCTGTCTTGGTCTTTAAATCCGGACCCAGTCCCTCTTAACTGTAACTCTCAGGTTATTGCAGTTAAACAGAGGGTGAAGGCTTCTTAACAACATCTACCCCCCAAGCCATAAGACTCCTGAACAGCTAATCAAATGGCTACCAAGACTATTTGCATTGTCCCCTCCCCCCTCTTTTACGCTGCTGTCAAAAAAGCTAACTTTTTTGACCATTTAAAATAACATTAAATTGATCAGAAATACAGTGTAGACATTGCTAATGTTGTAAATGACTATTGTAGCTGGAAACGGCAGATTATATATTTTTTATGGAATATCTACACAGGCGTTATCAGCAACCATCACTATCAGCAACCATCATCTACACAGCCCATTATCAGCAACCACCACTCCTGTGTTCCAATGGCACGTTGTGTTAGCTAATCCAAGTTTATCATTTTAAAAGGCTAATTGATCATTAGAAAACCCTTTTGCAATTATGTTAGCACATCTGAAAACTGTTGTTCTGATTAAAGCAATAATATTCCATCAAAAATCTGCCGTTTCCTGCTACAACAGTCATTTACAACATTAGCAATGTCTACACTGTATTTCTGATCAATTTGATGTTATTTTAATGGACCAAAAAATTTGCTTTTCTTTCAAAAACAAGGACATTTCTAAGTGACCCCAAACGTTTGAACAGTAGTGCACACGTACATATTTGTAACGGGCGTCGTAAGGATTGGACCAAGGTGCAGCGGGAACGTGTATACTCATCTTCTTTATTAAATCAAAAGAAGGAAAACAAACATCACGTATACAAAACAACGAACGACACTAAACAGTCCTGTCAGGTGCACAGACACAAAACAGGAGACAACTACCCACAAATCCCATTACAATAATACCCCTATACATAGGACCTTCAATCAGAGGCAACGAGGAACAGCTGCCTCCAATTGAAGGTCAATCCAATGAACTAAACATAGAAATAGATAGACTAGACTGAACATAGAAATACACCAACATAGACCAAAAACCCCGGAACACTAAACAAACACCCCTCTTGCATAAGCACATAGACCAACAAACCCCGAGACACTCTAAACAAACACCCCCTGCCACGTCCTGACCAAACTACAATAACAAAAATACCCCTTTACTGATCAGGACGTGACAATATTACCTCAATTACCTCGACTAACCGGTGCCCCCGCACATTGACTCAGTACCGGTACTCCCCTGTGTATAGACTCGCTATTGTTCTTTTACTGCTGCTCTTTAATTATTTGTTACTTTCTATTTTTAACTTAACACTTTTTTTTTTAAATGCATTGTTGGTTAAGGGCATATAAGTAAGCAGTTCACTGTAAGGTTGTATTCGGCACAACATTTGATTTGATGGCTCAGTTGCTCAGAAACCAGGGACATATTAATGTATATTAGCCCATAGCCTTCGTAACACCAAGTTCCTAGCAGTTCAAATCCAATGGAGAGGAGACCCACGGTGAGTAAACTAGTCGTCCGGGGGAGATGCAGTAGTCTGTAGAAATGAGATGGCTAGCACGGGTGTACAGGCTCTTCAAACATACTGCTTCCGATGTCCATCTCGTGAGGGAACCTATAGTTTGTGACTGAATTGGATAGATTAGAAGTGGCCTCTCCAACCTCGACCCGCCTACTCAATCTCCTCCTCCTTCGCAATCTGACACTCTATCTCCATACTTCAGAAGGCCTGGGCAATCAAATAGAGAGGGAGGGAGAAGGAGAGAGAGGGAGGGAGAAGGAGAGAGAACGATTAAAAGGCTCAGGAAATAGTGATGATGAGTAAGCTCTTCATCATACACCACTGGAAGGAAAGGGAAGGCAGTAAACCTTGGAAGTTCATCACAGAATATTAAACTATTTTCTGCCATCAGTTTGATATTGAGGGTAAACTGCATTACATAGCAGTGTGTGTGAGACAGAGAGAGAGAGAGAGAGGGAGAAAAGGTGTGTGCGATTGTGTATGTGTGTTCTGTGCCACCAACATCTGTGAGTGAATAGAATTTTAAACATGGTATTATTACTTATTCTTCCCTTCTCAAGGGCACCTGGAGCTGTTATGCATCACGAGGGCCTGGGAGGAGGATTTTCTCTTCCAGTGGAACATGTCAGAAGAGAATATACACAGGTAGTTACTATGCAAGGCTAGTAGACAGACTGGAGAGAGGCTTTCCACTCCCTATCAAATGATCCGTAGCCTAATTGGTATTTATTTAGTATTTATTAGGATTCCCAATTAGCTGCTGCTGAGCAACGGCTACTCTTCCTGGGGTCTAAACAGGAAACAACACAACAAATAAAATACAAAAATATACATAAATATACATAGCACAACATTTACATTACAATTTAGCCATTCAACTGATGCTCCCATCCAGAGCGACCCACAGCTAGTGCATCCCCTTTCATCTGGAGATAGCCAGGCGAGACAAACACATACACGACCAAAAGTATGTGGACACCTGCTCATCGAACATCTCATTCTAAAATCATGGGCATTAATATGGAGTCAGTCCCCCCTTTGCTGTAATAACAGCCTCCACTCTTTTGGGAAGGCTTTCCACTAGATGTTGGAACATTGCTGCAGGGACTTGTCAGGGCTCTCTGTGCAGGCCAGTCAAGTTTTTCCACGTTGATCTCGACAAATCATTTCTGTATGGACCTTGCTTTGTGCATGGGGGCATTGTCATGCTAAAACAGGAAAGGGCCTTCCCCAGACTGTTGCCACAAAGTTGGAAGCAAAGAGTTGTCTAGAATGTAGCGTTAAGATTTCCCTTCATTGGAACTAAGGGGCCTAGCCCGAACCATGAAAAACAGCCCCAGACCATTATTCCTTCTCCACCAAACTTTACAGTTGGCACTATGCATTCGGGCAGGTAGGGTTATTCTATCATCTGCCAAAACCAGATTAGTCCATCGGAGTGCCAGATGGTGAAGCGTGATTCATCACTCCAGAGAACGCGTTTCCACTGCTCCAGAGTCCAATGGCGGCGAGCTTTACACCACTCCAGCCGACGCTTTGTGCATGGTGGTCTTAGGCTGGTTTCCGGCTGCTCGGCCATGGAAACCAATTTCATGAAGCTCCCAACGAACAGTTATTGTGCTGATGTTGCTTCCAGAGGCAGTTTGGAACTCGGTAGTGAGTGTTGCAACCGTGGACAGACGATTTTTACGCACCAAGCTTGTGTGGCCTACCACTTTGCGGCAGAGCCATTGTTGCTCCTAGACGTTTCCGCTACACAATAGCAGCACTTACAGTTGACCGTGGCAGCTCTAGCAGGGCAGAATTATTATTATTTCATTTTTATTTTTGACTTTATTTGTAGATTTTCATATATAACAACAAAAACAGTACAACCCCAACCCCTCATTCTCCAATCCATCCATCCATCCATCCAACCATCCACTCCCTTCCTCCCTTCCTCCCTCCAAATCAACAACCCACCAAGGCATCCATAAAAGTAAGTTTAATAGGAAAGAAAAACAGAAACAAACAGTAATAGAAATGAAAAAAAGGTAAAAATTCTTAGCACAAATGGCCACTAGAACAGACATTTACATTCACGTCATTTAGCAGACGCTCTTATCCAGAGCGACTTACAGTAGTGAATGCATACATTTCATACATTTATTTTTTCTGTGCTGGCCCCCTGTGGGAATTGAACCCACAACCCTGGTGTTGCAAACACTATGCTCTACCAACTGAGCTACAGGGAAGGCTATAGACGTGACTGCTTACCAAACTATGCAAGTTACCGTAAGTAAAAGACAGGCTCTCCATGTATTGTATTAATGGGGACTAGGTTAAGTCAAACTTCTGTCGGGACCCATGCACAGTGTACCTAACCTTCTCCAGAGGCAGAGATGAGATCACCTCCTTAACCCACTGCATAAAGGAGGGCGGCTTTGCAGACTTCCAGTGAAAGAGGACAAGGTGGCGAGCTAGCAGCTATTGCGTTTGTCTGATGCGCGGTAGCATTCTGGTCTAGGGAAAGTACCCCACAAATGGTAGTGACCGGGTTGGGGCTAACAGTTGTATTACACCTATGTGAGAGTGCCTCAAAAATGGGGTTCCAGAGGCCACTCAAAGATTGGCATGACCAAAACATGTGTCGCACAGTTGCTGGACTCTGGTCGCATCTCAAACACGTCGGGTCATAATTTGGGTATATTTTTGTCAATCTGTCATTTGAGACGGTGCAAAACCTTAAACTGAATAAACCCATGCTTATGCAAAATGATGTGTGGATACACTCAATACTTTGTTGCGTTTGCATGTATCTAAAAAAAGTGGGTATTGGAAATATTTTGGTCAAACCTCAGAGTATCGAATGAGACGAATGTGTTATCAACAAATAGGTCACAAAAAAAACACCAGACCTGGAATGCCGTGTCAATCTGTGACACTGGGAAGAGATGATTAGATGTTAATGGAGAGAAGCAGCTTGCTTGTTTAAGGATAAAGTGACTTCGGAATTGGGACGAGATTTTAAGGGAGTTTTTATCAATTGGGCTCAAAACATGTGTGCCAAGGTTCATGGGCATTGGGGAGCACAGGAGCGAGACCAGAGAAGTTGGAAGGTGTCGTGTCTTTGGGGTACCATTAAACTGAAGACATGTTTATCAATTAACTCCCTGTAATTATTATCACGGGATCAAACTGATTCATCGTTTAATTGTAATTAACTAGGAGATCGGGGCACCAATGAAAATATTCAGATTACAAAGTTATAATTTTCCTAATATAACTTTCCTATATTATAACATTCTATATTATATTATATTATAGTATAGGCTGATTATCTTCTGGTTTAAATGGTGTATTTTACCTCGCGTCCAGTCTCATTCCAAACGTCGTAAATTGTTGTATCTGCACGAACCCAGTCTTTACTAAGAGTCATCCATACATCAATTGTCTTAAAATCATTTATTTACTAAACTAAGTAATTCACATAAAGTATACAAACAGTAATTATCATCACAAAGAATTGGTAGAGTAATGTGCCCTAGTGGTCTAAACAGGCATGGCTGGTGTCTTGTTGAACAATGGGTCATAAAGGGCAGCTGAGAAGACCCTACAGAGTTCATTAATATTAACAATTGATATGCTAATCCTTTGCACATGAACGCTCACTCATTCGAGAACAATTGCAATCAATATATATTTACGCTCAGTGTGTCGTCGGGATCCTTGTTGGAGCGTCGTTCCGTTGGAGAGTTCTCTCTCTCTCTCTCTCTCTCTCGGTTAGAATGGATCTTTCAAAGCGACATTCATTAATGTCGTCATAGAATGGATGTTTCGTTGGTCTTCGCGTTCAATGATATAATTTACTTAGCTGCAGACTAATAATTAATATCAAAGACTTGTTCTTATTCTGTCGGTATCAATAGTCTAAAAGTTAACCACGTGGTATAGTTCACTTTCAGTAGAGTACTTGGATGGTCAAACCTATTGGCCAACTTGCAATGGAGTGGAGGCCGGGTCTGAAGAAAGTAGATCAGGCTATGGTTTTATAGTGAACATGTCACATGACACCTGGTCTTGTCTGTGTCCCTGGGGGCGTGCCGATGACTGAGTTAAGCTTGGTACAGAAATATAATTCTATCACATTAACATCAGTACATGGCATCTCAATGTATTACAAATAGCTTTATCCTTATTAATACATTCTATACAACCATGTGGATGCAAGTCTCAAGGCTGAGGCAATTATATAAACCGTTTTATGGTAATATGGCTATATTGTCTCTTCTGAGTATCACAAAATTGTACCAAGCGGACCAGTTCGTAGCTGGATTCTTCACCAATCTTCCATACCTTCTCCAGAACACAAATGTCATTCGGTTCCCCAATTCTGTGAGTTGGAAGAATTTCCTGTGTCTCTCTATGGGACCCCTCTGTGTCTCAACTGGGCCATGTGGTTGTAAGATTCTCCTCTGGAATTTTACAACCCTTTCACACAGGGCCTGGGTGGGGGGAGGTATGTTGGGGGATGGTGCAAGGGGGGAGGGGGTCAACTGTCCTCCCTGTACTCAAAGAGGCCAACGTCATGACAAAGGCTTGACTGTAACTCTATGCTAGCCATCCTTGTTTTCAAATGTAGAAACCCAATAAACACATTTAGATATATTTGCTGACCAGTAGTAATGTAAAAATTTGTGAAGGCCCAGCCCGCCTGCGGGCTTAGGTCTCTCAATACAGTTGAAGTCGGAAGTTTACATACACCTTAGCCAAATACATGTAAACTCAGTTTTTCACAATTCCTGACATTTACATTTATTCCAGGTAAAAATTCCCTGTCTTAGGTCAGTTAGGATAACCACTTTATTTTAAGAATGTGAAAAGAACAGAATAGTAGAGAGAATGATTTATTTCAGCTTTTATTTCTTTCGTGACATTCCCAGTGGGTCAAAAGTTTACATACACTCAATTAGTATTTGGTAGCATTGCCTTTAAATTGTTTAACTTGGGTCAAACATTTCAGGTAGCCTTCCACAAGCTTCCCACAATAAGTTGGGTGAATTTTGGCCCATTCCTCCTGACAGAGCTGGTGTAACTGAATCAGGTTTGTAGGCCTCCTTGCTCGCACACGCTTTTTCAGTTCTGCCCACAAATTTTCTATAGGATTGAGGTCAGGGCTTTGTGATGGCCACTCCAATACCTTGACTTTGTGTTCCTTAAGCCATTTTGCCGCAAATTTGGAAGTATGCTTGGGGTCATTGTCCATTTGGAAGACCCATTTGCGACCAAGCTTTAACTTCCTGACTGATGTCTTGAGATGTTCCTTCAATATATACACATAATTTTACTCCTTCATGATGCCATCTATTTTGTGCACTAGTCCCTCCTGCAGCAAAGCACCCCCACAACATGATGCTGCCACCTCCATGCTTCACGGTTGGGATGGTGTTCTTTGGCTTGCAAGCCTCCTCCTTTTTCCTCCAAACATAACGATAGTCATTATTGCCAAACAGTTCTATTTTTGTTTCATCAGACCAGAGGACAATTTTCCAAAAAGTACGATATTTGTCCCCATGTGCAGTTGCAAACCATAGTCTGTCTTTTTTATGGTGGTTTTGGAGCAGTGGCTTCTTCCTTGCTGAACAGCCTTTCAGGTTATGTCAATATAGGATTAGTTTTACTGTGGATATAGATACTTTTGTACCTGATTCCTCCAACATCTTCACAAGGTCCTTTGCTATTGTTCTGTGATTGATTTGTACTTTTCGCACCAACATACGTTCGTCTCTAGGAGACTGAACGCGTCTCCTTCCTGAGTGGTATGACAGCTGCGTGATCCCATGGTGTTTATACTTGTGTACTATTGTTGGTACTGTAAATAGATATTCCCACTCAACCCAGTCGAAAGCCTTCACAGTACCAAGAGAGATGACAACCTCTGGCTGTCGAGTTAAGTGGGCAGAATAAAGAACATTAACTAGACGGAGCATATTATAGAAACATTTCCTACCTGAGATAAATCTGGTTTGGTCAGAGTTAATTACATTAGGCATCACTGTCTCTAAACGGTGCGAGAGGACCTTAGTGAGAATTTATAATTGCAGCACAAAAGGCTTATAGGGCGGTATGAGCCACAGTCTAGGGGATTCTTGTAGGAGGCTCCGGGCTGCGGGCCGTCTCAGGAGGCTCCGGGCTGCGGGCCGTCTCAGGAGGCTCCGGGCTGCGGGCCGTCTAAGGAGGCTCCGGGCTGCGGGCCGTCTCAGGAGGCTCCGGGCTGCGGGCCGTCTCAGGAGGCTCCGGGCTGCGGGCCGTCTCCGGAGGCTCCGGGCTGCGGGCCGTCTCCGGAGGCTCCGGGCTGCGGGCCGTCCCCGGAGACTCCGGACTGGGAACCGTCTCTGGAAGCTCCGGACTGGGGACTGTTGCAGGACTGGGCAGGCGCACTGGAGGCCTAGTGCGTGGAGCCGGGACAGGTGGCACCAGACTGGTGACACGCACTTCAGGGCGAGTGCGAGAAGCAAGCATAGGACGTACTAGACTGGGGAGGCGCACTGGAGGCCTGATGCGTGGGACCGGTACAGGTGGCACCGGACTAGTGACACGCACCTCAGGGCGAGTGCGAGGAGCAGGCACAGGATGTACTAGACTGGGGAGGCGCACTGGAGGCCTGA
The DNA here is from genome assembly GCF_965601325.2 of Salmo salar. Taxonomy (NCBI): domain Eukaryota; kingdom Metazoa; phylum Chordata; class Actinopteri; order Salmoniformes; family Salmonidae; genus Salmo; species Salmo salar. The sequence goes on along the minus strand of NC_138297.1, from coordinate 15,208,796 downwards.
TGCGTGGGACCGGTACAGGTGGCACCAGACTAGTGACACGCACCTCAGGGAGAGTGCGAGGAGCAGGCACAGGACGTACCTGACTGGGAACACGCACTTCAGGGAGAGTGCGGGGAGCAGGCACAGGACGTACTGGGTTGTGGAGGCGCACTGGAGACCTGGTGCGTAGAACCGGTGCAGGATATCCTGGACCGAGGAGACGCACCGGAGACCAGGAGCGCTGAGCCGGCACAACCCGTCCTGACTGAATGCTCACTTTAGCCCGGCAAATGCGGGGCGCAGGCACAGTGCACTGTATCTCCAGTGCGCATCACCGCATAACACGGTGCCTGACTGGTCACATGCTCCCCACGGTAAGCACGGGAGAGTTGGCTCAGGTCTCAACCCTGACTCCGCCAATCTCCCCGTGTGCCTCCCCCCCATATTTTTGGGGGAGCTGCCTCTCGGGCTTCCGTCGTTTCCGTGCTAGTTCCTCGTATTGTCGCCGTTCCTCTCTCGCTGTCTCTGCCTGCTTCCATGGCAGAGTCTTGTCCCCTGCCATTACCTCCTCCCAGGCCCAGGATGCCCTCCACTCTCTTCTCTCCCGGGCCCAGGATCCCTGCTCCTCCTGGGCACGTTGCTTGGTCCTTTGGTGGTGGGAGATTCTGTCACGGATGTCGTATGAAAGAGACCAAGGCGCAGCGTGCGTATCGTTCCACGTCTTTATTTCTATGTGAAACTATGCTGACCTCTTCTTCATGACTGCCGCCGTGTAGTCTGGGTAAATGCGAATTTTCTGTCCGCTGTTGGTGATTGGTGCCGCTTGTGCTGCCTTACGGAAGACATCCTCCTTCTCCTGAAGGTAATGGAATTGAACTACTATGGGTCTGGGCGGCTCCCCATTCTTCAGTGCGGACTGTATGCTTCTGTGAGCATGGTCAAGGGTGGGGGCGTAATCGAGGCCTAGAATTTCATATAGCAGTTTAGCTATGGACAGGGTAGGCCGCATTCCGCCTACGGTCTCGAGTCCCTCTCTCACGCTGAAAATGTGACCGTTCCTCCGGCGTTGTCTGTTCTCGAGGACCTCAACCTTGGAAGTGAGTTTGACGACATTTGATGATAGCCGGGTGACTTGCTCTTCCAGTGTCACCACTTTGTCGGAGTAAATATTTGCGCCATCTTCCAAGCTATTCAGACGGGTGTCATGCCTCGCCAAGTCTTCGTTAACGGAGTTGATCTTTATGTTGACCTCGGTGGCGATAGCTATTTGTGCTGATAGGTCAGTGGATAATAACTCCACCTTAGCCAGCACAGTCTGTTCAGATTTAATGATAGCCGCCATTACCATGGCTAGGTCGGGGGATCAGAGTCCGTGTCAGGTGAGCCTGAGGCTTCAGCAAAGGCCTGCTCCTTTGTGGCCCGCGGCCGTTGTTGTCTTCGACATTTAACGATTAAAAGGCCAAAAATGTCAGAAAAAAATACCAGATTAGTAAATTAGGTTGGATTCCAAATGAAATGTTACAAAATGAACACTGTGGGGGAGGTGCTGGTCAAGTATTAATAGTAAATTGTTCGCCCTGGATCGGAGCATCGAGACAACATTTTTTTACGAACTGACTTGTTGGAAAGGTGGCATCCTATGACGGTGCCACGTTGAAAAAGTCACTGAGCTCTTCAGTGAGGCCATTTTACTGCCAATGTGGAGATGGAGATTGTGTTGCTGTGTGTTTGATTTTATACACCAAATCCACTAATTTGAAGGTGTGTCCACACTTACTTTTGTATATATAGTGTATCACAGTCGTATCCCAACCATGTATCACATACATAATACAATACATAATGCATAAACATTTCTGTGTGTCTCTTCACAGTCCCTGTCGTGTCGAAGGTGTTCTTTTATCTGTTTTCTTAATCTGGTTGAATCTGTTTTTATTAGCGAGTACCTCAAGGATCCATAGGGTAATGGAGGAGTGATTGTTGTGGGGGTGTTTCAAATCCCAAGTGTACAGAGAGAATCCCAGGACTCAACCCTTGGGCAAAGCGCTGCTGGTCCTGAGGGTATGTCAGTGTAAGGTGGTCTGGTATTAATACATAATGCAGTATTGAATGGCTGTGCTGTTGGTCCTGTGAAGGCTATGATGGGTGGCGTGACATCATGACATGGACTCATGTCCCTGTAGAGTAGCTGTCTAGGTCACTGTACTGTGCTGTGATGGGGACTAGTGTCCCTCCAGCGGTGTTATGAGAGTGTGACTGTGTGAGGATGGAGCCTCATATCCACCACACTGGGTCACTGTGACCCGCGGACTAATTACAGTGGCAACACCTGCTCACTGTAAAATCAGATTGATTAATCCGAGGCGCAATCCAAATTCGACTGACCTCTGCACCATCATGAAGGGAATATGAAATGATGTTATGACGCACGCACACACACACACACACACACACACCCTCGTGCAAGTAATAAGTATGTCCTCCCTCTGTTTCTATAGAATGATATGCATACGGCACATATTCTCTTTCTGTGGTAATATAGTTGATTATTCCACAAAGTTACTGCTATTCTCAGTATCTTCCATTTTGAATGATTAGGTTTTAGTTGGAACGTCCAGAGTTTTTCCTACTAAGGTTAAATGGTCAGCTCAGGAAAAAGCTTCTGTTCCTATGATGTAATTACACAACTATCTGTCCAGTAATATTCCAATAAAAGTAGAGAGTATGATGAAATGTCTAGCAGTTGTATAGCCAGTGACTTGCAATGATGTTACCTGTCGTCATCCTACTAGAGAGAGAATTTATGCAGCCTCCAGGTTGAGCAGCCTCCGGGTTGAGCAGTCTCCGGGTTGAGCAGCCTCCGGGTTGAGCAGCCTCCGGGTTGAAGCCTCCGGGTTGAGCAGCCTCCCAGGTTGAGCAGCCTCCCAGGTTGAGCAGCCTCCGGGTTGAGCAGCCTCCGGGTTGAGCAGCCTCCGGGTTGAGCAGCCTCCCAGGTTGAGCAGCCTCCCAGGTTGAGCAGCCTCCGGGTTGAGCAGCCTCCCAGGTTGAGCAGCCTCCCAGGTTGAGCAGCCTCCGGGTTGAGCAGCCTCCGGGTTGAGCAGCCTCCCAGGTTGAGCAGCCTCCCAGGTTGAGCAGCCTCCGGGTTGAGCAGCCTCCAGGTTGAGCAGCCTCCAGGTTGAGCAGCCTCCAGGTTGAGCAGACTCCAGGTTGAGCAGCCTCCCAGGTTGAGCAGCCTCCGGGTTGAGCAGCCTCCCGGGTTGAGCAGCCTCCGGGTTGAGCAGCCTCCCGGGTTGAGCAGCCTCCCGGGTTGAGCAGCCTCCCGGGTTGAGCAGCCTCCGGGTTGAGCAGCCTCTGGGTTGAGCAGCCTCCCGGGTTGAGCAGCCTCCCGGGTTGAGCAGCCTCCAGGTTGAGCAGCCTCCCAGGTTGAGCAGCCTCCCAGGTTGAGCAGCCTCCCAGGTTGAGCACCCTCCGGGTTGAGCAGGCTCCGGGTTGAGCAGCCTCCGGGTTGAGCAGCCTCCGGGTTGAGCAGCCTCCAGGTTGAGCAGTACTCCACACACAAACCAGAGCATCACCACAACTCTCTGGGCTGGATGGAATGAAGACCAGAGCATCACCACAACTCTCTGGGCTGGATGGAATGAAGACCAGAGCATCACCACAACTCTCTGGGCTGGATGATATGAAGACCAGAGCATCACCATAACTCTCTGGGCTGGATGATATGAAGACCAGAGCATCACCACAACTCTCTGCGTTGGATAATATGAAGACCAGAGCATCACCACAACTCTCTGGGCTGGATGATATGAAGACCAGAGCATCACAACTCTCTGGGCTGGATGATATGAAGACCAGAGCATAACCATAACTCTCTGGGCTGGATGATATGAAGACCAGAGCATCACCACAACTCTCTGGGCTGGATGATATGAAGACCAGAGCATCACCACAACTCTCCGGGCTGGATGATATGAAGACCAGAGCATCACCACAACTCTCTGGGCTGGATGATATGAAGACCAGAGCATCACCACAACTCTCTGGGCTGGATGATATGAAGACCAGAGCATCACCACAACTCTCTGGGCTGGATGATATGAAGACCAGAGCATCACCACAACGTTTCCGGGCTGGATGATATGAAGACCAGAGCATCACCATAACTCTCTGGGCTGGATGATATGAAGGCACCCAGCACCCCACGGGTAATGAGGAGTATTTGCTTAACGCACACCCTTGGGTTCCAGTCGCTCTCTTTCTCTGTCTCAATAAAGACACAAGCACACACACATTCATTCTCACACACCTACGTGCACACTTACATATACACACACACACTCACGCATGCACACACTCACGCAGACACCCCCCCCCCCCCCCCCCCAGATCCCCCCGTCTCTGTCTCTTTATGATCACATACCAGAGAGGACTGATAGACTGATAAAGGCCTATTCATCCATACAGGCATGAAGGCAGATATTTCCTGCCCCTGTGAGTCACGCGGTGGGGGATGGCTGTCAGCTCAGAGCCCAGACGTGTGTTTGTTATGAAAAAAGAGAGAGACAGAGAGAAGGGAGTAGTGTGTGTGTGTGTGTGTGTGTGTGTGTGTGTGTGTGTGTGTGTGTGTGTGTGTGTGTGTGTGTGTGTGTGTGTGTGCATATGCCTTCCCTCAGTGTGTATGTGTTTGCATGTGTGTGTAAGCGTGTGTATGTGCAGGCACATGCATGTGTGTGTGTTTGCCCCATGCCAGTCTGCTCACCTCTCACCCTGGACAGGATAGGGTCAGGTCAATCTATTCATTATGGGGGCTTCACAGGACCTCTCCATGTTTCTTACTGACCGCCTGGCGCTCTCTCCCTCTCCCTGGGTGAAAGATATGCAGAAGGAATGTCTTCCTGCTTGGTTTAGGGCTTCGGTCCCCTACCAGTTCATGTTTAAGAGCTGAGGGGAAGTTAAAGCACCCAGAGGGGGGTTTCACTCTTCTAGTGAGAGTCTTAAATAAATCCTTACATCTTTAAAAACCCATGGAAAGTGTATGGTTGGGCATGTATGTGGATTCAGACGTGCCACTGCTTTGTCTGTCTATATATTTTGTTTGAAAGCCATCTGTTTTTTTTTTCTTCACGCAGAGGTGCACGCCTACATAGAGGGGTTTGGAATTACATTAGTGCAGCAAAAACAGTAAAAGTATAGAAAACTGGGAACGTCGCTACCCTTATGTCAGGGGTAAGCAAATCTTACCCTACGAGGTCCGGAGCCTGCTGGTTTTCTGTTCTACCTGATAATGAATTGCACACACCTGGTGTCCCAGGTTTAAATTAGTCCCTGATTAGAGGGGAACAATGAAAAAATGCTATGGAACTGGCTTCAAGCTCCAGAGTTGAGTTTGAGAGCCTTAGGTGATCGAGAAATGGGATTCCGAAACGGTGTTTTGCAGAATGTGATCCCTCAGCTGTCATCCCAGTCACTCTAATGGACAGGCCTAATACATGGTAACCAGAGAGGGGAAACAAAGACCGATGTTTGGGCTCACTGAGTGCCTGGGTCTCTGAAGTGAGTGTAGGCGTTCTTCCTAATTCAATTTGAAGGGAAGCTATGCAGCCTATTCAGTAAGATGACCCTCTAACCCGGCCTACTATCCGTTCTTGGTCCTCTTTTCGAGGTCGTCCTTCAGCCATTACGAACGCATGACTCCCAGCTTCCTGTTGTTTAGGTTGCCGGGAGGCGTTGCCGTGGCACAGGTCGCCGGGGGAGTGAGGAGAATGGAATGCGGTGGTGGGCAGCCTTTCTGAAAGTCTAATTTCAGTAATTCTCGGGAGGCCCTGAGAGCGCCTGGGAAAAGGCCGCTTTACAGAGGACAACCATCTAGACTAGAGAGGCAGGCGGTCTATGTTCCAGACTAGAGAGGCAGATGGTCTATATTCCAGACTAGAGAGGAAGACGGTCTATGTTCCAGACTAGAGGGGCAGACGGTCTATGTTCCAGACTAGAGAGGCAGGCGGTCTATGTTCCAGACTAGAGAGGCAGACGCTCTATGTTCCAGACTAGAGAGGCAGACAGTCATGTTCCAGACTAGAGAGGCAGACGGTCATGTTCCAGACTAGAGAGGCAGACGGTCTATGTTCCAGACTAGAGAGGCAGACGGTCTATGTTCCAGACTAGAGAGGCAGACGGTCTATGTTCCAGACTAGAGAGGCAGACAGTCATGTTCCAGACTAGAGAGGCAGACGGTCATGTTCCAGACTAGAGAGGCAGACGGTCTATGTTCCAGACTAGAGAGGCAGACGGTCTATGTTCCAGACTAGAGAGGCAGACAGTCATGTTCCAGACTAGAGAGGCAGACGGTCTATGTTCCAGACTAGAGAGGCAGACGGTCTATGTTCCAGACTAGAGAGGCAGATGGTCTATATTCCAGACTAGAGAGGAAGACGGTCTATGTTCCAGACTAGAGGGGCAGACGGTCTATGTTCCAGACTAGAGGGGCAGACGGTCTATGTTCCAGGCTAGAGAGGCAGACGGTCTATGTTCCAGACTAGAGAGGCAGACGGTCTATGTTCCAGACTAGAGAGGCAGACGGTCTATGTTCCAGACTAGAGAGGCAGACGGTCTATGTTCCAGACTAGAGAGGCAGACGGTCTATGTTCCAGACTAGAGAGGTAGACAGTCATGTTCCAGACTAGAGAGGCAGACGGTCTATGTTCCAGACTAGAGAGGAAGACGGTCTATGTTCCAGACTAGAGAGGTAGACGGTCTATGTTCCAGACTAGAGAGGCAGACGGTCTATCTTCCAGACTAGAGAGGCAGACAGTCATGTTCCAGACTAGAGAGGCAGACGGTCTATGTTCCAGACTAGAGAGGCAGATGGTCTATATTCCAGACTAGAGAGGAAGACGGTCATGTTCCAGACTAGAGGGGCAGACGGTCTATGTTCCAGACTAGAGGGGCAGACGGTCTATGTTCCAGACTAGAGAGGCAGACGGTCTATGTTCCAGACTAGAGAGGCAGACGGTCTATGTTCCAGACTAGAGAGGCAGACGGTCTATGTTCCAGACTAGAGAGGCAGACGGTCTATGTTCCAGACTAGAGAGGCAGACGGTCTATGTTCCAGACTAGAGAGGCAGACGGTCTATGTTCCAGACTAGAGAGGCAGACGGTCATGTTCCAGACTAGAGAGGCAGACGGTCTATGTTCCAGACTAGAGAGGCAGACGGTCATGTTCCAGACTAGATAGGCAGACGGTCTATGTTCCAGACTAGATAGGCAGACGGTCTATGTAATGGTATACTGTCTAAAGGTTAAAGTCTGTCATTAACTGGGAATGTAGTGTGTCATTTTATTCAGTCATAGTTGCTATACGTTCCTCTGGTGCTGATAAGAAAGGTTTTCCCCCATTGACAACATCCCCTAACATGGTCGCTGCACTACAAATGAATGAATTGTACACACTCCAAATGACGCTGTATGGCTTTTCAACTGAAGTAATAAATCCATGCTAGATTACATTTACATAAACGCCATAGAGTAGCCTACCTCCGGGTTCTATTAAAAAGGAAAGGGGGATACCTATTCAGTTGTCGAACTGAATGTATACAACTGAAATGTGTCTTCTGCATTTAAAACCCAAACCCTCTACACAACATGCTTGATCCTGCTCGATTTGATCCGATTAATTCATACCCAACAACTACTAGATAGATTCTGCTTCACCACTCCCATCCAATCAAATCATGGTTATGTATTGGGAAGTGGGTGATTTGAGAGGCTGTCGTCACGGTGATTCTTTCCTCACTGTTTCATTCATGTGGCAATCTTCCACATGAATGAAACAATGTGTTCACCACGCGGTCGACCATACCTCTTCTTTGAGCTGTCCCTTTACGGTCCTCCTGCATTTCAGTTGTCCCAGCTAAAACTGGTCCGATACAACCGGGAATTGGTTGATATGTGACCGGCCGGCTCTTAAGGGGGAGGTTCATCCATCCGGCCTGTCTTGTTCCTGGGGCATTGTGCTGTTTTTATAATTACCTCTTTCTGTAAGCAACCAGGGCTGAGTGGACAAACTTTAAACACAGCCTTAAGTTACAGGAGAGTACTGTCCTGTGGGATCTATACATTCACTATACGTACCAGTATATTTACTATACATTCTAGTACATTCACTATACGTACCAGTATATTTACTATACATTCTAGTACATTCACTATACGTACCAGTATATTTACTATACATTCTAGTACATTCACTATACGTACCAATACATTCACTATACATACCAGTATATTTACTATACATTCTAGTACATTCACTATACGTACCAGTATATTTACTATACATTCTAGTACATTCACTATACGTACCAGTATATTTACTATACATTCTAGTACATTCACTATACGTACCAATACATTCACTATACATACCAGTATATTTACTATACATTCTAGTACATTCACTATACGTACCAATACATTCACTATACATACCAGTATATTTACTATACATTCTAGTACATTCACTATACATACCAGTATATTTACTATACATTCTAGTACATTCACTATACATACCAGTACATTCACTATAAATTCTAGTACATTCACTATACATACCAGTACATTCACTATACATACCAGTACATTTACTATACATTCTAGTACATTCACTATACATACCAGTACATTCACTATACATACCAGTACATTCACTATACATACCAGTACATTCACTATACATACCAGTACATTCACTATACATACCAGTACATTCACTATACATACCAGTACATTCATTTAGATAGGAGAATGGAGCTTCTGTGGTGATGGAATCTCTCCCTCACGTGATGGGTCAGTCTAGATGGTCCTTGCTGACATGGGAGTTAAATGACAGACATGCCAGGCTTTTTTAGTTGTTTAATAAGGAATGATTATTCTCAGGAGTTGTACCTGACCTTGTGAACTGACTGGGGAAAATGCACTTTTAAATGTCCTAATTATCTCATTACTGATTATGTAAGGTATGCTGTATAGGTTGTGTAGTTTTTCCAAGATCGTGTCCTGCCTTAGGGATGATAGACAGGAGCTCTGTTTCTCTGTCTCTCTCCCTGACACCCTGTTTCTCTGTCTCTCTCCCTGACACCCTGTTTCTCTCTCTCCCTGACACCCTGTTTCTCTGTCTCTCTCCCTGACACCCTGTTTCTCTCTCTCTCCCTGACACCCTGTTTCTCTGTCTCTCTCTCTGACACCCTGTTTCTCTGTCTCTCTCTCTGACACCCTGTTTCTCTGTCTCTCTCTCTGACACCCTGTTTCTCTGTCTCTCTCCCTGACACCCTGTTTCTCTCTCTCTCCCTGACACCCTGTTTCTCTGTCTCTCTCCCTGACACCCTGTTTTTCTCTCTCTCCCTGACACCCTGTTTCTCTGTCTCTCTCCCTGACACCCTGTTTCTCTCTCTCTCCCTGACACCCTGTTTCTCTGTCTCTCTCTCTGACACCCTGTTTCTCTCTCTCTCTCCCTGACACCCTGTTTCTCTCTCTCTCTCCCTGACACCCTGTTTCTCTGTCTCTCTCTCTGACACCCTGTTTCTTTGTCTCTCTCCCTGACACCCTGTTTCTCTGTCTCTCTCTCTGACACCCTGTTTCTCTGTCTCTCTCCCTGACACCCTGTTTCTCTGTCTCTCTCTCTCTGACACCCTGTTTCTCTGTCTCTCTCCCCGACACCCTGTTTCTCTCTCTCTCCCTCTGACACCCTGTTTCTCTGTCTCTCTCTCTGACACCCTGTTTCTCTGTCTCTCTCCCTGACACCCTGTTTCTCTGTCTCTCTCCCCGACACCCTGTTTCTCTCTCTCTCCCTCTGACACCCTGTTTCTCTGTCTCTCTCTCTGACACCCTGTTTCTCTGTCTCTCTCCCTGACACCCTGTTTCTGTCTCTCTCTCTGACACCCTGTTTCTCTCTCTCTCCCTGACACCCTGTTTCTCTGTCTCTCTCCCTGACACCCTGTTTCTCTGTCTCTCTCTCTGACACCCTGTTTCTCTCTCTCTCTCCCTGACACCCTGTTTCTCTCTCTCTCTCCCTGACACCCTGTTTCTCTGTCTCTCTCTCTGACACCCTGTTTCTCTGTCTCTCTCCCTGACACCCTGTTTCTCTGTCTCTCTCTCTGACACCCTGTTTCTCTGTCTCTCTCCCCGACACCCTGTTTCTCTCTCTCTCCCTCTGACACCCTGTTTCTCTGTCTCTCTCTCTGACACCCTGTTTCTCTGTCTCTCTCTCTGACACCCTGTTTCTCTGTCTCTCTCCCTGACACCCTGTTTCTCTGTCTCTCTCTCTGACACCCTGTTTCTCTCTCTCTCTCCCTGACACCCTGTTTCTCTCTCTCTCCCTCTGACACCCTGTTTCTCTGTCTCTCTCCCTCTGACACTCTGTTTCTCTGTCTCTCTCTCTGACACCCTGTTTCTCTGTCTCTCTCTCTGACACCCTGTTTCTCTGTCTCTCTCTCTGACACCCTGTTTCTCTGTCTCTCTCTCTGACACCCTGTTTCTCTGTCTCTCTCTCTGACACCCTGTTTCTCTGTCTCTCTCTCTGACACCCTGTTTCTCTGTCTCTCTCCCTGACACCCTGTTTCTCTGTCTCTCTCTCTGACACCCTGTTTCTCTCTCTCTCCCTGACACCCTGTTTCTCTGTCTCTCCCTCTGACACCCTGTTTCTCTGTCTCTCTCTCTGACACCCTGTTTCTCTGTCTCTCTCTCTGACACCCTGTTTCTCTGTCTCTCTCTCTGACACCCTGTTTCTGTCTCTCTCTCTGACACCCTGTTTCTCTGTCTCTATCCCTGACACCCTGTTTCTCTGTCTCTCTCTCTGACACCCTGTTTCTCTGTCTCTATCCCTGACACCCTGTTTCTCTGTCTCTCTCTCTGACACCCTGTTTCTCTGTCTCTCTCTCTGACACCCTGTTTCTCTGTCTCTCTCTCTGACACCCTGTTTCTCTGTCTCTCTCTCTGACACCCTGTTTCTCTGTCTCTCTCTCTGACACCCTGTTTCTGTCTCTCTCTCTGACACCCTGTTTCTCTGTCTCTATCCCTGACACCCTGTTTCTCTGTCTCTCTCTCTGACACCCTGTTTCTCTGTCTCTCTCCCTGACACCCTGTTTCTCTGTCTCTATCCCTGACACCCTGTTTCTCTGTCTCTCTCCCTGACACCCTGTTTCTCTGTCTCTCTCCCTGACACCCTGTTTCTCTGTCTCTCTCTCTGACACCCTGTTTCTCTGTCTCTCTCCCTGACACCCTGTTTCTCTGTCTCTCTCCCTGACACCCTGTTTCTCTGTCTCTCTCTCTGACACCCTGTTTCTCTGTCTCTCTCCCTGACACCCTGTTTCTCTGTCTCTCTCCCTGACACCCTGTTTCTCTGTCTCTCTCTCTGACACCCTGTTTCTCTGTCTCTCTCCCTGACACCCTGTTTCTCTGTCTCTATCCCTGACACCCTGTTTCTCTGTCTCTCTCTCTGACACCCTGTTTCTCTGTCTCTCTCCCTGACACCCTGTTTCTCTGTCTCTATCCCTGACACCCTGTTTCTCTGTCTCTATCCCTGACACCCTGTTTCTCTGTCTCTCTCCCTGACACCCTGTTTCTGTCTCTCTCCCTGACACCCTGTTTCTCTGTCTCTCTCCCTGACACCCTGTTTCTGTCTCTCTCCCTGACACCCTGTTTCTCTGTCTCTATCTCTGACACCCTGTTTCTCTGTCTCTCTCTCTGACACCCTGTTTCTCTGTCTCTCTCTCTGACACCCTGTTTCTCTCTCTCTCCCTGACACCCTGTTTCTCTGTCTCTCTCCCTGACACCCTGTTTCTCTGTCTCTCTCCCTGACACCCTGTTTCTCTGTCTCTATCCCTGACACCCTGTTTCTCTGTCTCTCTCCCTGACACCCTGTTTCTCTGTCTCTATCCCTGACACCCTGTTTCTCTGTCTCTCTCTCTGACACCCTGTTTCTCTGTCTCTCTCCCTGACACCCTGTTTCTCTGTCTCTCTCCCTGACACCCTGTTTCTCTGTCTCTCTCTCTGACACCCTGTTTCTCTGTCTCTCTCCCTGACACCCTGTTTCTCTGTCTCTCTCCCTGACACCCTGTTTCTCTGTCTCTCTCTCTGACACCCTGTTTCTCTGTCTCTCTCCCTGACACCCTGTTTCTCTGTCTCTATCCCTGACACCCTGTTTCTCTGTCTCTCTCTCTGACACCCTGTTTCTCTGTCTCTCTCCCTGACACCCTGTTTCTCTGTCTCTCTCCCTGACACCCTGTTTCTCTGTCTCTCTCCCCGACACCCTGTTTCTCTCTCTCTCCCTCTGACACCCTGTTTCTCTGTCTCTCTCTCTGACACCCTGTTTCTCTGTCTCTCTCTCTGACACCCTGTTTCTCTGTCTCTCTCTCTGACACCCTGTTTCTCTGTCTCTCTCCCTGACACCCTGTTTCTCTGTCTCTCTCTCTGACACCCTGTTTCTCTCTCTCTCTCCCTGACACCCTGTTTCTCTCTCTCTCCCTCTGACACCCTGTTTCTCTGTCTCTCTCCCTCTGACACTCTGTTTCTCTGTCTCTCTCTCTGACACCCTGTTTCTCTGTCTCTCTCTCTGACACCCTGTTTCTCTGTCTCTCTCTCTGACACCCTGTTTCTCTGTCTCTCTCTCTGACACCCTGTTTCTCTGTCTCTCTCTCTGACACCCTGTTTCTCTGTCTCTCTCTCTGACACCCTGTTTCTCTGTCTCTCTCCCTGACACCCTGTTTCTCTGTCTCTCTCTCTGACACCCTGTTTCTCTCTCTCTCCCTGACACCCTGTTTCTCTGTCTCTCCCTCTGACACCCTGTTTCTCTGTCTCTCTCTCTGACACCCTGTTTCTCTGTCTCTCTCTCTGACACCCTGTTTCTCTGTCTCTCTCTCTGACACCCTGTTTCTCTGTCTCTCTCTCTGACACCCTGTTTCTGTCTCTCTCTCTGACACCCTGTTTCTCTGTCTCTATCCCTGACACCCTGTTTCTCTGTCTCTCTCTCTGACACCCTGTTTCTCTGTCTCTATCCCTGACACCCTGTTTCTCTGTCTCTCTCTCTGACACCCTGTTTCTCTGTCTCTCTCTCTGACACCCTGTTTCTCTGTCTCTCTCTCTGACACCCTGTTTCTCTGTCTCTCTCTCTGACACCCTGTTTCTCTGTCTCTCTCTCTGACACCCTGTTTCTGTCTCTCTCTCTGACACCCTGTTTCTCTGTCTCTATCCCTGACACCCTGTTTCTCTGTCTCTCTCTCTGACACCCTGTTTCTCTGTCTCTCTCCCTGACACCCTGTTTCTCTGTCTCTATCCCTGACACCCTGTTTCTCTGTCTCTCTCCCTGACACCCTGTTTCTCTGTCTCTCTCCCTGACACCCTGTTTCTCTGTCTCTCTCTCTGACACCCTGTTTCTCTGTCTCTCTCCCTGACACCCTGTTTCTCTGTCTCTCTCCCTGACACCCTGTTTCTCTGTCTCTCTCTCTGACACCCTGTTTCTCTGTCTCTCTCCCTGACACCCTGTTTCTCTGTCTCTCTCCCTGACACCCTGTTTCTCTGTCTCTCTCTCTGACACCCTGTTTCTCTGTCTCTCTCCCTGACACCCTGTTTCTCTGTCTCTATCCCTGACACCCTGTTTCTCTGTCTCTCTCTCTGACACCCTGTTTCTCTGTCTCTCTCCCTGACACCCTGTTTCTCTGTCTCTATCCCTGACACCCTGTTTCTCTGTCTCTATCCCTGACACCCTGTTTCTCTGTCTCTCTCCCTGACACCCTGTTTCTGTCTCTCTCCCTGACACCCTGTTTCTCTGTCTCTCTCCCTGACACCCTGTTTCTGTCTCTCTCCCTGACACCCTGTTTCTCTGTCTCTATCTCTGACACCCTGTTTCTCTGTCTCTCTCTCTGACACCCTGTTTCTCTGTCTCTCTCTCTGACACCCTGTTTCTCTCTCTCTCCCTGACACCCTGTTTCTCTGTCTCTCTCCCTGACACCCTGTTTCTCTGTCTCTCTCCCTGACACCCTGTTTCTCTGTCTCTATCCCTGACACCCTGTTTCTCTGTCTCTCTCCCTGACACCCTGTTTCTCTGTCTCTATCCCTGACACCCTGTTTCTCTGTCTCTCTCTCTGACACCCTGTTTCTCTGTCTCTCTCCCTGACACCCTGTTTCTCTGTCTCTCTCCCTGACACCCTGTTTCTCTGTCTCTCTCTCTGACACCCTGTTTCTCTGTCTCTCTCCCTGACACCCTGTTTCTCTGTCTCTCTCCCTGACACCCTGTTTCTCTGTCTCTCTCTCTGACACCCTGTTTCTCTGTCTCTCTCCCTGACACCCTGTTTCTCTGTCTCTATCCCTGACACCCTGTTTCTCTGTCTCTCTCTCTGACACCCTGTTTCTCTGTCTCTCTCCCTGACACCCTGTTTCTCTGTCTCTATCCCTGACACCCTGTTTCTCTGTCTCTATCCCTGACACCCTGTTTCTCTGTCTCTCTCCCTGACACCCTGTTTCTGTCTCTCTCCCTGACACCCTGTTTCTCTGTCTCTCTCCCTGACACCCTGTTTCTGTCTCTCTCCCTGACACCCTGTTTCTCTGTCTCTATCCCTGACACCCTGTTTCTCTGTCTCTCTCTCTGACACCCTGTTTCTCTGTCTCTCTCTCTGACACCCTGTTTCTCTCTCTCTCCCTGACACCCTGTTTCTCTGTCTCTCTCCCTGACACCCTGTTTCTCTGTCTCTCTCTCTGACACCCTGTTTCTCTTGGTCTTAGAAGTATTTTTACACAATTTGCTAATCCATTGCAGAGGAAAGCCAAACGCTTCAGGACAGAAGCGTACCAGGGAGAAACCATCCTTGTACACATGTTGAATCCCCCTGGTTCGCTTCTGTCCTGAAGCGTTTGGCTTTCTTGCATAGATAAATGATCAACTAAAGTTAAACTCTCTGTCTGGCTGATGGGTAGATATTGAGATGCCTCGAAAACGCTCAAATCTATCAGAAGGGGAGAGAAAGTGTGTGTGTGTGTGTGTGTGTGTGTGTGTGTGTGTGTGTGTGTGTGTGTGTGTGTCTGCCATTGCAGTCACAGCCAATATTTCATATGGGAGGTGCATCATCCAGGCAGTAAGTGTCCGTATTCATCTGGCCTCCGACGCTCAGACAATCTCTCATCTCTCTCTCTCTCTCTCCGTTTCCTAGGGCACAATTAGTTAGAGTGTTAAGAATTATTATGAAAATAAACCGAAAAACTGAACACACACACACACACACACACACACACACACACACACACACACACACACACACACACACACACACACACACACACACACACACACACACACACACACACACACACACACACACACACACACACACTTGATAATGCTCTCTGCAGCCTCACTGTTATGCCTCACCCTCTGTTATCTAAACGGACAGCTTCTTCCATTGTAACTTTTTACTGAGCTCGACAGAAAATATCTCCAATTCAACACATTTCTATATTGTTGTTTTTCTGGCTCTAATTTTTATACGGGGTCTCCTGTCCCGGTTCAGCTCCCAGAAATGAAATCCTGTGTGATGCACATGTTGAAACCCCCCTGGTACACATGTTGAAACCCCCCTGGTACACATGTTGAAACCCCCCTGGTACACATGTTGAAACCCCCCTGGTACACATGTTGCCACCCCCCTGGTACACATGTTGCCACCCCCCTGGTACACATGTTGAAACCCCCCTGGTACACATGTTGAAACCCCCCTGGTACACATGTTGAAACCCCCCTGGTACACATGTTGAAACCCCCTGGTACACATGTTGAAACCCCCCTGGTACACATGTTGAAACCCCCTGGTACACATGTTGTAACCCCCCTGGTACACATGTTGAAACCCCCTGGTACACATGTTGTAACCCCCCTGGTACACATGTTGTAACCCCCCTGGTACACATGTTGAAACCCCCCTGGTACACATGTTGAAACCCCCCTGGTACACATGTTGAAACCCCCCTGGTACACATGTTGAAACCCCCCTGGTACACATGTTGTAACCCCCCTGGTACACATGTTGAAACCCCCCTGGTACACATGTTGAAACCCCCCTGGTACACATGTTGAAACCCCCCTGGTACACATGTTGAAACCCCCTGGTACACATGTTGCCACCCCCCTGGTACACATGTTGAAACCCCCCTGGTACACATGTTGAAACCCCCCTGGTACACATGTTGAAACCCCCCTGGTACACATGTTGAAACCCCCCTGGTACACATGTTGTAACCCCCTGGTACACATGTTGAAACCCCCTGGTACACATGTTGAAACCCCCCTGGTACACATGTTGAAACCCCCCTGGTACACATGTTGAAACCCCCTGGTACACATGTTGAAACCCCCTGGTACACATGTTGACACCCCCCTGGTACACATGTTGAAACCCCCCTGGTACACATGTTGAAACCCCCTGGTACACATGTTGAAACCCCCTGGTACACATGTTGAAACCCCCCTGGTACACATGTTGAAACCCCCCTGGTACACATGTTGAAACCCCCTGGTACACATGTTGAAACCCCCCTGGTACACATGTTGAAACCCCCTGGTACACATGTTGAAACCCCCTGGTACACATGTGGAAGGAGAGTGGAAGCAACTGCTGTCAACGGCTCTTTCCCCCTGAGTGAGGCTGTGAAGTGAGTGTGTGTGTTTGTGTTTGTATGCATGCCTGCATGTGTGTAAGCCTTTGCTGCACACTGCGATTTCAAACTCCTCTGCGACATGGTGGAACCATGGACTACTAATGTGATGACAATGCTTTCCCTTTTCCCAATAGAAACCCAAGTACCAGAGATAATTGTAAAACCCGTAATTAATTGAATATTGTGCAACCTACAGCTATGCCCATGTGTGTAACGTGTCAAACCCCATTTAGTGTTGATCTCGTGCACAAGTGTCTTTTTATCCTGGACGCCAAACTGATGTCACCACTGCTCTTAGGTCAGTGTTTCATATCGTTCCATTTATTTCACAATCCCACTACACAGCATAACCAGCCTTGTGGTAACCTGAGTGGATACATGTGTTGTCTTTAATACTATTCGCTGGAGAATGTCGAGACAGTCGAATCCTTTGGTCTTGGCATTGGCATCCCATACCCCAGATGAACATCCCCAGGGAAGTGCATTGCAAAAAAATACAAAAAATAACGGCAGCCTGTAAAGAGAAATGCCTTTGAGCGGATTTGGCTTAGATGTGATTCAGTATCCTGTGAAAGTCGTTGACTAACACAACGACGTGCGCCTCCAGCTCAGAAGGACAAGATCGTATTAAAGAAAAGCTGATCAGATCTGATGAAATGTTCCTCTTTTTCTGAGGGAGGGAACACGCAATGCATACATATTGTATTGGGAGCAGGCCAGACATTCTTGTTAGGTTTTTACACACACACACACACACACACACACACACACACACACACACACACACACACACACACACACACACACACACACACACACACACACACACACACACACACACACACACAAAAACACACACACACACACACACAAAAAACACACACACACACACACACACACACACACACACACACACACACACACACACACACACACACACACACACACACAAAAACACACACACACACACACACAAAAAACACACACACACACACACACAAAAAACACACACACACACACACACACACACACACACACACACACACACACACACACACACACACAAAAACACACACACACACACACACAAAAAACACACACACACATACACACACACACACACACACACACACACACACACACACACACACACACACACACACACACACACACACACACACACACACACACAAAAACACACACACACACACACACAAAAAACACACACACACACACACACAAAAAACACACACACACACACACACACACACACACACACACACACACACACACACACACACACACACACACAAAAAAACACAGAAAAACACAGAAAAAAACACAGGTATCGGCACTGGGGACAAACAAGGCCCACAATGTGTTGTTTGATTTTAGTTCTTCAAACTGCAGTCAACTCAAGATAAATGACTCCTTCCAAATGACTCCTTCCAAATGACTCCTTCCAAATGACTCCTTCCAAATGACTCCTTCCAATTGCAGTTTGTTTTTCTATAGCTATGGACAGTTCAGTTCTGAGAGCACATGATAGTATTGTCACTATGACATCACATGCCAGTGCATGTTAAACCACTTGATAACATGCTGTCTTAGAAAAGGAGATAATATGTACGGACAGTCCATAATGAGGTGATCTCATCTCTCATGTAGCCACTTAACTCTTGTCATATCAGTGCTTCATGGCTTTTGTAGAGCGTGACAGCTTGTCATAAGATTCACAGGACCCTCTCGTTATGGAACACTGTGATGTTGACCTGTCAGTGTTGATAACACTGCGTGTGAGTGTGTGCGTGTGCGTGTGCGTGTGAACATCTGTGTAAGTGTGTGTCAGCCATGCCATATCTCCAGTAACAGCCTACCCCTGTCAACGTCAGCTCGAGATATTTTGTATTCACACCAAGACAGCCTGCAGTCTAGTCAACATGGGTTTTGGCTACATCTGCTAAAGCATTTCCCCATTTCCTCCTATGACCATAGCCAAGGCACTGTCTTATAGAGAAGTCTGCAACACGGCTGAGGTATTGCCCTTCCATTCCAATACAAAAGGCCCCTTGTGACTGTGCAGTTTCTTCTTCTTATAGCAATCAGAGACACCTGGGTCAAACTCTGAGTGAACACAGCAGCTTTTCCTCTCGTCTCCTCTCCTCCCTCTCAACCCCCCTCTTCTTGCCCCCCCAGTGGGGGCCCCATACGGTGAGGAATGTAACACTTGGTGGTGTCCTACCACTCCTACGTGACATTCTTTTCCCCCTGACCCGAGCCTAGGGTGCCTGGAGTGGGGAGGAGGGTTTAGGAAAAGGGTCACTGGGGATCAACATCTGGACTAGATTAGGTCTTGGGGATGGTGCTGGTTGTGTGTGTGCGTGCGTGCGTGCGTCCGTGTGTGTGACAGACAACTAGGCGTGATAGCCTGTGATAGTCGTCACTCCTTCAGTCGTCACTCCATCTCTCCTGGAAGCTCAGATGAGATGGATGGAACAAATCCCCACCTTCCCTTTGAAAGGGCACATACCAGCGCGAGACAGGAAATCCCTATAGCATCCGCCTTTGAAGGACAGACGTTAGATGGTGGTAGTGGTATTATGGTTTTATCATTGAAATTGTTCTCACCTGCTAAGGAACGGGGACATGAGCTTTACTGTCTGTGAGGTTGTGCTTAGCTGAAATGATGGCCTCACCGTAGCTATGATAATAGGCAGGGGCGTGTAACATGGACCTCCATATGTATTATGTGAAAATAACTTTATAGGGTACTATACAGTGCATTCAGAAAGTATTCAGACCCTTTGACTTTATCCACATTTTGTTACGTTACAGCCTTATTCTAAAATGGATAAAATAGTGTTTTTCCCCCTCATCAATCTACACACAATACCCCATAATGACAAAGCAAAAATAGGTTTTTATTATTCAGATCCTTTACTCAGTCCTTTGTTAAAGCCTCAAGTCTTCTTGAGTATGATGCTACCAGCTTGGCACACCTGTATTTGGGGAGTTTTTTTCTCTGCAGATCCTCTAAAGCTCTGTCAGGTTGGATGGGGAGCGTCGCTGCACAACTATTTTCAGGTCTCTCCAGAGATGTTCGATCCGGGCTCTGGCTGGGCCACTCAAGGAGATGGTTGTCCTTCTGGAAGGTTCTCCCATTTCCACAGAGGAACTCTGGAGCTCTGTCAGAGTAACCATCAGGTTCTCGGGCACCTCCCCGACCAAGGCCCTTCTTCCCCGTTTGATCAGTTTGGCCAGGCAGCGAGCTCTAGGAAGAGTCTTGGTGGTTCCAAACTTCTTCCATTTAAGAATGATGGAGGCCACTGTGTTCTTGGGGACCTTCAATGCTACAGAAATGTTTTGGTGTCCTTCCCCAGATTTGTGCCTCGACACAATCCTGTCTCGGAACTCTATGGACAATTCCTTCAACCTCATGGCTTGGTTTTTGCTCTGACATGCACTGTCAACTGTGGAACCTTATATAGACAGGCGTGTGCCACTCCAAATCATGTCCAATCAATTGAATCGACCACAGGTGGACTCCAATCAAGTTGTAGAAACATCTCAAGGATGATCAATGGGAGCAGGATGCACCTGAGCTTAATTTCGAATCTCATAGCAAAGGGTCTGAATATTTATGTAAATAAGGTATTTCAGTTTTTTATATTTAATAAATTTGCAGAAATGTCTAAAAACCTGTTTTCATTTTGTCATAGGGGTGATAGTAACGGAACACCAGCAATGTTTTCGTATGTGATTCATCCATGTTGGAAACTTAGCATTACATGGATAATATTGTTTTAGTAGACTGCAGATGTGTCCTAATAGTGCAGAACTACCATCTGGCAATTCTGGCAAATGCCAGATAGGCTGAACCATTTTTTAGTTGGGTGGGCTGGTTGAAATTGACACACACACCAAAAAATGTATTATATAAAAAAAGAAAAGGTTGACATAGCCAGCAGCCCATGGACCTGTTAAGATCTTTTTTTAAAGGTATTTACCCAATTTCTTAGTTATATAGTGGACAACGCCCCCCCCCCCCCATCAAGATAGGCCGGCCCGGTTTTCTGATAGGCTGAGCTGAGGTCATGCAAACTCACATTAGAAGACAAAACGCGACATCAGCAAAGATGAATAGGGTGACCATAAACATAGAAACATTGTCACACAAAAAATCCAGTTATGAAATTGTCTGCCCTGCCCCTCTGCCTGTAGTTTTCGTGCTGCTAAGTTTTGTTTAGGACATTACATTTACTGTTGGATGAATACATGGCTACTAGCAGTGGGCATTATATTTATAGTTAGCGGTCTATTTTTTTTGTTTCCACTTCCTCAGGTGTTGAACCCCAAATGAATTAGCCTATGATATTAGTTAGTGCATATAAATATGTACGTAATTAATCTCTATTGAACCCCCCCCCCCCCCTCCCCCAAAAAGAGGAGTCGTATTTCGACTGTAAAATATAGCAATTATAATGTAATTGTCAACTCTTATTGAATGTCAGTCACTGGATTAGGTTGCACATCAAAATATCTTCAGTCATGCATTCCCGTTTGGGACGTTCTAGAAGAAACAACTTATTTATTGAATACCTCAGTAGTGTATTTATTACACTTTGCAATAAAGCACTATGAATTACTTTATAAGATGATTACTGACTAAATCATGGGCTGGTGCCACCGACTGTAAAAGTTAGTGACACCATGGGAAAATGTTAGTCCTGTAATAATTAACACTTATGGTAGGTGTTGATTCAGGGAAATATGACAAGCACATCATTTGCAATGTACAATGCCTTCAGAAAGTATTCACACCCCTTGACTTTTTCACATTTTGTTGTGTTAAAGGTTAAGTTTAAAATGTATTAAATTGAGATTTTTTTTGGTCACATATCCCATAATGTCAAAGTGGAGTTATGTTTTTAGAAATGTTTTGAAATGAATTACTTATGAAAAGCTGAAATGTCTTGAGTCAATAAGTATTTACCCCCTTTGTTATGGCAAGCCTAAATAAGTTCAGCAGTAAAATGTTGCTTAACAAGTCACAATAAGTTGCATGAACTCACTCTGTGTGCAATAATAGTGATTAACATCATTGTTGAATGACTGCCTCGTCTCTGAACACCACACTGTAAGGTCCGTCAGTCGAACATTGAATTTCAAACACAGACTTAACTACAAAGACCAGGGAGGTTTTCCAATGCCTCCCAAAGAAGGGCACCTATTGGTAGATGGGTAAAAAAATAATAATCTGACATTGAATATCCCTTTGAGCATGGTGAAGTTATCAATTACACTTTGGATGGTGTATCTGACCCCTCTGCAAAACTTGAATTAGTACTTGGTGGCAAAACCCTTGTTGGCAATCACAGAGGTCAGACGTTTCTTGTAGTTGGCCACCAGGTTTGCACACATCTCAGGAGGGATTTTGTCCCACTCCTCTTTGCAGATCTTCTCCAAGTCATTAAGGTTTCGAGGCTGACGTTTGGCAACTCGAACCTTCAGCTCCCTCCACTGATTATCTATGAGATTAAGGTCTGGAGACTGGCTAGGCCACTCCAGGACCTTAATGTGCTTCTTCTTGAGCCACTCCTTTGTTGCCTTGGCCGTGTTTTTTGGGTCATTGTCATGCTGGAATACCCATCCACGACCCATTTTCAATGCCCTGGCTGAGGGAAGGAGGTTCTCATCCAAGATTTGACAGTACATGGCCCCGTCAAATGATGCGGTGAAGTTGTCCTGTCCCCTTAGCAGAAAAACACCCCCAAAGCAAAATGTTTCCACCTCCATGTTTGACGGTGGAGATGGTGTTCTTGGGGTCATAGGCAGCATTCCTCCTCCTCCAAACACGACGAGTTGAGTTGATGCCAAAGATCTCCATTTTGGTCTCATCTGACCACAACACTTTCACCAGTTGTCCTCTGAATCATTCAGATGTTCATTGGCAAACTTCAGACGGGCATGTATATGTATTCTTGAGCAGGGGGACCTTGCGGGCGCTGCAGGACTTCAGTCCTTCACGGCGTAGTGTGTTACCAATTGTTTTCTTGGTGACTATGGTCCCAGCTGCCTTGAGATCATTGACAAGATCCTCCTGTGTAGTTCTGGGCTGATTCCTCACCATTCTCATGATCATTGCAACCCCACGAGGTGAGATCTTGCATGGAGCCCCAGGCCGAGGGATATTGACGGTTCATTTGTGTTTCTTCCATTTGCGAATAATTGCACCAAATGTTGTCACCTTCTCACCAAGCTGCTTGGCGATGGTCTTGCAGCCCATTCCAGCCTTGTGTAGGTCTACAATCTTGTCCCTGACATCCTTGGGGAGCTCTTTGGTCTTGGCCATGGTGGAGAGTTTGGAATCTGATTGATTGATTGCTTCTGTGGACATGCGTCTTTTTTACAGGTAACAAGCTGCGGTTAGGAGCACTCCCTTTAAGAGTGTGCTCCTAATCTCAGCTCGTTACCTGTCTAAAAGACACCTGGGAGCCAGAAATCTTTCTGATTGAGAGGGGGTCAAATACTTATTTCCCTCGTTAAAATGCAAATCAATTTATAACATTTTTGACATGCGTTTTTCTGGATATTTTTGTTGTTATTCTGTCTCTCACTGTTCAAATAAACCTACCATTAAAATTATAGACTGATCCTTTCTTTATCAGTGGGCAAACATACAAAATCAGCAGGAGATCAAATACTTTTTCCCCCCACTGTATGCTATATATTTTCAAGCATAGTGGTGGCTGCATCATGTTATGGGTAGGCTTGTAATCAGTGATGTGGCTAATGCCAGGCCCGAATTCTTGTCCCAGTCTGGCCCTGAATTCTATCACATGTTGGCACAGGTGATAAAACTGAATTGAAGTGCTGTATAACCTGAGACTAATATACTGAACAAAAATTGACAGGCAACAATTTCAAAGATTTTACTGAGTTACAGTTCATGTAAGGAAATGGATTTCAAATTACTGTTGGTCACAGATACCTTATAAAAAAAGCTAAGGGCGTGGATCAGAAAACCAGTCAGGGTCTAGTGTGACCACCATTTGCCTCATGCAGCGCAACACATCTCCTTCACATAGAATTGATCAGGTTGTTGATTGTGGCCTGTGGAATGTTGACCCACTCCTCTTCAATGGCTGAGCGAAGTTGCTGGATATTAGCTGGAACGGGAACATGCTCCTCAAAGCTTGAGACATTTATGGTATTGTGTTGTGTGACAAAACTGCACGTTTTAGAATGACCTTTTATTGTCCCTAGCACAAGGTGCACCTGTGTAATGATTGTGTTGTTTAATCAGCTTGTTGATAAGCCACGCCTATCAGGGGGATGAATTATCTTGGCAAAGGAGAAATGTTCAGTAAGAGGGATGTAAATACATTTGTGCACAAAATTTGAGAGAAATATGCTTTTGTGTGCGTATGGAACATTTCGGAGCTATTTAATTTCTGCTCATGAAACATGGGACCAACACTTTACATGTTGAGTTTATACCGTTTTTTTTTGTTCAGTGTATGATTGTCAATGTCTCCTTTTCTGTCTACAACTAATGTTTCACACAACTACACAAACAATTAAAACATGATTCCAATTTCTCACAATCATTGTTTACGCTGATAAAGTATTGTCATGACGTTGCCCTCTTTGGGTACAGCGAGCACAGTTGACCCCCACCCTCTGCACCACCCCCCTACTTCTGCACCATCTCCCTCTGTCTCCTGCTCCCAGGCTGCTGTGGTCAGAAGGGGTCGTAAATTCCTAAGAAAATGTCCTGCCTCACGGCCACAGTATAAAGCGACAGAGTGTTTTCATAGAGAGACAAAGGAATTCTTCCACCTCACAGAATTGGAGAACCGAACGACATTTATGTTCTGGAGAAGGTATAAAAGATCGGTGAAGAATCCATCTACGAACTGGTCCATTTGGTACAATTTTGTGAAACTCATGAGAGACAATTACCATAATAATGTTTATATACTAGCCTCAGCTATGAGACTTACATCTAAATGGTTGTATAAAATGAATGAATAAGAATAGAACTGTGATATTGTGCAATGTGATTTTGGACTGTTAATGAAGGAAACTCCAATTCCCTTTGGAGTCTTAACTAAGTCATCGGCACGCCCCCAGGGACACAGACAGGACCTGGCGCCATGTGACAGCCTTTTCTACGTTCAGTATATAAACCCCCCACCCAGGGTTTCTTTCCCCAGACCAGGCCTCCACTACATTACGAGTTGGCTAATAGGTTTGACCATGCATCCCTCTACTGAACTTTAACCATACCACGTGGTTAAACTATTAGACTATCGATACAGAATAAGAACAAGTCTTTGATATTAATTACTAGTCTGCAGCTAGGAATTCGGTATCATTGAACGCGACAACCGCCGGAAACATCTGTCCTATAACGACATGAACGAATGTCGCTTTGAAAGATCCATGGTGGCAAAGAGAGAGAGAGAGAACTCTCCAACAGAGTGACCTTTCCAACAAAGATCCCGACGACACACTGAGCATAAATGTATATATATTGATTGCAATTGTTCCCGAATGAGTGAGCGTTCATGTGCAAAGGATTAGCAGTTGAATTGTATAATATTCAATTCTGAACCACCCCTTTTGTTTAACAAGCCGCCATGCCGGTTTAGCCCACTAGGGCACATTCCTCTACCATTTCTTTGTAACGATACCTACTGTTTTGTTTTGCATTTCTGTGAATTACTTAGATTAGTAAATAAATGATTTTAAGACAATTGACGTATGGATAGTGAAGACTGGGTTCATGCAGCTAACCAACAATTTACGACGTTTGGAATGAGATTGACGTGAGGTAAAGAATACGTCATTAAATCAGAAGACTAATCGATCAGATATTATAATATCTGAAAGTTACCTTAAATTCCGGACTATAAGTCGCAACTTTTTTCCCACGCTTTGAACTTCGCGGCTTAAACAATGACGTGGCTAATATATGGATTTTTCCCGCTTTCAAATTTGTGGGTCCTGACAGCGTGGAGCATTGTCAAAAAATCCACTATCATCAACGGGTTTCAAAAGGCTGGACTGCTGCGTGTTGAAGAGGGCTCAGCGGGGGATTTGCCTCCGGATGAAAGTGACGAGAGCGACAATGAAAACAATCCAATATCGGATGAAGCAATTCTGAGGCTATTCAACTCCGACACCGAAGTAGATGGTTTCAGTGCACAGGAGGAGGAAGATAGTGACCAATGACTTTCTTAGTAGGCTACTGTTTACTGCACATTTTTTGTTACAAGCAGTGTTTCGTTAAAGCCTATTTTTTTTTTTTACAAGCCGTGTTTCGTTAAAGTCTGTGTAAAGTTCATTTGTTTCAATGTACCGGTAGGCACCTGCGGCTTATAGACATGTGCGGCTTATTTATGTTCAAAATAATATATATTTTTTAATTCAGTGGGTGCGGCTTATATTCAGGTGCGCTTAATAGTCCGGAAATTACGGTATATTAGGAAAATTATAACTTTGTAATCTGAATATTTTCCTTGGTCCCCGACCTTCTAGTTAATTACAGTTACACGATTAATCAGTTTAATCGCGTAATAATAATTACAGAGAGTTATTTGATAAACATATCTTCAGTTTAATGATGCCAAAGACACGACAGTATTTGCAGAGAATTTGATAGGAATTTCCTGATTGTTGATTTAATATTTTCAGAAAATATGGCTCCCTGACAGTTAAATGAACCGTTTTTGATATAGATGTCTGCAGAGATAAGATTTGCCTTCACAACCCTTATGCGTCAGCATTTCTGCTGACGCGTAAGCGATGTCCTTCAATACAGTGCCTTCGGAAAGTCTTCAGACCCCATCACTTTCTCCACATTTTGTTACGTTACAGCCTTATTATAAAATGTATTAAATAGTTTTTTTCCATCATCAATCTACACACAATACCCCATAATGACAACACAATACCCCACAATGACAACACAATACCCCATAATGACATCACAATACCCCATAATGACAAAGCAAAAACTGTTTTTTAGAAATGTTTTATTTAATCCATTTTAAAATAAGGATTGTAATGTAACTGTAATGTAACAAAATGTGGAAAAAGTCAAGGGGTCTGAATACTTTCCCAAGGCACTGTATGTATACGTCTTTGGAAATCTACACCAGCTTTAGAACGTAGAGACCACCCAACAGTAAAAACTATAGTAAGTTATCCACATAGCTTCAGTCTTCGGCTTATGTGTTTTGAGATTAAAATAAACTAGGAGCGGTATCTAGTTAAGTTTACTTAAGTCTAGTTAAGTCTAGGATACTTTAACATTGTTTGGAAGAATTTGAGGAAATGTTTCCGGCCTAATGGCGTATGCATTTCCTCAAGTATATGTGCCTGACCCACTGAGCACATACTGTTATACACTTAGGGCTTGAGTTTGTTCTTGTAACAGACAAAGGTGTCATTTTGGGTGACGTACAGTATAATGGCTTTGGATAAATGTCAACATTTTGACTTATTTCGAATGAGAAATGTCTGTTTCGTCACGTGACCTAACAAGGACAAATTCCAGATCCTAGTAGCCTTGTCATCTGGTGACCTTTGACTTATAGGACCTGTCTCTACTTTCTCCCCTGAGCTCCGACAGACACACAGTAGAATCTCCCATGATGCTCTGCCTGTTGGAATGCCCTCACACACATTGGACAGACACGCAGACCCTGTGGCCATAAAGGCTTCTAGCTTGTGTGTTTGTGTAGGATCTGATAACCTCACGGGGTCAACAATGTGTGGCGACTGACACAGAACTGTACCAGGGACCCTCTCCCTTCCCCCTCACCCGATACACACACCACTACCACCATTAGTCAACTCATTAAACCAGTGTTTGGATAAGGGGCCTGAGGCAGCCCCTGTTCTCACTTTTCCCACATCTGTCCCAGCCTCTTCCATTAACCTTCCATTCTCAGGCTCTGCTAACCGGACAGCAGCGGGACACCTGGGAATTCCGGAATGAGCCATGGATAGATTGCTCATTCTGCAGGTTATAGACTTACTAGGCTAAGAGTTTTCTCATTTTCTCAATCCCCACTCTTTATTTGGCCTCTACTGGAATGTATTCGGTTCCTTGTATGGCTTGGTGATGTTCATTGAGATTCCTCCCCTGTTGATGTTCCTGACGCCTATGTCGGTGAGGGTATATTTTCTCAGTGAGATTTTCAATGGCTTTTGGGGAGGAAAGTTCCGTAGCAGTCTTTCCCAATAAATCAATGTTTTTCTTGCTACACAGTCACTGCACCCTATGGACCCATAAAAATGCATGGAAGACCAATGTATTAGAAATATACTGTATATCCCTATTGCTCCAGTGGAATGATGAAGGTAGCCATATGTTACGTACATTTGCAAGATTTACATAAGGTGATTATACAAATGTCAAGGGCCTGCAGGGCTACAGAGTGGGGCTGTAAGTGGAAAGGGATACATTCTGATGAACTAATTGGACTTCAATGGCAAACTAATCAGTGTGTGTGTGTGTGTGTGTCAAGGTTGTTTGCGAACGACATCTAACAGATATCCGATGAGATGACGTGTGGGCTCTCATTAATTAATGATCTGTTTGCACTATTAATTCTACATCGTTAAAGAGCCATATTGACCATGGTGTGAGTTTCTCCCTTAATGAGGCATACGTCTTCGAACCGTGTCTCCAATTTGGTTCATTACCCAGTTTCTCATGAATTATTTATATGATATACAGAACTGATGAATAAAGCAATCCATTTTGGGGGATGGCTAATGGCCATAGAAGCATCCATATGCATGCAGGTTAGAGCCTGGAAGTAAGCATTTCACTGTAAGGTCTACACCTGTTGTATTCAGCGCACGTGACAAATAAACTTTGATTTGATTTGATTTATTGGCACCCCTATTGAAACGAGTCACGTTTAGTCAATAACGGTAACAGCGTACAATGTGTAGAATGTTGACATAAACACATAAACGGCAGTTTCGTATTACAAACAGCTGTTTCCTCTGTCACGGTTCGTTACGGCGATAGACACATCTGCATTCATTAGCTGGGCTCTCCGAGATACGAGTCGGTCCGATCAGTTTTTCTCTCAACCCATTAAACCAGTCATCACGATTACGCAAGCTGAGACATTTAAGTCACAATGACTCTGGCTAATGAACAGAGATTTGCCTTATGGGTCACTCTTAAGGACATTGACTAAGATGTCTCCAAGGCCAGTATCCAGATTCTCCAAGATAAAAGACTTAGGTCGGTTGTTTGTTGTGGTTTTTGAAAAAGCTTTTAGTTTTCTTGTTAAATGGTGCCAGTACTTAGGCTGTGTTTGCCATCAACATGACCGGTCTGTTTCCAAAACCAGTCGAACCGTGGGAATACTCTGAGTTGACATTAGTGAGTTGATGGAATCTGCACATACTATAGTTGAAAGTCTCCAGAGCATTAGTGAGGTTGGGCACTGATGTTGGGCGATTAGGCCTGACTCGCAGTCGGCGTTCCAATTTATCCCAAAGGTGTTCAATGGGGTTTAGGTCAGGGCTCTGTACAGACCAGTCAAGTTCTTCCACACCGTTCTTGACAAACCATTTTTGTATAGACCTCGCTTTGTGCACGGGGGCATTGTCATGCTGAAACAGGAAAGGGCCTTCCTCAAACTGTTGCCACAAAGTTGGAAGCAAAGAATTGTCTAGAATGTCATTATATGATGTAGCGTTTCGATTTCCCATCACTGGAACTAAGGGGCCTAGCCCGAACCCTTAAAAACAGCCTCAAATCATTATTCCTCCTCCACCAAACTTTACAGTTGGCACTATGCATTTGGGCAGGTAGCGTTCTCTTGGTATCAAATCAAATCAAAGTTTATTTGTCACGTGCGATGAATACAACAGGTGTAGACCTTACAGTGAAATGCTTACTTACAGGCTCTAACCAATAGTACAAAAAAGGTATTAGGTGAACAATAGGTAGGTAAAGAAATAAAACAACAGTAAAAAGACAGTCTATCTACAGTAGCAAGGCTATAAAAGTAGCGCGGCTACATACAGACACCGGTTAGTCAGGCTGATTGAGGTAGTATGTACATGTAGATATGGTTAAAGTGACTATGCATATATGATGAACAGAGAGTAGCAGTAGCGTAAAAGAGGGGTTGGCGGGTGGTGGGTGGTGGGACACAATGCAGATAGCCCGGTTAGCCAATGTGCGGGAGCACTGGTTGGTCGGGCCAATTGAGGTAGTATGTACATGAATGTGCGAATGGTGATCTTAGGCTTGTGTGCGGCTGCTCGGCCATGGAAACCCATTTCATGAAGACGAACAGTTCATGTGCTGACGTTGCCTCCAGAGGCAGTTTGGAACTCAGAAGTGAGTGTTGCAATCATGGACAGATGATAGTTATGAGCTTCAGCACTCTGAAGTCCCGTTCTGTGAGCTTGTGTGGCCTACCACTTCGCGGCTGAGCCTTTGTTGCTCTGAGATGTTTCCACTTCACAATAACAGCACTTACAGTTGACCGGGGCAGCTCTAGCAGAGCCGAAATGTGATGAACTGACTTGTTGGAAAGGTGGCATCCTATGAAAGTCACTGAGTTCTTCAATAAGGCCATTCTACTGCCAATGTTCGTCTACAAAACGAACTGGCAACAGACAGACAGAGAACACAGGTATAAATACACTCGGGATAATGGGGAAGCTGGGCGAAACCTGGAGGGGGTGGAGACAAGCACAAAGACAGGTGAATAGGATCAGGGTGTGACACGAAAGTAAGAAACATAAGAGCGACGCGGCCGAGGAGAGAAGCTGTGATCGGTGATGTGATCTCTTCTGGTTATCGTCCGTTCCCACTCTTCCGCCTGCCCCCTGCGGTGACGAGTACAAGATGTTCCCACTCAGTCTTAGAATGATCATCTATTAATAGAGTCCACACAAACCCTAAAACATCACTGCTGTGACTAACTGTCCCCAAATTCCTCTGTTGGTTACAGTTTCACACGGAGTGGGATGGGGACGAGAAGGGGGTCCCTTAGGGTTATACACCATCCATCCATCCATCCATCCATCCATCCATCCATCATCTCTCTCTCTCTCTCTCTCTCTCTTTCTCTCGCTCTCTCTCTCTCTCTCTCTCGCTTTCTTTTTCTCTGACCCCCTTTCTCATTTACTTTGGGGACAAGTAGGCACTCCCTTAGGAGGAGGAACAGTACTGTACATCCCTACTCCCTCTCTCTTTTTTCTCTTTTCCTCTTCCTTTCCTTTCCTTTCCTTTCCTCTTCCTTTCCTTTCCTTTCCTTTCCTTTCCTTTGCTCCCTCCTCCTGGAGAAGAAGATGTCTCTGAGGGATGTCCACAGCGTTCCACGGTCATTCATCCTCTCAAGGGTATTTGGCTTCTTATTTGTGTTGTTCTCGTTTGTTTGTCCTCTTCTTCGCCTACGCTTCTTCGGCTTGACACAAACACAGAAATTCCACACATTCTCTGACAGCGACAGCGAGAGTCATAGTCCAATTTTACATTGGCTTGGAAAGGAGTGCCTGCCTGTATAATATTCCTTAGTCATATGGTGTTTTTTTCCCTTTTAAGGCATGCAGCCTTAAGGACTACTGACAGACTGGGAGATGTGAGTTTGGCTCCGCTCCCCATGTCTTCAACACTTGATCCTCTGGTCTCCTATTTGGAACAGGATGATCAATCGTTTGTTTAGGCTGGAAGTCATACAATATTTGGGACCCACTAAGAAATTGTGAGTTTTGTTTTAGTTGCCTATCACTTTCTCAGACTGTTGTCATTGACGGTTTTGTCGGAGTGTTTTTTAAATGTCTGTATACTACAGGACTGGAATTGCTCAAATCCAACAGGGTAAATCCCCTCCTCTCACTGAAAATCATATTGAAATACCACATCTACTCAATTCAGAAGTCAAATTCAAGTTTTTCCGACCAACAGCCTCCGGCAGTGTTTTTTTGGAAAACGTCTCCAATTGTCCCTTAACTCAAGGTCTTCAAGACATCCTTTGGATGCGTCTTTGCAGCAGGTCGGTCTAAATTCCCCCTAACAGTGGGAGTTATAAGGAACGTCTCCTCTCTCACACAAACAGCTCAGACAGGGGCCACGATGAGTGTAGTACAGGCCCCTGCTATTCTCTTTAATCACACCAACATACTGAAAGCACTTGGCGCCTGCAGATGGATCATGGGGTCCGTCTATTAAACCATGTGAGAATGACTCACCTCTTTCCTGTCCTCTATCTACTCCTGTAGGCCTAGATTTGTCTCACCTGTCTTACCGTACTTATGTTTCACAGACATCAATGTACATTTGTATAGTACGAGATTAAAATAGACCATACTCAGAGTGGATTACTAATGTCATAGACATCATAGTTTTAATGGGGGGGGGGGGGGGGTGTGTTAATAATGATGTGATTACACATTTAGATAGTTTAATTGAATATGTTCTGTGGCTTGAGAAGCAATGGCTGTGTTCCTCACTCCAAAGACCTCATGTAGTTTTCTTTGAATGTTTAAGTGTTGCTTTGAATGATCTCCCAGAGCACCGTAGCCCCTTGGGGAGAAAGGAGTACCCTTTTTTCGGGCCAATTTATAGTCTACTAGAGGGTACGACAAACGGCGGTTCGGTGGGTCAAGGCTGTGGTCACGGTTGGGTTGTGTCGTCAGGGCTCCGTGTGGGTGGGTCTTGTTGCTTTGTATTGATGCAGTCCTGGCTGAGACTCAGCTGGAACCTGACAGACTCTAAAAATACCCCGCAGTGAGAAGAACCACACACACACACACACACACACACACACACACACACACACACACACACACACACACACACACACACACACACACACACACACACACACACACACACACACACACACACACACACACACACACCTTTAGGCTACCAGGCCCCTGCTCCTCCTGTTGACAGAGCCTTCTTTCCACGGTCTGACCCACTAACTTCCTGTTGTATTTTGGGGAGGCTCAGTCAGAGCGTGAGAATGGTTCGAGCCAGGCCGTCATGACCCAATGGGAGATCAGCGGGGGACAGTTCACACTCACATACACACACACACACACACGCACGCACTCACACGTGCACTCACACACACACACACGCACTCACACGTACACACACACACACACACACACACACACACACACACACACACACACACACACACACACACACACACACACACACACACACACACACACACACACACACACACACACACACGTCTCGTCTCAATGTCTCAATCCCTCATTCTAGTGCCATGTCTATGTCAGAAAACCTCTGGAATCAATGTGTACCATAGAGGGCCAGTATTCCCTGTCCTCTGTCCTCTATCCTGATCTTTACTTTCTTCGTAGGTCGAAGGCATTGAGAATTCGTGGGACAATGGACCGTATATGTTATGACACTGATCTAAGAGCATTGCTTGCATTCCTGGATGACGTCTTAACAGCTAGAAAAATAACCAGAGAGAGATTCAATTAGTTATTTTCTCTCCAAACAGCTACTTAACATTCTGTAAAGACAATTTATTGAGCTTTTCTCCCTCAAAGAAACATGCATGTTTTAAATGAATGTGTTGAGATACATTTGAATACCTGCCCATGCAGGCATAATGGGATTGAAATATATAACAACCCTCAAGTTCGTAAAAAAAAGAAAGGAAGATGAAAGGGAATGTGTTGATGAGTGTTTTTTTCCCCGGGTCTGTGATTTTGACAAGAGAAAATTATTCCAATCTTGTTCTCACCAATTACTTAACCACAACGAGTTAGGCTAATTGCTTCCTTGTGCATACAGGGGAGAGCCATAGCCGGTGACATGGTGCCTTATAAACACAGACAGGCATGAAGGGAAGGTCACTGTGAGACAGAGACAAAATGGCCCCCGTCATTACATCCTGTCAAAGAGCCACATTTGTCCATCATCATGCCTGAAGAAAAATGCCTCCCATAAATAACTTAAAGGAAACCAAGTGGGTTCAATAAGGGAAATACTCCAGATTGAATGAGTTAAAATAGGGTCTAGGTCTGAGAATAAACACTGAGTTGACCTCCCTGGGGGGTATGTTTGGTAAACATCCATCTCTGGTCCCACAGCCTGGCTGGCTGAGCTCCAGGGCTCCCACACCACAGCCCTGGATCTTGCCCCAGAACGTTCTCCTTGAGCTGGGTACAGCCTAGCCGGTTATCCCTTACAAGCCCTGGAAGACTCATATCTTATATCCTGTGAGTTGCAAGGGTTTGGGGGTTTTGAGGCTGAGATTCTTGGTGGTGATTAGTGGTTGTCAGTACAATGGCTAGGCTGAGTGGTGGTTGTGTTCTGTGGTTGGCTGTATGCCTCTCCACTGTAATCTGAAAGATTTGTGGTTGCGCCACTCTACACACGTGTGGAGCAATCCCCCACCATTTTGTGTGTTTGTGCTACTTTATAATCAATTGCGAACAGCAATGTCCTCAACAACAGTACAAGAACAATTTTGTTGTAATGATAGTCAATTTTATTCTCTCTTGTAAATGGAAAAGAAATGGATCTTCATCTTACAAGACCCTGCTAGGTAAAGTTCCCCCTTATCTCAGCTCGCTGGTCACCATAGCAGCACCCACCTGTAGCACACGCTCTAGCAGGTATATCTCTCTGGTCACCCCCAAAGCCAATTCCTCCTTCGGCCGCCTCTCTTTCCAGTTCTCTGCTGCCAATGACTGGAACGAACTACAAAAATCTCTAAAACTGGAAACACTTATCTCCCTCACTAGCTTTAAGCACCAGCTGTCAGAGCAGCTCACAGATTACTGCACCTGTACATAGCCCATCTATAATTTAGCCCAAACAACTACCTCTTCCCCTACTCTATTTATTTATTTATTTTGCTCCTTTGCACCCCATTATTTCTATTTGTACTTTGCACTTTCTTCCACTGCAAATCTACCATTCCAGTGTTTTACTTGCTATATTGTATTTACTTTGCCACCATGGCCTTTTTTGCCTTCCTTATCTCACCTCATTTGCTCACATTGTATATAGACTTATTTTTCTACTGTATTATTGACTGTAAGTTTGTTTTACTCCATGTGTAACTCTGTGTTGTTGCATGTCAAACTGCTTGCTTTATCTTGGCCAGGTCGCAATTGTAAATGAGAACTTGTTCTCAACTTGCCTACCTGGTTAAATAAAGGTGAAAATAAATAAATAAATACAATTACTAGGTTGGGTCTTCATCTTACTGAGTTCGTAAGATGCCATTATTTCACAAAAACTGTTGTACTCACCCCTGCAGGCTGAGGAGAACAAGGAGAACAAGTTTACACTTCCTGTCCTCACTCAGTTCAGTAAACAACCAAGTGCTCTCAAGAGCATACCACCAGATAGATACGGATACATAACACGTACACAGTATCGGTCAGATTTGGGTATTCCTGCTGTGTCCAACATCCATGAAGTATTCATACATTCTGAATTGAGTAAACAGCCCTACTATCAGGGATCTATTGTATATTTTGAATTCCTGTAGTGTGAATAGGTGGACATCTGTCTGATTATTATTCAGAAGTGGGTTTCTGGCAAAATGTCAATCCCAACTGATTTGTCCATGTCAGAAAGGTCAGGGAGGCCTGCTTTTAGGGAATTGTTTTCCTTAGTTGATTGGTTGAGCTTGTGCCCAAGGAGCATGTGTGTGTCTGACTGTCTGTCTGTCTGACTGTCTGTCTGTCTGCCGGCCGAGGCTGGCCGTACTCAGTGCAGCGTCCACTTCAAGGAGACTGTTATGACAGAGCGCCCTGGCAGCCTATTTAGTTGCTGTGGTAACAGTTGAGAGAGAGGCAGTAGGCTGATTGTATGTAGTGCAGATGATGGAGAAGACTGGATCGTGAAATATATGTACAAAAATCAGACAAATTATAAACATGAGGTTGTTGACAGAGAGGTTGAGCAAAACAATGAAGTTATTTGGCCAAAACCTTTTCCACATTTTGCTACATTACAGCCTTATTCTAAAATTAATTAAATAGTTTTTTTCCGTACCTTATCAATCTACACACAATACCCCATAATGACAAAGCAAAAACAGGTTTTTAGATGTTTTTGCTAATAAAAAAAATGGAAAAACAGAAATATCACATTTACATAAGTATTCAGAGCCTTTACTCAGTCCTTTGTGGAAGCACCTTTGGCCGCGATTACAGCCTTGAGTCTTTTTGGGTATGACGCTATGATGCTACAAGCTTGGCACACCAGTAACACACTTGTACCATTTTTCTCTACAGATCCTCTCAAGCTCTGTCAGGTTGGATGGGGAGCGTCGCTGCTGGGCCACTCAAGGACATTCAGAGACTTGTCCCGAAGCCACTCCTGCGTTGTCTTGGCTGTGTGCTTAGGGTCATTGTCCTGTTGGAAGGTGAACCTTTGCCCCAGTCTGAGGTCCTGAGCACTCTGGAGTAGGTTTTCATCAAGGATCTCTCTGTACTTTGCGCCGTTCATCTTTCCCTCGATCCTGACTAGTCTCCCTGTCCCTTCCGCTGAAAAACATCCCCACAGCACGATGCTGCCACCACTATGCTTCACTGTAGGGATGGTGCCAGGTTTCCTCCAGACATGACGCTTGGCATTCAGGCCAAAGAGTTCAATCTCGATTTCATCAGAGCAGAGAATCTTGTTTCTCATGGTCTGAGAGTCCTTTAGGTGCCTTTTGGCAAACTCCAAGTAGGCTGTCATGTGCCTTTTAATGAGGAGTGGCTTCCGTTTTGCCACTCTACCATCATGGCCTGATTGATGGAGTGCTGCAGAGATGGTTGTCCTTCTGGAAGTTTCTCCCATTTCCACAGAGGAACTCTGGAGCTCTGTCAGAGTGACCATCGGCTTCTCGGTCACCTCCCTGACCAAGGCATTTCTCCCCCGATTGCTCAGTTTGGCCGTGCGGCCAGCTCTAGGAAGAGTCTTGGTGGTTCCAAACTTCTTCCATTTAAGAATGATGGAGGCCACTGTGTTCTTGGGGACTTTCAATGCTGCAGACATTTTTTTGGTGCACTTCCCCAGGTCTGTGCCTCGACACAATCCTGTCTCGGAGTTCTATGGACAATTCCTTCAACCTCATGGCTTGGTTTTTGCTCTGACATGCACTGTCAACTGTGGGACCTTATATAGACAGGTGTGTGTCTTTCCAAATCATGTCCAATTGAACTGAATTTACCACAGGTGGACTCCAATCAAGTTGTAGAAACATCTCAAGGGTGAACATGTCACGTTCTGACCAGTAAAGGGGGTTATTTATTATTGTAGTTTGGTCAGGACGTGGCAGGGCGTGTTTGTTTTATGTGTTTCGGGGTTTTGGTTTAATGTTCTATGTTAGTATATTTCAATGTTCATTCTAGTTTTTCTATTTCTATGTTTAGTTTATTGGGTTGACCTTCAATTGGAGGCAGCTGTTCCTCGTTGCCTCTAATTGAAGGTCCTATTTAGTAGGGGTGTTTTTCTATGAGTTTTTGTGGGTAGTTGTTCCGTGTGTGTAGCTGTGTGCCTCACAGGACTGTTTTTCGTCGTTGTTTTTGTATTAAGTGTTTATTTTGGTTTTCATCTGAATAAAGAAGATGAGCATACACATTCCCGCTGCGCCTTGGTCCCATCTTTACGACGATCGTGACAGATCAATGGAAAGAGATGCGCCTGAGCTCAATTTTGAGTCTCATAGCAAAGGGTCTGAATACATATGTGAATAAGTTATTTCAGTTTTTTATTTGTAATAAATTTGCCAACATTTCTAAAAACCTGTTTTCGCTTTGCCATTATGGGGTATTGTGTGTAGATTGATAAGGAAAATGTTTTATTTAATCAATTTTAGAATAAGGCTGTTACGCAACAAAATGTGGAAAAAGTCACGGGGTCTGAATACTTTCCGAATGCACTGTATACTGTAGATGTCCTAGCCTACCTCTTTCAGGTAATAAATTCAATGCAGTATTAGCCTTATATTTAGCTAATTAATGATGAGTTATGCATAATAAGCTTGTAACTTATAGCATCTGTCTCTTGCGCAATACGCACGCACCTGTGCTCCACTGGCCTCTCCCTAAAAAAACTCTCCTTAGCTCTTGGAGTCCCATGCAGGAACAGGCAGACTAGAATAGCTTGCTGGACATCATTTGTTTTTGCATTTCTTATACCAATAGACTATTCGAAGAGGGACGCATGCTCTTTTTTGCTGAACGTTAAATATAGCAGTAGTTTGAAAGAAGAATAAACTCATGATGGCATTGGGCTTCAGCAGTCATTTATTCAGACCCGTAACCATTCAATCTTCGTGAGGAGAAGTGAACGCCTACTCAATCTAATTCTAGTCCTATATTATCCAATGTAATTAGAATGATGCAGATAAGGACAACGAAATGTATTTCATTTAACTGTTGAATGCGAGGAAGGAATGAAACAACAATAGAGAGAGAAAGAGGAGGTAGGCTAATAACATTAGGGGAAATATTATGAAAGGCATATATGCGTCGGCCTACTAATTAGACAAATATGCCCCATCATATTTCAAAATGTAAATCAAATTCGCTAGCCTATACTTGTAACTTTGTAGGCTGAATGTGATGCACCAGAATCGCATGTTCTCTTCTGTTTTATCATGGTTTGAACGATGTGCGTAATTCCGTTGCATATAATACAGCATAATACAATGCAGTACAGTAATACAGTTCACACTCAAAAAGATTAGCCTGGAGATAGTTTGATATATTTATCCAATATAGCTAGCTACATCTATGGGCTTTTATGTGTTTTCTGTTGTGTGTAATGTGCAATAGCCTATATAATATATGTATTGGATAACGGCACAGTCATTTGGCATTTTTTGGGCTTGGGCTCATTAAATATCGTTAATGTAGAACTCATAAAATGTATTTAATATATGGCTAATCAGGCTCAGCTAGCATCAGGTTAGAATTGTCATGGTGATCAAAGCTCTAATCAAATCAAGACATACTGTGTTTATATGCTTTGTAATGCTTTTGAATGACACTTTCGGTTTTGGCGGGAAACCCGGGAGAAAAGTGATTTATTCTGGGGATGGGACATTTGTAAAATACCTGGAAAATATTCAACCCTAGTACATTCTGAACAAATATAACAATTGCAAATTGCCACCTTTAATCAAAACAAAGACATAATTTGCAGAAACTAGCGTTTTTGGTGAATAATGAAAACACCCCCAAAATGGAAGAAACCAAGTACATCTACGGTGCAGGCTCATCTAAAGAGCCATTTCCCAGCAGTGGTGAGTAGAGACAGGTTACTATTTACCGACAGATGAGACGAAGATAAACATTTAGTTACCAGACCTTTTACAGGCGATAGTACACAATGTTTAATGGCACTAGCGATAGCTTAGTTTCCTGTTTTTGTTTTTAGCAATTGTGGCAACCGGAGTCTTGCTGGCATCAATTCCTAGATGCCATTGCCTGTCATTGTGCCCTTGAGCAAGGCACTGAACCCCCCCACAACAACTGCTCACCAGGCTCCCAGCAGGGATGGATTGGCCATCTGCCATTTCAGGCAAATGCCAGATGGACTGGTCCAATTTTAGCCCAGTGGGCCTGTCTAACTTGGGTATTTTGTGTGCACTTCCTGTGATAATTAAGAGGTAACACATTGTTATATATTTATCTATATCATTACACTGCTATAAGCGGTTAATAGGTAGGCTGTAGGTTACAATTCAGCCCATTCACTTTCTAACTGCTTGACATTATGTCAGACTAGTGAGGATGTTACTGTGTCTAGAATCATCCCCTCTTCATGTTAAGACATCTCCTCTACTAAGAGCTTTTACAGTCAAATCAACATGTCTGAGACACAGCATGTCAGTAAGAGCTGTTCTTAGGAACTGTTTCCCTACGTCGATTAGTTGAGCTTGTGCCCAAGGACTGTGTGTGTCTGTCTGTCTCTCTCTCTCTCTGTGTTTGTGTGTTTACTTGTGATATCTGTGTGTGTATGTTTACACTTGTGTGTTTGAAAGAGTATATAATTATTGAATAAAATGATTGGAAAAATGGCTGCTTGTCGCCACGATAGTCAAGGCTCCCCATTGTGAAGGTGCAATGGCTGTTATGTCAGTTTCAAAAGATTAACCTGTTATCCTACACTGTAAAAATAATCCTGTTGTTTTTACGGTAACTTACCGGCAGACAGTTACCTGTAAGTTGCTGTAAAAAAAAAGGTTACTGTCACGCCCTGACCTTAGAGAGCCATTTTTTTTGGTGATGTGGGGTGGGCAATCTAGTTTTCGTATTTCTTTGTTTTGGCCGGGTATGGTTCCCAATCAGAGGCAGCTGTCTATCGTTGTCTCTGATTGGGAATCATACTTAGGCAGCCTTTTCCCCAGCTGTGATTGTGGGTAATTATTATTTCCGTGTGTGTTTTGTGTGCGTCACAGTTGCGTCACGTTCATGTCTCTTTACCTGTTTATTGTTTTGTTCGGTCTCACTTCAATAAAGGATGTGGAATTACAGGCACGCTGCGCCTTGGCTGATTTACGACAGGGAGCTTGAGGACAGTGAGCGTGACAGTTACAGTATGTTACCTTCAATTCCAAATAAACTTTGATATAACAGTACATTACTGTAAACTTTATTAGTGTTAAAGTGTTCAGATTCATATGGGTTGGCCTCCAAACACTGGACATATAACTCCATTGGTCAGACAACGCTGTTGGAGCCTTGCCAACTGGCTACTTGAAACCACATATGATAGTTAGCCTTGCATGCAGCAGCCAATATTTATGTAAATATGTAGCGGTGGTGAAGTGTATCATAATTGCAGGTGAATAATCCATTACCGAGGAAGTGTTAATCATGCCGTCTTTGTTCCCGGATGACTATAATTGCATGGTTAGACCATAATTGCATGGTTAGACGATACTACCTGATTTTTCCAGCTCATTGAAATGCTTTGCACAGGTGATTGCACAACGCAGGGTAAAAACGCTGTCACAATCATGCAAACAAAACACAAAAGCTTAACATGTCAACTGAAATCTATAGGCTGCAGCACCATTAGTCTGTCTTGACGACAAACTATTCTCACTTGCACGGAAATACTTACTGAATTTTTGATTTCATTGTCATTCATTAACATGGGCACTTGGTCGATTTAGACATAATTGTTATTCAAACGTAGGTTCTTGCTTATTAGACCCAGATTGAATTGCCATTCAAAGGAAGATGCTTTGTGGATATACAGCAGTTGTACTGAGTGAGTGTACAGGGACAGAGGGACCCACAGGGCTGGGAGATGCTCTATTTACTGGTCTATAATATTGCAGGAGCATAATTATACGCCTGGCGCACTTTAATGCGTTTCTACGTGACATGAATCAGCTGCCGGTTACATAGTCAAACAGGAACAACCACATCGATCCGTGCAGGTGGCTCTTGAGCGGAGACATAATGTCCTCTTATAGCAGGCGACTGCGAAAACCTAGACGGTGATCAATTCGATTCTGTTCAGTCAAAAATCGAACCAAAACGTTGCTATTTTATGCTTGCCGAAACAGCACATACTAAAACTTTTGATGTTGATGGAAATGCAGGGATAGGACTAGATTATCTTTGTGGTGTGGATGTGGCGTGTGTGATGAGAGGGTCTTTGATGTGTTGCGATTCATCCTACGGACAACATCAGTGAACATCTGTTGATGTCTCGACTGAAGAAGAAATAACTCATGTTAAAGGGTGGATTGTGGGTAATTGCTTAGGTTCTGGGTCTGTTCTGTCCGTCTGTTCTGTCCGTACAGCTACATTATAATCTTTAGCACTCATATCCCTAATTATCCATGTAATTACTATTTTTCCTCTGCAATGAAGCAACAAAATGTCTAATGAAGCGTGTGCTTCCATAACGTTCCCGTTAATAACATAGTCCTGGCAGGATTCTTCAAAACCTGCTTCTTTCAAAGTGGACACTCACCTTTGGCTCAAACTTAATTTACTCCGTCTCTACCTTCTCCCCGGCAGATTAATGAATCACAGGCCAGTAGAGTTGTCTGAAATGTCACGTAGCCTACCAATCACCATCTAGAACACCTCTCTGAGGGGAAATGTCACGTAGCCTACCAATCACCATCTAGAATACCTCTCTGAGGGGAAATGTCACGTAGCCTACCAATCAC
Organism: Salmo salar; assembly: GCF_965601325.2. Classification (NCBI taxonomy): domain Eukaryota; kingdom Metazoa; phylum Chordata; class Actinopteri; order Salmoniformes; family Salmonidae; genus Salmo; species Salmo salar. The sequence continues at coordinate 15,166,923 of NC_138297.1, read as the reverse complement.
CATCTAGAACACCTCTCTGAGGGGAAATGTCACGTAGCCAACCAATCACAATCTAGAACACCTCTCTGAGGTGAAATGTCACGTAGCCTACCAATCACCATCTAGAACACCTCTCTGAGGGGAAATGTCACGTAGCCTTCCAATCACCATCTTGAACACCTCTCTGAGGTGAAATGTCACGTAGCCTACCAATCACCATCTAGAACACCTCTCTGAGGGGAAATGTCACGTAGCCTACCAATCACCATCTAGAACACCTCTCTGAGGGGAAATGTCACGTAGCCTACCAATCACCATCTAGAACACCTCTCTGAGGGGAAATGTCACGTAGCCTACCAATCACCATCTAGAACACCTCTCTGAGGGGAATGTCACGTAGCCTACCAATCACCATCTAGAACACCTCTCTGAGGGAAATGTCACGTAGCCTACCAATCACCATCTAGAACACCTCTCTGAGGGGAAATGTCACGTAGCCTACCAATCACCATCTAGAACACCTCTCTGAGGGGAAATGTCACGTAGCCTACCAATCACCATCTAGAACACCTCTCTGAGGGGAAATGTCACGTAGCCTACCAATCACCATCTAGAACACCTCTCTGAGGGGAAATGTCACGTAGCCTACCAATCACCATCTAGAACACCTCTCTGAGGTGAAATGTCACGTAGCCTACCAATCACCATCTAGAACACCTCTCTGAGGGGAAATGTCACGTAGCCTACCAATCACCATCTAGAACACCTCTCTGAGGAGAAATGTCACGTAGCCTACCAATCACCATCTAGAACACCTCTCTGAGGGGAAATGTCACGTAGCCTACCAATCACCATCTAGAACACCTCTCAGAGGTGAAATGTCACGTAGCCTACCAATCACCATCTAGAACACCTCTCTGAGGGGAAATGTCACGTAGCCTACCAATCACCATCTAGAACACCTCTCTGAGGGGAAATGTCACGTAGCCTACCAATCACCATCTAGAACACCTCTCTGAGGGGAAATGTCACGTAGCCTACCAATCACCATCTAGAACACCTCTCTGAGGTGAAATGTCACGTAGCCTACCAATCACCATCTAGAACACCTCTCTGAGGGGATATGTCACGTAGCCTACCAATCACCATCTAGAACACCTCTCTGTCTCTCATCCTCTCTCTCTGTCTCTCATCCTCTCTCTGTCTCTCATCCTCTCTCTGTCTCTCATCCTCTCTCTCTGTCTCTCATCCTCTCTCTGTCTCTCATCCTCTCTCTCTGTCTCTCATCCTCTCTCTCTGTCTCTCATCCTCTCTCTCTCTGTCTCTCATCCTCTCTCTCTGTCTCTCATCCTCTCTCTGTCTCTCATCTTCTCTCTGTCTCTCATCCTCTCTGTCTCTCATCCTATCTCTCTGTCTCTCATCCTCTCTGTCGCTCATCCTCTCTCTCTGTCTCTCATCCTCTCTGTCTCTCATCCTCTCTCTCTGTCTCTCATCTCACTGTCTCTGTTTCCTGCTCTATCAGCGTTCCTCTGTCTCTCATCTCTCTGTCTCTGTTTCCTGCTCTATCAGCGTTCCTCTGTCTCTGTTTCCTGCTCTATCAGCTTTCCTCTGTCTCTCATCTCTCTGTCTCTGTTTCCTACTCTATCAGCGTTCCTCTGTCTCTCATCTCTCTGTCTCTGTTTCCTGCTCTATCAGCGTTCCTCTGTGTCTGTTTCCTGCTCTATCAGCTTTCCTCTGTCTCTAATCTCTCTGTCTCTGTTCCCTGCTCTATCAGCGTTCCTCTGTCTCTCATCTCTCTGTCTCTGTTTCCTGCTCTATCAGCGTTCCTCTGTCTCTAATCTCTCTGTCTCTGTTTCCTGCTCTATCAGCGTTCCTCTGTTCAAAGACTCACCTATGTATCGCCCATCCTCTATAGATATGCAAATCCCTGACAGGGGCTGTTTACGTTCTGTCAGACAGCAGATTTCCCCTTGGGTGTCATGGTTAAACAGGCTACCCACAGCTGGTCTGTTCCACTCTAGTCTGGCAATAATGAGCAAAGTCGGTCAGTCAGCGCTGATAGTCGGTGCACCATGCCAGCAGAAGGTCCTGCCAAGCCACGGCTGATAGTCGGTGCACCATGCCAGCAGCAGGTCCTGCCAAGCCACGGCTGATAGTCGGTGCACCATGCCAGCAGAAGGTCCTACCAAGCCACGGCTGATAGTCAGTGCACCATGCCAGCAGCAGGTCCTGCCAAGCCACGGCTGATAGTCGGTGCACCATGCCAGCAGCAGGTCCTACCAAGCCACGGCTGATAGTCGGTGCACCATGCCAGCAGCAGGTCCTGCCAAGCCACGGCTGATAGTCGGTGCACCATGCCAGCAGCAGGTCCTGCCAAGCCACGGCTGATAGTCGGTGCACCATGCCAGCAGCAGGTCCTGCCAAGCCACGGCTGATAGTCAATGCACCATGCCAGCAGCAGGTCCTGCCAAGCCACGGCTGATAGTCGGTGCACCATGCCAGCAGCAGGTCGTGCCAAGCCACGGCTGCAGTTCTGGTCCGTATCTCTCTCTCTCCCTCTTCCTCTCGCGCTGTCGCTCTCTCTTTCACTCTCTCTCTCTCTCTCTCTCTCCACCCCCCCCTTTGGTTCTTGCTCCACAAGTCTGCAGCTAGATGATTTGTGAGTTGGCAGGGTGTAGCTCAATCCCATTGGCATTACTTTTGGTCAACAACAGATGTGTTAGGTAAACTTTATAATTAGGTTAAACGGTTTGTTCTGAAATGTGGCATTGTTAAATGGCCATAATAACAATATTTAATATATTTAATTCAGTGTGTACACTGATTAGGTACAATCCATTCATTTAGTTGGTTTCATTCTTTTGCTAGTTTGCAGGGTAGTTCATTTGCTTGTGCACTGCTTTTGTATCTGTTTATTGACTCATGTCAACTATAATGGAGGTGTACACAGTCTGGGTTTATTATGTGAGAGCCTAACTGCTACGGTCCTTATCATTACAGAGCACACAACCAGTCCACCTTCACAATCTCAATAAAAGCCCTCCCTCTGGCTATAAAAACAAAGTAACAACTAAAAATGGAGTTTTCCACATTGTGCAAATTAAAGTCCCTGTATCAAGGCTCCTAAGGTCAGTAAATAACTCCCCCAGTGGGTTGTGTGTGTGTGTGTGTGTGTGTGTGTGGCAGACCTCCCATACTGCACCATGTTGGCCGTCTGTTTGTGCTCCAGCTCACTCTGCTGCAAGGCAAGCAGCAGTCTCTTGAAGAAATGGTAGCCTGTGAGGGAGTAAGTCTGATGGAAGAGAGAGACGGAAAGAAAGAGAGAGAGGAGGAGGTTAGGGGAAGAAGAGATAGATGAGAGAGAGAAATAGAGAGAGGAGGTTAGGGGAAGAAGAGAGAGACAGGGAGAGAGAGAAAGAGAGAGAGTAGGAGGTTCGGGGGAAGAAGATGAGATACAGAGAGAGAAATAGAGAGAGAGAAATCTCCAGGGCCCGATCACCCCTCCCTGTTACTGAAATAAATTGTCCCCAGAACGATCAAGCTTTCTCCGGGGACTGTGTTTGATATTTACAAAAAATTCCCCCATTGATGTCGGTTTATTTTTCTGTCATTTGTGTCCCCTTTCATTTAATTTCTCCCCTTCCACATTTGGGCTTCACACAATCTTTTATAATGATGCTTTTGTTGATAGGAAGGAGAAGGGGTGTTTGATTTATTTGAGGTTTTTGGCCAGTGACTCTGTTGCTCGGCAGGGACATGGGTGGAGACTGAGAATATGATTGACAGCTGATAACGAGGGTAGGGCACTAACCCAGGCAGAGAAAGTGGGTGAGAGATTAAGCAACAACGTGGCAAGATCTTTGTCCCACTTACTTCCTTGTCCATCTCTGACACATTTAATCAGAATGTGGAACATTGTGTAATAACTTATAACAAATCATATCTTGATGCATCATGCCAGTGGATTGCATTCACAAGAGTAGACAACAGTTCTACCCTATTACAGTCAGAACATTAGTTTGCTTATTGTACTGCCTCTCCATATGACCTTCGAGCCTGTAAAAGCAGTAAAATTATGTTTTTCAGCTCATACACATACCTACAGAACACTTTAAGCACATCTCCAGAGTGTCATGAAGAGAACATTTAAGTGCGGAGAGGGAGAGGGAGGTGCAGGAAACCAGTCCATAGGAAGATACTTACAGTATTATGTTGGATGTCTTTCTCCATCATTTATTTGAATGAACGCATGAGAAACACATTGCATGAGGGTTTGAAACAGGAGATGTACAGACAGGGAGATACAGACAGGGAGATACAGACATGTATATTGACCGACAGGGAGATACAGACAGAGAGATGTATAGAGAGGGAGATACATACAGGGAGATACAGACAGAGAGATGTATAGAGAGGGAGATACAGACAGGGAGATACAGACAGAGAGATGTATAGAGAGGGAGATACAGACAGGGATATACAGACAGGGAGATACAGACAGGGAGATGTATAGAGAGAGAGATACAGACAGGGAGATACAGACAGGGAGATACAGACAGGGAGATACAGACATGTATATTGACCGACAGGGAGATACAGACAGGGAGATACATACAGGGAGATACAGACAGGGAGACACAGACAGGAATATGTATAGAGTGGGAGATACAGACAGGGAGATACATACAGGGAGATACAGACAGAGAGATGTATAGAGAGGGAGATACAGACAGGGAGATACAGACAGAGAGATGTATAGAGAGGGAGATACAGACAGGGAGATACAGACAGAGAGATACAGACAGGGAGATACAGACAGAGAGATACAGACAGGGAGATACAGACAGAGAGATGAATAGAGAGAGAGAAACAGACAGGGAAATACAGACAGGGAGATACAGACAGGGAGATACAGACAGAGAGATGTATAGAGAGGGAGATACAGACAGGGAGATACAGACAGAGAGATACAGACAGGGAGATACAGACAGAGAGATACAGACAGGGAGATACAGACAGAGAGATGTATAGAGAGAGAGAAACAGACAGGGAAATACAGACAGGGAGATACAGACAGAGAGATACAGACAGGGAAATACAGACAGAGAGATGTATAGAGAGAGAGAAACAGACAGGGAGATAAAGAAAGGGAAATACAGACAGAGAGATGTATAGAGAGGGAGATACAGACAGGGAGATACAGACAGGGAGATGTATAGAGAGGGAGATACATACAGGGAGATACATACAGGGAGATACAGACAGAGAGATGTATAGAGAGGGAGATACAGACAGGGAGATTCATACAGGGAGATACATACAGGGAGATACAGACAGGGAGATACAGACAGGGAGATGTATAGAGAGGGAGATACAGACAGGGAGATACAGACATGTATATTGACCGACAGGGAGATACAGACAGGGAGATACATACAGGGAGATACAGACAGGGAGATGTATAGAGAGGGAGATACAGACAGGGAGATACAGACATGTATATTGACCGACAGGGAGATACAGACAGGGAGATACATACAGGGAGATACAGACAGGGAGACACAGACAGGAATATGTATACAGTGGGAGATACAGACAGGGAGATACAGACAGGGAAATACAGACAGAGAGATGTATAGAGAGGGAGATACAGACAGGGAGATACAGACAGAGAGATGTATAGAGAGGGAGATACAGACAGGGAGATACAGACAGGGAGATACAGACAGGGAGATACAGACAGAGAGATGAATAGAGAGAGAGAAACAGATAGGGAAATACAGACAGGGAGATACAGACAGGGAGATACAGACAGAGAGATGTATAGAGAGAGAGATACAGACAGGGAGATACAGACAGAGAGATGAATAGAGAGAGAGAAACAGACAGGGAAATACAGACAGGGAGATACAGACAGAGAGATACAGACAGGGAGATACAGACAGAGAGATGAATAGAGAGAGAGAAACAGACAGGGAAATACAGACAGGGAGATACAGACAGGGAGATACAGACAGGGAGATACAGACAGAGAGATGAATAGAGAGAGAGAAACAGACAGGGAAATACAGACAGGGAGATACAGACAGGGAGATACAGACAGAGAGATGTATAGAGAGAGAGAAACAGACAGGGAAATACAGACAGGGAGATGTATAGAGAGGGAGATACATACAGGGAGATACAGACAGGGAGATACAGACAGGGAGATGTATAGAGAGAGAGAAACAGACAGGGAAATACAGACAGGGAGATACAGACAGGGAGATGTATTGAGAGGGAGATACAGACAGGGAGATGTATAGAGAGGGAGATAAGACAGGGAGATACAGACAGAGAGATGTATAGAGAGAGAGAAACAGACAGGGAAATACAGACAGGGAGATACAGACAGGGAGATACAGACAGGGAGATGTATAGAGAGGGAGATACAGACAGAGAGATACATACAGGGAGACACAGACAGGAATATGTATAGAGAGGGAGATACAGACAGGGAGATACATACAGGGAGATACATACAGGGAGATACAGACAGGGAGATGTATAGAGAGGGAGATACAGACAGGGAGATACATACAGGGAGATACAGACAGAGAGATCTATAGAGAGGGAGATACAGACAGGGAGATTCAGACAGGGAGATGTATAGAGAGAGAGAAACAGACAGGGAGATGTATAGAGAGGGAGATACAGACAGGGAGATACAGACAGGGAGATACAGACAGGGAGATGTATAGAGAGGGAGATACAGACAGGGAGATAAAGAAAGGGAAATACAGACAGAGAGATGTATAGAGAGGGAGATACAGACAGGGAGATACAGACAGGGAGATGTATAGAGAGGGAGATACAGACAGGGAGATACAGACAGGGAGATACAGACAGGGAGATGTATAGAGAGGGAGATACAGACAGAGAGATGTATAGAGAGGGAGATACAGACAGGGAGATACAGACAGGGAGATGTATAGAGAGGGAGATACAGACAGAGAGATGTATAGAGAGGGAGATACAGACAGGGAGATACATACAGGGAGATACAGACAGAGATATGTATAGAGAGGGAGATACAGACAGGGAGATTCATACAGGGAGATGTATATAGAGAGAGAAACAGACAGGGAAATACAGACAGGGAGATACAGACAGGGAGATGTATAGAGAGGGAGATACAGACAGGGAGATACAGACAGGGAAATACAGACAGGGAGATGTATAGAGAGGGAGATACAGACAGGGAGATACAGACAGGGAAATACAGACAGAGAGATGTATAGAGAGGGAGATACAGACAGGGAGATACAGACAGGGAGATGTATAGAGAGGGAGATACAGACAGGGAGATAAAGAAAGGGAAATACAGACAGAGAGATGTATAGAGAGGGAGATACAGACAGGGAGATACAGACAGGGAAATACAGACAGAGAGATGTATAGAGAGGGAGATACAGACAGGGAGATACAGACAGGGAGATGTATAGAGAGGGAGATACAGACAGGGAGATAAAGACAGGGTAATACAGACAGAGAGATGTATAGAGAGGGAGATACAGACAGGGAGATACAGACAGGGAGATAAATAGAGAGGGAGATACAATCAGGGAGATACAGACAGGGAGATGTATAGAGAGGGAGACACAGACAGGGAGATACAGACAGGGAGATACAGACAGGGAGACACAGACAGGGAGATACAGACAGGGAGATACAGACATGGAGATACAGACAGGGAGATACAGACAGAGAGATGTATAGAGAGGGAGATACAGACAGGGAGATACAGACAGAGAGATGTGTGGGAGGGAGATACAGACAGGGAGATACAGACAGGGAGATGTATAGAGAGGGAGATACAGACAGGGAGAGAGAGAGAGAGAGAGAGAAAGAGTGAGATAATACATTTTCATAGGAGAGAAAGACAAAGAGTATAAGCGAGAGGGAGAGAAGGTTGAGTGAGGGATGAAAGAATATATTTTTCAAGAGAGAGAGAAGGATACAGAGTGTAAGAGAGATAATGATTTATTTCCCTTTTGTACTTTAACTATTTGCACGTTGTTAAGACACTGTATATAGACATAATATGACATTTGAAATGTCTTTACTCTTTTGGAACTTTTGTGAGTGTAATGTTTACTGTTAATTTGTATTGTTTATTTCACTTTTGTTTATTATCTATTTCACTTGCTTTGGCAATGTAAACATATGTTTCCCATGCCAATAAAGGCCTTTGAATTGAGATTGGAGTGGTGGAATGGAGTGAGTTTTAGCAGGCCTGTAGGGTGTCAGTATCCGGGGCTTAGGGTTACACCACTCAGCTGTAACAATAGAGACATTCAACCCTGTGGTGGGAGGCTCAGTAGTCCCACTGACTGTCTGACCCTAGCATGGTTAGAGCAGGCCTCCCCACTGTTTAACATAGGGGGCTTCACCCCTCAACATTAGAGCAGGCCTCCCCACTGTTTAACATAGGGGGCTTCACCCCTCAACATTAGAGCAGGCCTCCCCACTGTTTGACATAGGGGGCTTCACCCCTCAACATTAGAGCAGGCCTCCCCACTGTTTAACATAGGGGGCTTCACCCCTCAACATTAGAGCGGGCCTCCCCACTGTTTAACATAGGGGGCTTCACCCCTCAACACACACAGGAAGTCATCTAACAGTGAGACCTTGAGTTCTGATAATGTGACCAAAGGACACTTTTACCTTGTCTCCCCCACCCTTTCATCTTTCGCTCTCTCTCTCTCTCTCCCTCTCTCTCTCTCTCTCTCTCTCTTTCTCTGTCACCATCTCTCATTCCTCATTCTCCCTCTCTCTATCGCCATTTCTCTCTCTCTCTCTCTCGCCATCTCTCGATCTCTTTCTCTCTCTCTCTGTCGCCATCTCTCATTCTCTCTCTCTCTGTCTTTCAGAGGACTGACTGGGAAGATGCTGGGTAGGGAGAAAAAGAGTAAAAAAGAGAAGATTCCGGGTCACTAGAGTTCCCAGGGAGGAGAACCTGCAACAAGCCCGTGAGTTCAGTAGGAAATATCAAGCATGTTTTAGTCTAGACGTGCAGAGGCCTCCTAGTGTACTCTGGGGTTTGCCTCAGTTTCGACAGATCAAATTCACAGTGTGGTAGGTATTCTTTTGACAAAGAACAGCAATCATCACTTTGGCCTACACATATCATGCTGATATCTCTTATAGAATGCAAACATTTCCAAGTGAAAACATCAATTAAAGGATGGCAGATCACCAACATACAGCATCCACATTATGAAGTGGTCAGACAAAACTCCCTCCGCTGACGAGTTCCAAATATGGATGCCGTATCAGCATACACCCCTATAGCCATGCCTGTCCACAACCACTTTGAATTCATTAGAACAACAAAGTGTACCTCCATGCTCTTTTCCTCTCTGTTCATTAGCTCCCACTATGTGGATGGCAATTCTGAGCGTCCTGTCAATTGATTAGGAGCGGAATCATGCTCTGGCTTTGAACTCCTGTGTGTGTGTGTGTGTGTGTGTGTGTGTGTGTGTGTGTGTGTGTGTGTGTGTGTGTGTGTGTGTGTGTGTGTGTGTGTGTGTGTGTGTGTGTGTGTGTGTGTGTGTGTGTGTGTGTGTGTGTGTGTGTGTGTGTGTGTGTGTGTGTGTGTGTGTGTGTAACTGATAGCTGCTGGTGGATCAATGAGAGGCCTGTAGGGTTTTTAGCTGAGTATAATATAACCCAGCTCTGGCTTATTGAATCAGACCTGGGTCGGTAGCCTCAGGCACAGTCTACCCAATGGAAGTCTGGCTCCACCCACCACGCCGTACAGCCACAACCTGTTGGCTCTGACACAGTCTGACTTTGACTGATGATTTCCGTCTACCGTTCTCACCCGTTCTGTTACTGCCCTCTGTGTCTTTGTTTGACAGAGACACAGTAACCGAAAAGTGCAAGAACCATGGATAGAAATCAACAGTCAAAGTCAGACGTTTTCAAAACTGACATGTTGGTGACAACTTCCAGAACTCTGGTGTCATGAGAGTACGCAGGAGGAGAGGTGTTAGACTGCCGAGCTGAATGGAAACTGCAGACCAACAGAACACGCATCCACACGGCGGATTCTGGATGGAGCTGGATGGAGTGTTAGGGTCTGCTCACCGTAGTTACAGCCTGGTAAAAGGGTCGCTAGCTTTCTCCTGTCAACATCCGTGTGTTTAGTATGCTGTTAAAGTACTAAGAAAGTTACAAACTGGAAAATGCAAACATAGTGTAGTTGGAGCTACCTCATCCTTTTTTAAGGCATGAAGCAACATTAGCATGAGAGAAGGAGCGGAAGCTAACTTAGTGTACATTAGGTCATTGTTTTGCCCAACAGAGTTTATTTTAATTTCAGCTAGTTAGCTAGCCACCTCTCCTGCTCCTTCTTGCTGGCTACCGTAACCCTGTCTCACCCCTCTTAGAAATGACCCAGTAACTCATTTTGTAGCCGTTTGTGACCATACACAATAATGACATGGGGTGTATTCACTACAGAAACCGTTTACCGTGTAAGAACCAAACGGAAGCGAACAGAGCAAAACAAGAGTTTCTATTGGAGAAATTCAGGTAGGTCCCTCCCTGTTTCGTTCCGTTTGCTTCTGTTGAAGAAACATTTTGCAATAGAATCGGCGGAATGAATACACCCCAGGACAATGTTTCCTAATGGAACCCAGAGAAGGTACTACAGTATATACTGAATATAGACTGTTATTCAAAGGCATGAACGTTACCTGGATTCAGTGTCTCAAAGACAGGACACGGAACCATTGCACAAACAGCCTTTGTGTGTGAGGGGATGACGACAAGTGTTTTGTCCACGTTCCAATTAATTCCATTCTATTCAACAACTGTTTCTACTCATGTAATGTTATCTTACCTGTATCAGCTCAGCGGGTTACAATAGCAAATCATAACGGAGAGACTGCCTGCCTGCCTTCCTTCATTAATGTGAAGGGTAGCCATGGCTTGTCAAGGTCCAACAGAGAATAGACTGTACCACTTTTCTCCTTTTTTACTCCATTTATCAGCCACCAATCGTGTTCATTCTGAGCTAATGGGAAATCTGGCAGTGGCCTATCTCCAGCACTCTGTGAGTGAGTTTTCAGTTATCAGCTCTGAGCGTCCTGAGAGAACTAGTCATGAGCGCCAAGTCTAGGTCCAAGAGGCTTCTAAACAGCTTCTACCCCCAAGCCATAAGACTCCTGAATATCTAGTCAAATGGCTACCCAGACTATTTCCATTGCCCCCCCACCCCCACTCCCCTCTCCACACCCCTGCCACTCTCTGTTGTCATCTATGCATAGTCACTTTAATACATTTTACCTACATGTACATACTACCTCAACTAACCGGTGCCCCCGCACATTGACTCTGTACCGACACCCCCCTGTATATATTGTTATTTTACTGCTGCTCTTTAATTACTTGTTACTTTTATCTCTTATTCTTATGCATATTTTTTGAAACTGTACTGTTGGTTAGGGGCTCGTAAGTAAGCATTTCACTGTAATACCTGTTGTATTCGGCGCATGTGACTAATACAATTTGATTTGATTTGATCGCCCCAACAAGGCCTCGTCTCCAGGGCTGTGCCCTACTCCCCAACTCCCAAGTCTCAACCCCAATGGTCTCTGAGTCCCACTGCAGCCAGAGTCTCTTCTCCATCTCCAGAGCTACAGCTCCTTCCTTCATGCATTCCACACTCTCAGTCCCCGTGTAGGGTGGGCATCAAAGGGGCAGGTTGTCCCTCGGACCCTCAACCACGCACCCCTTCAACCCCCTGCACCTCTTCCTGGTTCCAGCCCTCTCCCTGGGTGGAACTAATTCAGTGGACCGTTTATTAGGTGCATCACCTCGTTCACGAAAATGGTTCGCTCCTACAGATGGTGAGTCACGTGGCTGTGGTTTGCTATATAAAGCATACAGATAGGCATCGAGACATTAAGTTACTGTTTGATTGAATGTTAGAATGGGTAAAACGAGTGACCTAAACGACTTTGAGCGTGGTATACGAGTGTACAAAACATTAGGAACACCTTCCTAATATTGAGTTGCACCCACCTCCCCTTTTGCCCTCAGAACAGCCTCAATTTGTCAGGGCATGGACTCTACAATGCTTCCCACAGTTGTGTCCAGTTGGGTGGATGTCCTTTGGGTGGTGAAACTGTTGAGCGTGAAAAACCCAGCAGCATTGCAGTTCTTCACACAAGCCGGTGTGCATGACACCTACTACCATACCTTATTCAAAGACACTTAACTCTGTGCCTTGCCCATTCACCCTCTGAATGGTACACATTCACAATCTATGCCTCAATTGTCTCAAAGCTTAAAAATCCTTCCTTAACCTATCTCTTCCCTGTCGTATACACTGATTGAAGTGGATTTAACAAGTGACATTAATAATGATCATAGCCTTCACCTGGATTCACCTGGTCAGTCTATGTCATAGAAAGAGCAGGTGTTCTTAGTGTTTTGTACACTTTCTTTTCCCTGGCCGGACCCTGGCCGTGACCCCGTTCTCCGAGGGTGTCAGGGAGAGTTGGGATATGCAAAAAACACATTTCCAATTTACACACGCATATTAAAACACGCTTACAAATGTGTGAAATAGGACAAATATAAGCACCCACACTGTCCTTTCCCACCTGGACAAAAAGAACACCTATGTGAGAATGCTATTCATTGACTACAGCTCAGCGTTCAACACCATAGTGCCCTCAAAGCTCATCACTAACTAAGCTATGGACCCTTTGACTAAACACCTCCCTCTGCAACTGGATCCTGGACTTCCTGACGGGCCGCCCCCAGGTGGTAAGGTTAGGTAACAACACATCCGCCATGCTGATCCTCAACACGGGGGTCCATCAGGGGTGCGTGCTCAGTACCCTCCTGTACTCCCTGTTCACTCATGACTGCATGGCCAGGTACGACTCCAACACCATCATTCAGTTTGCCAATGACACAACAGTGGTAGGCCTGATCACCGACAACAACGAGACAGCCTATAGGGAGGAGGTCAGAGACCTGGCCGTGTGGTGCCAGGACAACAACCTCTCACTCAATGTGATCAAGACAACGGAGATAATTGTGGACTACAGAAAAAGGAGGACCGAACACGCCCCCATTCTCATTCCACGGGGCTGTAGTGGAGCAGGTTGAGAGTTTCATGTTCCTTGTTGTCCACATCACCAACAAACTAACATGGTCCAAACACACCAAGACAGTCGTGAAGAGGGCACAACAAAACCTATTCCCCCTCAGGAGACTGAAAAATTTGGCCTGGGTCCTCAGATCCTCAAAAAGTTCAACAGCTGCACCATCGAGAGAATCCTGACTGGTTACATCACTGCCTGGTACGGCAACTGCTCGGCCTCCGACTGCAAGGCACTACAGAGGGTAGTGCGTATGGCCCAGTACATCACTGGGGCAAAGCTTCCTGCCATCCAGGACCTCTATACAAGGCGGTGTCAGAGGAAGGCCCTAAAAATGGTCAAAGACTCCAGCCACCCTAGTCATGGACCGTTCTCTCTGCTACCGCACGGCAAGCGGTACGCCAAGTCTAGGTCCAAGAGGCTTCTAAACAGCTTCTACCCCCAAGCCATAAGACTCCTGAACATCTAATCAATTACCTCAACTAACCGGTGCCCCCACACATTGACTCTGTACCGGTACCCCTTGTATATAACCTCGCTAGTGTTATTTTACTGCTGCTCTTGAATTATTTGTTACTTTTATTTCTTTTTTTGGAGGGTATTTTTCTTAAAACTGCATTGTTGGTTATGGGCTTGTAAGTAAGCATTTCACTGTAAGGTCTACACCTGTTGTATTCGGAGCATGTGACTAATACAATTTGATGTGATTTGATTATTCTTCAGTGCTCCTACCTCTGCCTTTAAGAAAGAGTAAACCTAAACCTGTGGTATGTGTGGTATCGGGAACAGGGACTTTCTCTAAGCAATTAATGTCCTGTGTGGAGATGTGGAGAAGATTGTGAATAAGAATTTGTTCTTAACTGACTTGCCTAGTTTAAAAAAAACAAAATAAAACTGAGAGAGACACGGAGAGAGAGGAGGAGGAGGGGGGAGAGAAACTTCCCCAAGTGATACACCATACCTCCTCCTGTCTGAAAGCTTATAGCTGGTTGGATCTGGATGTGGTTGTGTGTGTGTGTGTGCTAGCATGTGTATGCACTACCGTGTGCGTTTGTCAGTGTGTGTGTATATGTTAGCGCTTGTGCTAGCTAGTGCATTTGTCAGTTTCTGTGCGTGTGTTCATTTCTTAGTAGTTCTTCCTTTCCCACTGGAGAGACACCGCTAGCATATACAGAGGCACACCAAGGGCTTTCATTGTACCATGCACAGGTCAAAGTTTTCTCACCTCAGCCCACGAATGCACATTCATAATAAAAACTCAAAGAGGTGTAGGCCAAACTTAATGATCCAGATCTCAGACGCACTGTATTGAATATTTCTCCTGTAGTAATGTGTAGATATTGTAATTGTACCCGTGGGCCAGGGTGCGTGACTCTGGTCTCAGCCAGTAAAAGCAATCATACAAGCCAAAGGAACTGATTATGAAGGTTCTGTCAGCCAAGTGACAAGGTGGAGAAAGGATATTGTTCTCCTAAATGACATTCACTTTTTTGTGTGATCCGCAAATGGATTCACAGGGGAGCAATGTCGGAAGGACAATAAGTGCCTTTCACTGTCTGATGAGGTTTTGTACTATACAATTACAAGCCTTGCAGAGAGCACTTCACCCCATCACCATATATCCCTGTTGACTGACTCAAATTAAATGAATTCATACATCAATTAAATTACAACTTGGCTCTCGCCCCAGCTGGCATAAAATGTACTTTTGGCGGACACCTTGGCCTGTAAATGAACTCCTAGCTGAGTTGAAGGATATTGACACTGCACAATAGTTTAGTTCTTAGTTTCTAGAGATTTTATTTGAGTCTTGGGCTCCTTTGGGCTACACTTGCTGAGTTCGTACCCTTGGCAGTAGAGTGTGAGCTGAGCCTTTTGTTCTTCGTCAAGAAACAAACAACATGTATATTATAGAGAAGAAAAGTGGGTGGGAGAGTATTATAGAAGTGCATTTATAATTCATGGTCCTTCCGTCAAAAAAATCCACTCAGACATACTGTACATTCCAGGTTCATAACACAAAGAAGAAATACAGCACTTTTTTTGACAAACTCAATTCCAAAATGAAGACAGACGCCTTTAAAACGGCCTCGAATTGCTCAAGTTACAAAGTAATGTTCTGCTCACATTCTGTAGGATTAAAAAGTTATCTTCAAAGTACTGTGCTGTTCGTTTTAAGTTTGGGAGACATTTTTGAAGATATTTCTTCAGACATATTGTAGGCTAGCTCTGTTCTTCTCCCTCGGTTGCACTTCTTGTTCAATTACTACTTCTCTCTAATCTTTATCTGTCTTTCCCCTCTCTGTACGTCGCGTTGAGAACTGAGGTCAAAATGAACTGCTGCAAAGAAGAGTAAATTCTTCAGGGGAAATTATAAATTCCACTTTTCTTTAGTGGGACTGCTTCCTGAACTCTATAAGCCCACCACCCTGAGATGTTATTCAAATGTATTCAGCCTCTCCCTCGCCTCCCTGTCCACTTTACTAAACAGTGAAGACTCCAGAGATACAGTGGCCTGGCCTTGGTCGCTTATGTTGTGGAGCAGACGTAAACTCTGGAAATATGTTTGTTTGGACAGCAGGAGGTTGGTCCGGTGACCTCTGAAATGTTCAATGCATCGTTTTTTTTTTCTTTGACAGAAAATGTTCGACCAATACGAGAGGAAATTGATGTTCAACTCTCAAGACACTACTGGTAATGTTATATGGTAAACATTGATTATGAGAAGGCTAGTAGATAGTATGGTTCCTTGTTTATTTTTCCTTATTTTTTAACCACACCAGACAAGAAATTCCCTCATGGGAAAAATAAAGTTAATTGAATTGTATTCTCCTTATCTCATCCGTCTTAAATGATGTGCTTTTACTGTAATAATTGCACTACGCTCTTTGAAAAGAAGGTGCTACCTAGAACCATAAAGGGTTTGTCAGTTGTCCCCATTGAAAATAACTATTTTTGGTTCCAAGTGGAACCCTTTGTTGGTTCTACGTTGAACCCTTTCACCAGAAAAAGGTTCTAACTACAACCCTTTTTCACCCCCAAAGGGTTCTAAGAGCGTAGGTATCTGTCAATATGGCCTTCTAAACAGTTTTTTCACTGTGTCCTTGTCCACCCTACGCTCAGGTCATTTCCTGGTGTAAATATAGTAAATGGTAAATTGGCCTTTCCTGTCCAATAGGTTATTACTTTTGCTGCTAAAAGCTCTAACAACCGACCCTCATCTTCTCAACCACTCCTAATACAGCCTCCAAATTAGCCAGGCAGGAGTAGCTGGTATAAAAGTGTGTGTGAGTTCGCGTTAGTGCCTGTCTGTTGTGTGGTTGGATGGATGTGTGTGTGATGGTGTAACTGTATCAACCGGTGGTTATGTGTATGTGTAGGATGTATGTTTGTGTATATGGCGAGAGTCACCATAGTATTTGTTTGAGGGTGTCTCATGCTGTTACGTGTCAGAGAGTGGGCCTATGTGTATGTTTGTATAGGGAGAGGGATGTATACAGTGCCTTCAGAAAGTACCTAATTCTATCAGACCTCCGGTTAAGAACCAGATGCAGACAGTTCGAGAAGAACCAGATGCAGACAGTTCGAAATAACAAAATGTTTATTTATGAAACAGGGGGCAGGCAAGCGACAGGTCAAGGGCAGGCAGAGGTCAGTAATCCAGGGCAGAGTCTGTAAGGTACAGAACGGCAGGCAGACTCAGGGTCAGGGCAGGCAGAGGTCAGTAATCCAGGGCAGAGTCTGTAAGGTACAGAACGGCAGGCAGGGTCAGGGTCAGGGCAGGCAGGGGTCAGTAATCCAGGGCAGAGCCTGTAAGGTACAGAACGGCAGGCAGGGTCAGGGTCAGGGCAGGCAGGGGTCAGTAATCCAGGGCAGAGTCTGTAAGGTACAGAACGGCAGGCAGACTCAGGGTCAGGGCAGGCACGGGTCAGTAATTTGACTAGATGTTCAGGAGTCTTATGGCTGTTTAGGAGAATTATTTAGCAAATGTATTGGTCATAAAAAAGCTGACTGATGGTTTGGATGCACATACAGTACAGACGCTAGTAGACAAGCATCTTAATTAAAGAAGTGGTCATGTGTTACATGCCCAGTCCTCTCTTCACAGCCAGTCAGGCCAACTTTGAAATTTGGCGTTTGAGAAACATTGATGAACGTCAAATCCTGATGTGAGACTGTGAGAGCTGGTAGCGTTTTCTCCACTAGCCATCCGCTAGCTATTTCCGCTAGACATTAGCCAAGTGTTGACTATGGGCTCAGATAGCCAGTTATCAAACCGCCTCCTCACTGACAGAAAACACATTACTCATTGTGTGCGCCACAAAATCTGGCGGGAAAATCCAACCCGACTGGGAAAATAAATACCAATGAATACAGCAGGCAGGCTAGGGGCGCACTATTGTTACTGTTGCATAACATTGGATGTCCACTAGCGAATTATTGGAGCTTTTGATCATTCCATTTTTTTTTTAAGTTACATATTGCAGCTTTAAGCAACTTTTTACTCCTGAACGTATTTTAGCATGCCATAAAAAAGGGGTTAAATACTTATTGACTCAAGACATTTCAGCTTTTCATTTTTTATTCATTTGTAAACATTTCAAAAAACATAATTCCACTTTGACATTATGGGGTATTGTGTGAAAGCCAGTGACACAAAACCTCAATTTAATCCATTTTGAATTCAGGCTGTAACAAAGAAAAAGTGGAAAAGGTCAGGGGGTGTGAATACTTTCTGAAGGCGCTGTATGTGTGGTGAGGACTGGGAGGTCACGGGGTTGGGTGAAGGCTCTACAGAACACCATTATATGAGGGTCATTGGCAGGAGCTCTCTGTTGCATTTCCCAGGCACTTCCTCTGTTCTGGGTGTTTAGAGTAGAACAGAGCAAGGGGCAAAGAGGAGGTGCTGAAGTGGTTAGAGGGAAATTCACATTTTCAACACAGAACGTCCAGGATAGTCCTTGAACTTCATCTCAGATGTGAAGTGGACAACAGCTCTGTTGAAACTGAACAGAGAGACAGAAAGAGAAAAAGAGGGATGGATCCGTTAGGGGGGATTTATGGGTCTTGGCACACCTCCAAAGTGGAGTAAAAACTGCTTCCCCTCTTATAGTGGGGGGCTGTAAGTCCAGGTCAGACGGCGACTAGACGGCAAGGCTTGGAACCCTCTTACTTTATTAGGAATAGCAATCTTATCTTAGCATGAGAGCACAATTTGTCAAGGCCCTCAGCGAGACAAATAATGGTAATAATGTCTCATTAGGGATTGTTGATAGTGAAGGGACCGGGGGTAAACTTACCTTTAACTGTCATAAATTGGCTGCTGCAGAGCAGCAAACTGATAAGAAGAAAGGAATGTTCCTTTAAACTGTCAATTTCACATTACAGAAAATAAATGACCTCAATCATTCAACAATTGACCTTTCAAATTTGGCACAAAATCTCCACTCCTTAGAGAAATTGGGTAACTTAATACCCTCATCAAAAACTTGAAAGAACTAAAGACAGTACCCTGTGGTACCCCTACAATTGGCCTCACTACAGCTGGTCTGCTTCATCTTGTAATGCACTGTACAACATTGAGGAGGAAAACATAAACTTTCCTCATTGGTCAAAGTGGAGCGTTCCACGGGGTTACCAGAGGGTAGTAAACAAGGGGGCAGGGGAAAGGGGGATATTGTTGGTCCCAGCCCAAATTGTTGTTTTCCATCACAGGCCAGCGTGCCAAATGTCCCGGCCCAGAGGGAGTGCGTGTGACCCTCCTGAACTGATATTGCGGTCACATCCCCCTTCAGATAACAGAGACCTAGCGAGAGCCAGGTTTGATTCAGTGGGTGTCTGCCTGCCTGTGAAGAGAGGACTGGGCATGCAACACATGACCACTTTAATTAAGATGCTTGTCTACCAGCGTATGTACTGTATGTGCATCCAAACCATCAGTCAGCTTTTTTATGACCAATATTTTTATTGACGTTTCCCATTATGCAACAAGTAAATTGACTTTCGTGAACTAACACTCGCACTTGTCTTTTTTCCGACTAACTAGCGCTGACCTTTGCTGATAGCTACTTTATTGGGGAAAAATATACTTACTATGACTGAGATATGTGTTTGTCCCACCTAGCTAGCTTAAGATGAATGCACTAACTGTAAGTCGCTTTGGATAAGAGCGTCCGCTAAATGACTCAAATGTTAAATGTAAGTACAACAATAGACCAGATACATCACTCCGATAACAACGAAATAAATCACATGTAGACTGAGTTGCTATGAGTGCTTGCTGTGGATTGCATGACTTCACTGTTTAGTGCTGGCTTGTCTCAATTGCTGAGCTATATAATACCCACTGTTGAAAGCGGTTCCCTTCCTGTTTACAGTTGCATTGTGTTTCACGGTGTGGTTTGTCTCAGAGAATCTGAGTTAGCATCATTATGTGTGGTCCTAGATCAGCATCTGGGACACATACACCCATAGAATGGTACTATATTGTGGATATCTGTGCAGTAACAGAGCTTTGAACAAGGAATGAGTGGCATCCAAGCAACAGGTAAAACTCTAGACGCACACACACACACATACAAGCACGCACGCACGCACACAAGCACGCACCCACACACACACACACACACACACCAAAAACCCTCCAAAGCACTCCACACACTGTCCAAAGCCTTGCATCGTACTCCAGATGTTACTATGATGGTCTCTTCCTGAGCAGGGGCATACGGGACTCATCCTGTCTACACATGGAACACTAGAATACCAGGACCTACACTGTAAAAAAAAAAATCTTGTTGATTCAACAAATTATTATTTAGTAACTGGTTCCATAGCCTTTTTTAGTTTACTCAACTTTTCGGTCAAAGTGTTACCTGAACTTAAAGTGTTTAGTAGTCCCCAACTTAGCTCCAATTTGAGAAAACTCTGTAACACATTTGGTTAAGGACACCCACACATTCTAATAGTGCTTTTAACATACAATGTTTTCAATGTACCTATTTGACACACATTGACATATACTGAACAAAAATATAAACGCAACATAAATTCATTTAATTGATTTTACTGAGTTACAGTTCATATGAGGAAATCAGTCAAGTAATACAAATTCATTAGGCCCTAATCTATGGATTTCACATGACCGGGAGTACAGATATGCATCTGTTTGTCACAGATACCTTAAAAAATGGGCCTCACAATGGTCATGGTATTTTTGTGCATTCAAATTGCCATCGATAAAATGCAATTGTGTTCTTTGTCAGTAGCTTGCCCATACCATAACCCCACCACCACCATGGGGCACTCAGTAAACCGCTCGCCACATGACGCCATACTCGTGGTCTGCGGTTGTGAGGCCGGTTGGACATACTGCCAGATTCTCTAAAACGACGCTGGAGGCGGTTTCTCTGCCAACAGCTCTGATGGACATTCCTGCAGTCAGCATGCCAATTGCACGCTCCCTCAAAACTTGAGACATCTGTGGCATTGTGCTGTGTGACAAAACTGCACATTTTAGAGTGGCCATTATTGTCCCCCAGCACAAGGTGCACCTGTGTAATGATAATGCTGTTTAACAATCTTCTTGATATGCCACACCTGTCAGGTGGATGGATTATCTTGGCAAAGGAGAAATGCTCACTAACAAGGATATAAACAAATTTGAAACAGTGACTCAACCCACTGAAATCAAGTATAGCGGGGGGAAAAGCCTGGCACGACGTGATGGACCCCTCCTAGGGACGACATGGGAGAGCGCAAGCGAGCCAGTGACTCAGCCCCCATAATAAGGTCAGAGGCAGAGAATTCCAGTGGAGAGTAGATTCATGTTCTGATACACTCATTCACTACAGTATAACTATACAATTCCATTGTTTCTTCACTCTCCACTCACTCTCAACAGGCCTCCTTGAAAGTTGGTAACTAGGACATTGGGAAACTTCTGAAGGGGACTATTTTAATGGCAGTAGCCGTTCAAAGTAGCAGGGTTCCATAGAAGTCAGGAAGAGAACACACACTCTGCGACTGTGGCTGAGAACAAGGGTCCATGAGGGAGGAGAGAAAGAGAGGATTTACAGATTGCCTGTGGATTGGGGCCAGGAAAAACTGGCCTCATAGGTCTTAGCCATGTTATAGTGGACGTTTCTGGGGAGGCTGGGAGCTGGAATGGTTTCAGCCCAGCTTCCTCACTCCCGGCCTGGGACCACCAATTGGTCTACCTGGGGCCTGGGGATGTCACTGAAATAAATAAGTCTTTAGACATATTGGTGAGCGCAGATGCAGACACACACACATACTCTGATGTGCACATTCACACATAAACTCAGCAAAAAAAGAAATGTCCATTTTTCAGGACCTTGTCTTTCAAAGACAATTCGTAAAAATCCAAATAACTTCACAGATCTTCATTGTAAAGGGTTTAAACACTGTTTCCATGCTTGTTCAATGAACTATGTCTTCCCTGTGGCTCAGTTGGTAGAGCATGGTGTTTGCAACGCCAGCATGGTGTGTGCAACGCCAGGGTTGTGGGTTCGATTCCCACGGGAGGCCAGTACAAAAAAAAAATGCATGAAATTAAATGTATGCATTCACTACTGTAAGTCGCTCTGGATAAGAGCGTCTGCTAAATGACTAAAATGTAAAATGTAAATGTAACTATAAACAATTAATCAATGTGCACCTGTGGAACGGTCTTTAAGATGCTTACAGACGGTAGGCAATTAAGGCCACAGTTATGAAAACTTAGGACACTAAAGAGGCCTTTCCACACCAAAAGAAAGATGCCCAGGGTCCCTGCTCATCTGTGTGAACATACCTTAGGCATGCTGCAAGGGGACTGCAGATGTGGCCAGGGCAATAAATTGCGATGTCTGTGCTGTGAGACGCCTAAGACAGCGTTACAGGGAGACAGGACGGACAGTTGATCGTCCTTGCAGTGGTAGACCACGTGTAACAACAGCTGAACAGGATCAGTACATCTGAACATCACACCTGCGGGACAGGTACTGGATGGCAACAACTGCCTGAGTTACACCAGGAACGCACAATTCCTCCATCAGTGCTCAGACTGTCCATGAGAGGCTGGACTGAGGGCTTGTAGACCTGTTGTAAGGCAGGACCTCACCAGACATGTCCATCACTGGCAACAACGTTGCCTATGGGCACAAACCCACCGTTGCTGGACCAGACAGGACTGGCAAAAAGTGCTCTTCACTGATGAGTTGTGGTTTTGTCTCACCAGGGGTGATGGTCGGATTCGCGTTTATCGTCGAAGGAATGAGCGTTACACCGAGGCCTGTACTCTGGAACGGGATCGATTTGGAGGTGGAGGGTCCGTCATGGTCTGGGGCGGTGTGTCACAGCATCATTGGACTAAGCGTGTTGTCATTGCAGTAAATCTCAATGCTGTACGTTACAGGGAAGACATCCTCCTCCCTCATGTGGTGCCCTTCCTGCAGGCTCATCCTGACATGACCCTCCAGCATGACAATGCCACCAGCCATACTGCTCGTTCTGTGCGTGATTTCCTGCAAGACAGGAATCTCAGTGTTCTGCCATGGCCAGGGAAGAGCCCGGATCTCAATCCCATTGAGCACATCTGGGACCTGTTGGATCGGAGGGTGAGGGCTAGGGCCATTCCCCCCAGAAATGTCCGGGAACTTGCAGGTGCTTTGGTGGAAGAGTGGGGTAACATCTCACAGCAAGAACTGGAAAATCTGGTGCAGTCCATGAGGAGATGCACTGCAGTACTTAATGCAGCTGGTGGCCACACTGTTACTTTGATTTTGAACCCCCCTTTGTTCAGGGACACATTATTCAATTTCTGTTAGTCACATGTCTGTGGAACTTGTTAAATTTATGTCTCAGTTGTTGAATCTTATGTTCATACAAATATTTACACATGTTAAGTTTGCTGAAAATAAACGCAGTTGACAGTGAGAGGACGTTTCTTTTTTGCTGAGTTTATGTATGCTTAATATATGCACACACACACATACACAATATCTCAATAACACTAAATACACTGTAGCTATTAAACTTTCTCACACGATCTCCTTGTGCCTCGACTCCATTCAACGCTCCATCTTCCCAGTCCACTAAAGGTTATGCTTCTTTTATAGATAACGATACTTTTCCGTGGTTAAATAAATGATTGTAATCAGCAGAGTAAGTATCTGTGTCCATTCTCCATTCTGAATGACCTATAAAAAATACAAATAAACGTTATTGTGTCGTGAGGATGTCACACTGACTGATTCAACTCTCATATGGTTTGCGTAAGACTCGGCTCAATGCTTATAATTAGTGGATCTTGTGATAAAGTCCTTGACATTGTGGAAGGGTTTTTAGAGTCTGTATTCTAGCCTAGCGAGGGACTAAAAGGATAGTTGTTAGATGAATGTTTGCAGACACCCTATTGAGAGTATTTAAAGAGGAACTAGCGAGGGCAGGAGGGCAGTGTTAGAGGGCAGGAGAGACTGTTAGAGGGCAGGAGAGACTGTTAGAGGGCAGGAGAGACTGTTAGAGGGCAGGAGGGCCTGTTAGCGGGCAGGAGAGACTGTTAGAGGGCAGGAGGGCCTGTTAGCGGGCAGGAGAGACTGTTAGAGGGCAGGAGAGACTGTTAGAGGGCAGGAGAGACTGTTAGAGGGCAGGAGGGCCTGTTAGAGGGCAGGAGGGCCTGTTAGAGGGCAGGAGGGCCTGTTACAGGGCAGGAGGGCCTGTTAGAGGGCAGGAGGGCCTGTTAGAGGGCAGGAGGGCCTGTTAGAGGGCAAGAGGGCCTGTTAGAGGGCAGGAGGGCCTGTTAGAGGGCAGGAGAGACTGTTAGAGGGCAGGAGAGGCTGTTAGAGGGCAGGAGGGCCTGTTAGAGGGCAGGAGGGCCTGTTAGAGGGCAGGAGGGCCTGTTACAGGGCAGGAGGGCCTGTTAGAGGGCAGGAGGGCCTGTTAGAGGGCAGGAGGGCCTGTTAGAGGGCAGGAGGGCCTGTTAGAGGGCAGGAGGCAGGAGGGCCTGTTAGAGGGCAGGAGGGCCTGTTAGAGGGCAGGAGGGCCTGTTAGAGGGCAGGAGGCAGGAGGGCCTGTTAGAGGGCAGGAGGGACTGTTAGAGGGCAGGAGGGCCTGTTAGAGGGCAGGAGGGCCTGTTAGAGGGCAGGAGGCAGGAGGGCCTGTTAGAGGGCAGGAGGGCCTGTTAGAGGGCAGGAGGGCCTGTCAGAGGGCAGGAGGGCCTGTTAGAGGGCAGGAGAGACTGTTAGAGGGCAGGAGGGCCTGTTAGAGGGCAGGAGGGCCTGTTAGAGGGCAGGAGGGCCTGTTAGAGGGCAGGAGGGACTGTTAGAGGGCAGGAGGGCCTGTTAGAGGGCAGGAGGGCCTGTTAGAGGGCAGGAGAGACTGTTAGAGGGCAGGAGAGACTGTTAGAGGGCAGGAGAGACTGTTAGAGGGCAGGAGGGCCTGTTAGAGGGCAGGAGGGCCTGTTA
Source organism: Salmo salar (assembly GCF_965601325.2). NCBI lineage: Eukaryota > Metazoa > Chordata > Actinopteri > Salmoniformes > Salmonidae > Salmo > Salmo salar. Next base: position 15,142,319 of record NC_138297.1, on the reverse strand, counting down.
GAGGGCAGGAGGGCCTGTTAGAGGGCAGGAGGGCCTGTTAGAGGGCAAGAGGGCCTGTTAGAGGGCAAGAGGGCCTGTTAGAGGGCAGGAGGGCCTGTTAGAGGGCAGGAGGGCCTGTTAGAGGGCAGGAGGGCCTGTTAGAGGGCAGGAGGGCCTGTTAGAGGGCAGGAGGGACTGTTAGAGGGCAGGAGGGACTGTTAGAGGGCAGGAGGGCCTGTTAGAGGGCAGGAGGGCCTGTTAGAGGGCAGGAGGGACTGTTAGAGGGCAGGAGGGCCTGTTAGAGGGCAGGAGAGACTGTTAGAGGGCAGGAGAGACTGTTAGAGGGCAGGAGAGACTGTTAGAGGGCAGGAGGGCCTGTTACAGGGCAGGAGGGACTGTTAGAGGGCAGGAGGGCCTGTTACAGGGCAGGAGGGCCTGTTACAGGGCAGGAGGGCCTGTTAGAGGGCAGGAGGGCCTGTTAGAGCGCAGGAGGGCCTGTTAGAGGGCAGGAGGGCCTGTTAGAGGGCAAGAGGGCCTGTTAGAGGGCAGGAGGGCCTGTTAGAGGGCAAGAGGGCCTGTTAGAGGGCAGGAGGGCCTGTTAGAGGGCAGGAGGGCCTGTTAGAGGGCAGGAGGCAGGAGGGCCTGTTAGAGGGCAGGAGGGACTGTTAGAGGGCAGGAGGGCCTGTTAGAGGGCAGGAGGGCCTGTTAGAGGGCAGGAGGCAGGAGGGCCTGTTAGAGGGCAGGAGGGCCTGTTAGAGGGCAGGAGGGCCTGTTAGAGGGCAGGAGAGACTGTTAGAGGGCAGGAGAGACTGTTAGAGGGCAGGAGAGACTGTTAGAGGGCAGGAGGGCCTGTTAGAGGGCAGGAGGGCCTGTTAGAGGGCAGGAGGGCCTGTTAGAGGGCAGGAGAGCCTGTTACAGGGCAGGAGGGCCTGTTAGAGGGCAGGAGGGCCTGTTAGAGGGCAGGAGGGCTTGTTAGAGGGCAGGAGGGCCTGTTAGAGGGCAGGAGGGCCTGTTAGAGGGCAGGAGGGACTGTTAGAGGGCAGGAGGGCCTGTTAGAGGGCAGGAGGGCCTGTTAGAGGGCAGGAGGGCCTGTTAGAGGGCAGGAGGGCCTGTTAGAGGGCAGGAGGGCCTGTTAGAGGGCAGGAGAGACTGTTAGAGGGCAGGAGGGCCTGTTAGAGGGCAGGAGGGCCTGTTAGAGGGCAGGAGGGCCTGTTAGAGGGCAGGAGGCAGGAGGGCCTGTTAGAGGGCAGGAGGGACTGTTAGAGGGCAGGAGGGCCTGTTAGAGGGCAGGAGAGACTGTTAGAGGGCAGGAGGGCCTGTTAGAGGGCAGGAGGGACTGTTAGAGGGCAGGAGAGACTGTTAGAGGGCAGGAGAGACTGTTAGAGGGCAGGAGGGCCTGTTAGAGGGCAGGAGGGCCTGTTAGAGGGCAGGAGAGACTGTTAGAGGGCAGGAGGGCCTGTTAGAGGGCAGGAGAGACTGTTAGAGGGCAGGAGGCAGGAGGGCCTGTTAGAGGGCAGGAGGGACTGTTAGAGGGCAGGAGGGCCTGTTAGAGGGCAGGAGGGCCTGTTAGAGGGCAGGAGAGACTGTTAGAGGGCAGGAGGGCCTGTTAGAGGGCAGGAGAGACTGTTAGAGGGCAGGAGGGCCTGTTAGAGGGCAAGAGGGCCTGTTAGAGGGCAAGAGGGCCTGTTAGAGGGCAGGAGGGCCTGTTAGAGGGCAGGAGGGCCTGTTAGAGGGCAGGAGGGCCTGTTAGAGGGCAAGTGGGCCTGTTAGAGGGCAGGAGGGCCTGTTAGAGGGCAGGAGGGCCTGTTAGAGGGCAGGAGGGACTGTTAGAGGGCAGGAGGGCCTGTTAGAGGGCAGGAGGGCCTGTTAGAGGGCAGGAGGGCCTGTTAGAGGGCAGGAGGGCCTGTTAGAGGGCAGGAGGCAGGAGGGCCTGTTAGAGGGCAGGAGGGACTGTTAGAGGGCAGGAGGGCCTGTTAGAGGGCAGGAGAGACTGTTAGAGGGCAGGAGAGACTGTTAGAGGGCAGGAGGGCCTGTTAGAGGGCAGGAGGGCCTGTTAGAGGGCAGGAGGGCCTGTTAGAGGGCAGGAGGGCCTGTTAGAGGGCAGGAGGCAGGAGGGCCTGTTAGAGGGCAGGAGGGACTGTTAGAGGGCAGGAGGGCCTGTTAGAGGGCAGGAGGGCCTGTTAGAGGGCAGGAGGGCCTGTTAGAGGGCAGGAGGGACTGTTAGAGGGCAAGGGACTGTTAGAGGGCAGGAGGGCCTGTTAGAGGGCAGGAGGGCCTGTTAGAGGGCAGGAGAGACTGTTAGAGGGCAGGAGAGACTGTTAGAGGGCAGGAGAGACTGTTAGAGGGCAGGAGGGCCTGTTACAGGGCAGGAGGGACTGTTAGAGGGCAGGAGGGCCTGTTACAGGGCAGGAGGGCCTGTTACAGGGCAGGAGGGCCTGTTAGAGGGCAGGAGGGCCTGTTAGAGGGCAGGAGGGCCTGTTAGAGGGCAGGAGGGCCTGTTAGAGGGCAAGAGGGCCTGTTAGAGGGCAGGAGGGCCTGTTAGAGGGCAAGAGGGCCTGTTAGAGGGCAGGAGGGCCTGTTAGAGGGCAGGAGGGCCTGTTAGAGGGCAGGAGGCAGGAGGGCCTGTTAGAGGGCAGGAGGGACTGTTAGAGGGCAGGAGGGCCTGTTAGAGGGCAGGAGGGCCTGTTAGAGGGCAGGAGGCAGGAGGGCCTGTTAGAGGGCAGGAGGGCCTGTTAGAGGGCAGGAGGGCCTGTTAGAGGGCAGGAGGGCCTGTTAGAGGGCAGGAGAGACTGTTAGAGGGCAGGAGAGACTGTTAGAGGGCAGGAGAGACTGTTAGAGGGCAGGAGGGCCTGTTAGAGGGCAGGAGGGCCTGTTAGAGCGCAGGAGGGCCTGTTAGAGGGCAGGAGAGCCTGTTACAGGGCAGGAGGGCCTGTTAGAGGGCAGGAGGGCCTGTTAGAGGGCAGGAGGGCTTGTTAGAGGGCAGGAGGGCCTGTTAGAGGGCAGGAGGGCCTGTTAGAGGGCAGGAGGGACTGTTAGAGGGCAGGAGGGCCTGTTAGAGGGCAGGAGGGCCTGTTAGAGGGCAGGAGGGCCTGTTAGAGGGCAGGAGGGCCTGTTAGAGGGCAGGAGGGCCTGTTAGAGGGCAGGAGGGCCTGTTAGAGGGCAGGAGGGCCTGTTAGAGGGCAGGAGGCAGGAGGGCCTGTTAGAGGGCAGGAGGGACTGTTAGAGGGCAGGAGGGCCTGTTAGAGGGCAGGAGAGACTGTTAGAGGGCAGGAGGGCCTGTTAGAGGGCAGGAGGGACTGTTAGAGGGCAGGAGAGACTGTTAGAGGGCAGGAGAGACTGTTAGAGGGCAGGAGGGCCTGTTAGAGGGCAGGAGGGCCTGTTAGAGGGCAGGAGAGACTGTTAGAGGGCAGGAGGGCCTGTTAGAGGGCAGGAGAGACTGTTAGAGGGCAGGAGGCAGGAGGGCCTGTTAGAGGGCAGGAGGGACTGTTAGAGGGCAGGAGGGCCTGTTAGAGGGCAGGAGGGCCTGTTAGAGGGCAGGAGAGACTGTTAGAGGGCAGGAGGGCCTGTTAGAGGGCAGGAGAGACTGTTAGAGGGCAGGAGGGCCTGTTAGAGGGCAAGAGGGCCTGTTAGAGGGCAAGAGGGCCTGTTAGAGGGCAGGAGGGCCTGTTAGAGGGCAGGAGGGCCTGTTAGAGGGCAGGAGGGCCTGTTAGAGGGCAAGTGGGCCTGTTAGAGGGCAGGAGGGCCTGTTAGAGGGCAGGAGGGCCTGTTAGAGGGCAGGAGGGCCTGTTAGAGGGCAGGAGGGCCTGTTAGAGGGCAGGAGGGACTGTTAGAGGGCAGGAGGGCCTGTTAGAGGGCAGGAGGGCCTGTTAGAGGGCAGGAGGGCCTGTTAGAGGGCAGGAGGGCCTGTTAGAGGGCAGGAGGGACTGTTAGAGGGCAGGAGGGCCTGTTAGAGGGCAGGAGAGACTGTTAGAGGGCAGGAGAGACTGTTAGAGGGCAGGAGGGCCTGTTAGAGGGCAGGAGGGCCTGTTAGAGGGCAGGAGGGCCTGTTAGAGGGCAGGAGGGCCTGTTAGAGGGCAGGAGGGCCTGTTAGAGGGCAGGAGGCAGGAGGGCCTGTTAGAGGGCAGGAGGGACTGTTAGAGGGCAGGAGGGCCTGTTAGAGTGCAGGAGAGACTGTTAGAGGGCAGGAGAGACTGTTAGAGGGCAGGAGGGCCTGTTAGAGGGCAGGAGAGACTGTTAGAGGGCAGGAGGGCCTGTTAGAGGGCAGGAGGGCCTGTTAGCGGGCAGGAGAGACTGTTAGAGGGCAGGAGGGCCTGTTAGCGGGCAGGAGAGACTGTTAGAGGGCAGGAGAGACTGTTAGAGGGCAGGAGAGACTGTTAGAGGGCAGGAGAGACTGTTAGAGGGCAGGAGAGACTGTTAGAGGGCAGGAGGGCCTGTTAGAGGGCAGGAGAGACTGTTAGAGGGCAGGAGGGCCTGTTAGAGGGCAGGAGGCAGGAGGGCCTGTTAGAGGGCAGGAGGGACTGTTAGAGGGCAGGAGGGACTGTTAGAGGGCAGGAGAGCCTGTTAGAGGGCAGGAGAGACTGTTAGAGGGCAGGAGAGACTGTTAGAGGGCAGGAGGGAGGTGTTACAGGGGGGAGGGATGTGTTAGAGGGAGGGCTGAGTTAGAAGGGGAGGGATGTGTTAGAGGGGGGGAGGTGTTAGAGGGGGGATGGATGTGTTAGAGGGGGAGGGAGGTGTTAGAGGGGGAGGGAGGTGTTAGAGGGGGAGGGATGTGTTAGAGAGGGCAGGGAGGTGATAGAGGGGGAGGGATGTGTTAGAGGGGGAGGGATGTGTTAGAGGGGGAGGGATGTGTTAGAGGGGGGATGGATGTGTTAGAGGGGGGAGGGATGTGTTAGAGGGGGGAGGGAGGGAGATGTTAGAGGGGGAGGGAGGTGTTAGAGGGGGGAGTGATGTGTTAGAGGGGGAGGGAGGTGTTAGAGGGAGGGATGTGTTAGAGGGGGGAGGGATGTGTTAGAGGGGGAGGGAGGTGTTAGAGGGGGAGGGAGGTGTTAGAGGGGGAGGGAGGTGTTAGAGGGGGAGGGAGGTGTTAGAGGGGGAGGGATGTGTTAGAGGGGGAGGGATGTGTTAGAGGGGGAGGGATGTGTTAGGGGGGAGGGAGGTGTTAGAGGGGGAGGGAGGTGTTAGAGGGGGAGGGATGTGTTAGAGGGATGTGTTAGAGGGGGAGGGATGTGTTAGAGGGGGGAGGGAGGTGTTAGAGGGGGGAGGGATGTGTTAGAGGGGGAGGGATGTGTTAGAGGGGGGAGGGGAGAGGTGTTAGAGGGAGGGATGTGTTAGAGGGGGAGGGAGGTGTTAGAGGGGGGAGGGATGTGTTAGAGGGGGAGGGAGGTGTTAGAGGGGGGGATCTGTTAGTGGGGGAGGGATGTGTTAGAGGGGGGAGGGAGGTGTTAGAGGGGGGAGGGATGTGTTAGAGGGGAAGGGAGGTGTTAGAGGGGGGGATCTGTTAGAGGGGGAGGGATGTGTTAGAGGGGCGAGGGAGGTGTTAGAGGGGGAGGGATGTGTTTGAGGGGGGAGTGATCATTAAACACCATTTAACATCCAAACACTTGGAGCTATAAAACTGCCATAAAACTGAGTTCTGCCGAGGTCCCCCGGTTTAACGTTTGTCACCGCGGGGGACAAATGGACTCAGGTCACTGCTTGGTTAGAGTTTCACTGCACTGCAGCTCAAGCTGTCGGCATGTGTTGGAGGAGGGCTCGACACCCCTCTACCCCCTCCTATGCCTCACTCCTAAAAACCTGGTCCTTTTTCTATGGCTCAGAGGAACCCAGATGTGTGTTTTGTCTTCCGTTCCATCAGAAGTGTACCTTTATGGCATTGAGACCCTGACAGCCCTAGACCCAGCTCCTACACCGCAATTCCCCCTAACCCTCAACCCACGGCAATTTCAATGTGTCGGAGGAAACCAAAGGGCTGTGTGCATGTGTGTGTTTTATCGTCCGGTGGATCAGAGAAGCCTTTCCTGACTCTTAGCCCCCTTTACCCTTTTCTAAAAGGTGACGAGCTGGTGCATACCATTTGGCCGGGAGATTTGGCCAAGTTTTCTTTTTTTATGAGCTCATTGTGATTCTTCTACATCCTCCCCAGACTGATACCTCCTCCCCAGACTGATACGTCCTCCCCAGACTGATACGTCCTCCCCAGACTGATACGTCCTCCCCAGACTGATACCTCCCCAGACTGATACATCCTCCCCAGACTGATACGTCCTCCCCAGACTGATACGTCCTCCCCAGACTGATACATCCTCCCCAGACTGATACCTCCTCCCCAGACTGATTCCTCCTCCCCAGACTGATACCTCCCCAGACTGATACCTCCTCCCCAGACTGATACATCCTCCCCAGACTGATACATCCTCCCCAGACTGATACCTCCCCAGACTGATACCTCCTCCCGACTGATACCTCCCCAGACTGATACCTCCCCAGACTGATACGTCCTCCCCAGACTGATACCTCCTCCCCAGACTGATACCTCCTCCCCAGACTGATACCTCCTCCCCAGACTGACACCTCCTCCCCAGACTGATACGTCCTCCCCAGACTGATACGTCCTCCCCAGACTGATACCTCCTTCCCAGACTGATACCTCCTCCCCAGACTGATACCTCCTCCCCAGACTGATACATCCTCCCCAGACTGATACCTCCTCCCCAGACTGATACCTCCTCCCCAGACTGATACATCCTCCCCAGACTGATACATCCTCCCCAGACTGATACCTCCTCCCCAGACTGATACCTCCTCCCCAGACTGATACCTCCTCCCCTGACTGCTACGTCCTCCCCAGACTGATACAACCTCCCCAGACTGATACCTCCTCCCCAGACTGATACCTCCTCCCCAGACTGATACATCCTCCCCAGACTGATACCTCCTCCCCATACTGCTACATCCTCCCCAGACTGATACCTCCTCCCCATACTGCTACATCCTCCCCAGACTGATACGTCCTCCCCAGACTGATACCTCCTCCCCAGACTGATACATCCTCCCCAGACTAATACATCCTCCCCAGACTGATACCTCCTCCCCAGACTGATACCTCCTCCCCAGACTGATACCTCCCCAGACTGATACATCCTCCCCAGACTGATACCTCCTCCCCAGACTGATACCTCCTCCCCAGACTGATACGTCCTCCCCAGACTGATACCTCCTCCCCAGACTGATACATCCTCCCCAGACTGATATCTCCCCAGACTGATACATCCTCCCCAGACTGCTACATCCTCCCCAGACTGATACCTCCTCCCCAGACTGATACATCCTCCCCAGACTAATACCTCCTCCCCAGACTGATACGTCCTCCCCAGACTGATACCTCCCCAGACTGATACATCCTCCCCAGACTGCTACATCCTCCCCAGACTGATACCTCCTCCCCAGACTGATACCTCCTCCCCAGACTAATACATCCTCCCCAGACTGATACCTCCTCCCCAGACTGATACATCCTCCCCAGACTGATACCTCCTCCCCAGACTGATACCTCCTCCCCAGACTGATACCTCCTCCCCAGACTGATACATCCTCCCCAGACTGATACCTCCTCCCCAGACTGATACCTCCTCCCCAGACTGATACCTCCCCAGACTGATACCTCCTCCCCAGACTAATACATCCTCCCCAGACTGATACCTCCTCCCCAGACTGATACCTCCTCCCCAGACTAATACATCCTCCCCAGACTGATACCTCCTCCCCAGACTAATACATCCTCCCCAGACTGATACCTCCCCAGACGAATACATCCTCCCCAGACTGATACCTCCTCCCCAGACTGCTACGTCCCCCCCCCCCAGTTTGGTTGGAAACACAGTCTCCATTAACTCGTGCCTTGTTTTCATTCCCGAACCCTGAGGCCCTTTCCTGTGCAGGGCCTGGGCCACTTTCTCTGGTTCCATATCAAAAGGAGCGTTATTAGCAATTTGAGTGGAATGATTGTTGCTATCATGGTTGTATATGCAATGTGAGCTAGGCTGGTATCTTCTTTCTTGCTTAAGGCTATAGCGTCAGTGTCGGATGACACATTTTATGAGCGAAAGGAATCTTAATTTGATTCCACGAGTTGCTTTGGTAAAGGACAGAAAAGCGAGTGGGGAATGCAGTATTTACAAAATGTATTACATGTGGGTGTGTGCATGCACACACACATGCACGCACGCACGCACGCACGTGCGCGCGCACACACACACACACACACACACACACACAAAGAAGAACAGACACAAGTATCATTCAGATAAACAGACATCCCTTGAGGATATGCATTCAAACCTTTAACCGGTAATTTCCATTTAACAGACATGCTCGTTAAGCAAAAAGTGTTAATGTTCTCTCTGCAAAGACAGAGGTAAAAAAGACGGACCAAAGAAAAGAGAGAAAGATTCAGCTATGGACTGAAAGGAGACCAAGGGGAACAGAGTGGTGGGCTATTGGAACACAGGCAGGTCTTTGTCTGATAATTCTCCTGCTTGTGGAATTATTGAAGAAAACAAAAACATTTTGAAGCGTCATAAATGAATATCTGCCTTTAAGGCCTGGTGGGATGGTGTGTTTTTGTGTGTGTATGTTTGTGTGTGTATGTGTGTGTGTGCCTGTGTGTGTGTTGTTGGAGGGTAGGGGATATGGGGGGTATGGCTGGGTCCCAATCTATTTCCATAAACTGACTTATGAACACCTTACGACACACTCTTAGAAAGATAAATATACACAGTGCAGTGCACCTCCCCCAGCCCTCCCCGAGACAGTCACAGGCATCTCTCTCTCTCACACACACACACACACACACACACACACACACACACACACACACACACACACACACACACACACACACACACACACACACACACACACACATTGAGAACCCCCCACCTCTTCCAAAAACATATAATTATTTTTTCAATTCCCTCCCTCTTTCCTTCGCTCATTCCCCTTTTGCCCTCCCTCCCTCCCTCCCTCCCTCCCTCCCTCCCTCCCTCTCCGCACTCTCACTCTCCCTCCCTCTCTCTCTCTTCCCACTCCCTCTCTGAAATCTAGGGACAATCTGCAAGCACTCAACACCGGCACAGAACTCTGTTAGCAGGGAAGACTGAGGTAGTTGGACAGAGAGAGAGAGGTTTGGAGAGGTAAAGTGCAGATGAAGAGACAAAAGTTTGGATGAGAAGAAAAAAAACAAGAAGAAACAAATAGTAAAAAAGTTGAAGAGGAGAAAGAGAAAAAATAAGAAAAAGAAAAAGCGAGGATTTGAAAAGTGAGCTGTGGAGAGTGAACTAACAATGGGCTCCCCAGTGTGCTGTGCTGCTGCTGTTGTCGTCTCACTACTGGGTCTCCTCTACTATAGTCCCCCTGTATGGGGCCAGGAGCTACAGGAGAGGGACGCTCTGTGCAATGAGGACGGCTGCTTTGTGGTCTACTTTCAGCGCAAGACCTTCCTGGACTCCTGGAGGAGTTGTAAGGAGAAGGGAGGCAACCTGGCCACAGTCAAACTCCAAGAGGGGGCTGACACTATCGCTGCTCTCTTCTCCAGCGTGGAGCTACGGGGCCCCAGAACCAAGGTCCGGGTGTGGATTGGTCTCCAGAGACAGCCTCGCCAGTGTACCGCCTCTCGCCCTCTCCGTGGGTTCTCCTGGATTACGGGTGACCAGGATACCCAGTACACCAACTGGCTGAGGGATGACTTACCCAGTACCTGTTCGGCCCCGCGCTGTGTGGTTATGACTTATGGCACAGCCGCCCACGAGCAGCATGAGAATTTTAAATGGCTGGACGGCTCGTGTTCGGTGCCCGTGGATGGCTACTTGTGCCACTACACCTACAAGGGCATGTGCCCGGCTATTTGGAGCGAGGGGGGCGGAAATGCCCTCTATAGTACCCCCTTCAGTCTCCTCAGTAGCCTCCTTACCCACGTCCCCTTCGGATCTGTAGCCACGGTGCCCTGCCCGGGGGGCACCGAGGAGGAGCAGTCAGTGCTGTGTATGCGGAGGGAGGATGGCACTGTGGGGTGGTCCAGGGAGACGCCCCTCTGCTCCGACACCACAGAGAAGAGCTGGTGTGATCGGGACAACGGAGGCTGCGAGCATTTCTGCCAGGAGGCCAGGGAACACTACTACTGTGAGTGCTCGGACGGCTTTCAGCTCGGTGACGACGGGCAGACATGTGTTGCTGTCGACCCGTGCCACAGCGCCCCCTGCGAGTTCGAATGCCTTCCCCTGTCGGGCGGCTACCGCTGTGCCTGCCCCGAAGGCTACATGCTAGCCCCGGATGAGCGTGGTTGCCTGGATGTAGATGAGTGCCTGCAGAGTCCCTGCGAGCAGCTGTGCGTCAACGCCCCGGGGACCTTCGAGTGCCGCTGCCGCCAGGGCTACCGGCCGGACCAGGAGGGCGACTGCGAGGACGTGGACGAGTGCATGGAGGACCCCTGTGAGCACGCCTGCGAGAACACGCCTGGCTCTCACGTCTGCCACTGCCACCTGGGCTTCTCCCCCCTGCCTGAGGACCCCTCCCACTGCCAGGACACCGACGAGTGTCAGATCCCTGGGACATGTCAGCAGATGTGTGTGAACTACGAGGGGGGCTTCGAGTGTTACTGCGAGGTGGGCTACGAGCTACTCTCTGACCAATTCTCCTGCAGAAAGATAGGGGAGGACTCACCCACCGCAGTCACGCCCTCGTACCCCTGGGTCACCCGTCAACCCGGTTCCAAGTGGGACCCCCAGCAGACCTACACCGACTGGCCCCCGGAGGAGGAAGAGTCCCTGGACTGGCTCACAGACCCTCCCAGGCTGGAAAGTGACATCATCTGGGTCACCAGCGCACCCCAGGAGGAGCCAGTCCTACACCACAACCCATTCCTGCCCCCCCCCACGGAAGAGCCCGAGGAGGAGGAAGAAGAGGAGGAGGAGGAAGAAGAGGAGGAGTATACACCCGGCTGGGACATCATGAATTGGAATGTCCCAGCCAAGGTCCAGCCAGAGTTGGAACCCACGCCCAGTCTCTCTCCCAGCCCCACATCTTACACAACCCCCACCCCAACTCCCACATCTGACAGGTATTGGTTTGAGGAGGATGAGGAAACCACTGCCAGTCCCTCAGTCCTCCCCACCTCCACTATCTCGGGAGGGGCCTGGAACTGGTTCTGGATCAGTTCCACCCCCACCAGCCAGGACCAAGGACTTACCACGCGGCAGGAGCCAATCACTGACCAGTATGTCCCCGCATCCAACTATGATGGAGCTGGTGAGAATGAGGAAGTGGGGGGAATTGACAATGGGTGGGTGACATCCCCCCCAGAGATGGACCAGGACCCAGGCCAGCACACCCCCTCCCTGCCTTCTCCCCTGGCCCCTCAAACCCCCCTCACACCCGACCAGGGCGTGGTGGAGAGGGAGGATGAGAGGGAGCCGCCCCAGGAGGACGTGGTCGAGGGGGAGGATGAGAGGGGGCCGCCCCAGGAGGACGTGGTGGAGGTGGAGGGGGAGGATGAGAGGGGGCTGCCCCAGGAGGACGTGGTGGAGATGGAGGAGGAGAGAAAGGATGAGAGGGAACCGCACCAGGAGGACGTGGTGGAGGGGGAGGATGAGAGGGGGCCGCCCCAGGAGGACGTGGTGGAGGTGGAGGGGGAGGATGAGAGGGGGCCGCACCAGGAGGACGTGGTGGAGAGGGAGGATGAGAGGGGGCCGCCCCAGGAGGACGTGGTGGAGGGGGAGAGAAAGGATGAGAGGCAGCCGCCCCAGGAGGACGTGGTGGAGGTGGAGGTGGAGAGGGAGGGGGGGGATGAGAGGGAGCCTCCCCAGGAGGACGTGGTGGAGGCGGAGGTGGAGAGGGAGGGGGGGGATGAGAGGGAGCCTCCCCAGGAGGACGTGGTGGAGGTGGAGGATGAGAGGGAGCCACCCCAGGAGGACGTAGTGGAGGTGGAGGATGAAAGGGAGCCTCCCCAGGAGGATGAGAGTAGCCAGAAGCAGGATGGTGCCAACTGGCTGCTGGTAGGCCTCCTGGTGCCCCTCTGTATCTTCATCGTGGTGATGGTGGCACTGGGCATCGTCTACTGCACCCGTTGCGCTGTCACACCACGCAACAAGTCCGCCACCGACTGCTACCATTGGATCTCCGGGGCGCACAACAAGCAGGGCGCGCTCAATCCCAGCAAGGGGATGCAGTCACATGTTTAAACAGACGAAATAAGGAAAGACTTGTAGATAAATAAACTGGTTTTATAAATAAGAGGAGAGGATGTGAAGAAGGTAAGAGAGGACTTGGGTGGTTGTTTTACTGTACGCGACTCCGTGAAACACTTGGATGTTTCTGTGGAATATCGGTTGAAAGAGAAAAGAGAAGAGAAACAGGAAGCAATACAAAAAAAAACACAGATCCTTTTCTTGCGGTGATTTGACATTATTGTTGCTTACGCTGATCTCACAGGACAAGGTATATGATCCCTATATGATTGCACTATAGGGTCATAATAGAAACCATCTATTGGGATTGTTGTTGAATACGTCCTCTGGTTATAGTTACAGATGCTGTGCGAATACACTGTTAATGTATCACCAGTGCCATCTGAAATCCAAAGCCAAAGAACTATACTGTAGCTTATAGCATTTTCTGTTGTCCATGAAATCTGGGTCTCTGCATCTTTCAAACAAACGCTCAGGTTTTGAGCTCATTCCCCAAAGTGTTACGTCACAAATGACTATTTTCGTCAACGTTGTCAAAGAAGCAGTTTCTGATTTACCTCAGAAGTTGGTGAATGAAGGCGGTTGTGATTCACGCCCCTTTGCAGGACAACAGACATTTCAGCAGTTGAACCAAACTATACAAGCATGACTGTCATGATGCATTTGACTGTTGAGAAAAAGCAATCACTCGGATGTTACTTTTATGCTTCTGCTTTTTTAAGTACCGGAACAAATCAATTCACAGCACAGACCAAATGAGTTTTATACAGTACGCGTGTATATACCTGTTTGATTGATTGTTTTGTATATGTATAGTTTGTAGCAATGACTTTTCCAGAAAATGTGTTAGTGTCATGATTCCTGATTCAATGAAGTGCCTTTTGTTTCATATAGACCACAGAACTCTTGGTAATTCCATGGAATGTCTGTCTGTCTAAGGGGATGGTTCCTTCCATTCAGCTCCAATTAAACTAACTCTCCTAGTCATCTCACCCATGCTCCACATGTAGGTTTGAGTGCAGATGTAAGATGTTACAGACTACAAGGACTGTAATGGGGGTCACAAGCTCCTGATTGACTTTACCATTGGCCTTTTCAGTGAACTAGTGATCTTTCAATCGCTCCCCAGTCCCATGTCACATACTGTAAGTGTTCAGCACGCCCCAGTCCCTCTTGTCAGAGGCCTGGCCTTAGCTTTCTATGGACTTCCTTAATAGCCATGATGGGACAATACCAACATTTACAGTCTGAAGTCAATGCACCCTCTAGCAACTTTGACAGTAACTGCAGTTCCCATTCAAAGGATGGCTTGCACTTGTAAATGACAGACTATCAGAAATGACAATGAAATCAATCTAAGATGTGCCTTCTGATCTAAGGACTGTGAAATGCTTTTTTTATTTTTGTTACCCGTTAGGTTTTAAGTAATTGTTAATTAAAATGTTATGATAAGGGTTCTATCGATGTTCATGTCTTGTGATTTAATGGTTCGTGGTCCAATCACTTCATGATGTAATCCTGTCTGTTTTAGGAGACATGCAGAAATCTCAGTTTGAAATTGATTCCTTGTGCACAGAGAGTATATGGAAGCAGCACTAAGTCGAAGAGGCCCTATTGGGTGTATAAATAAACACCTTAAGATGCCTTTCCGCGCTGACAGGAGAGGTGGGAGGGCGTGTGAACGTAGGAATATCACAGCTCTGCAACAAACACAACGTTTAGAATCCATCAATCAAAGCCCACAGGGGTGGGAAATGATTCATAAAAACTCGCCCGCAACAATCTCACTGTATTAGGCAACACCCGTCCCCAATACCTAGGAATTGTTTATCAGATCAAATGTTATTTTTCACGTGTCAAGTACAACAGGTGTATACTTTACAGTGAAATGCTTACTTAGGAGCCCTTTCCCAGCAACGCAGAGTTCAAAAGATAAATGATAAAATGCTCATCTTATCTTATTAGGCAACACCAGTCCCCAATACCCAGGCTGCATTGTTTGTGTGTCATCATATCTGGCAGGGTCAGCTCCTTATTGTATATTAACGGAATGTGTTGATCACGACCAGACTGTGGCTCAGTGTGGAGCTCTAAGGGGGTCTCTTTGTGTTCAATCTCTGATCCATCTGGTCTCCTCTCACTGGAGGCCTGCTTCATGGCATGCTGCTCTTAAAACTGGAGGTTATCTGATGCCACTGACCATAGAGATCACAGAGATATTTATTCATCTCTGTGCCACAGACTGCAGCCAGCCAAAGGCCTGCCTGTGAGGCTGGGCGGTGATCACTCACAGGGGATAGATGTGTCACTGACTACAGAGATTTTATTTTTGTTAATATCTTTATTCCCTTCCGTGCCACAGACAGAATGCAGTGAAATGACGCCCTGTAAGGTGATCGCTCATGGGCCCTTCTGTGTGTTCAGGGTCAGGCTTAGCCACTCAGACACAGTCGGGTTGTGTTGCTAGGCGTTGTTAAGGGGCACCTCCTTGATGATGTAAGCTCCATAGGGACAGATCTGGTCAGCTACTCTGCCGGCCTTCCGCCATGCTCTGGCGCATTTATCACTAATCAGCTGATGACGCAGTAGGAGGGCCACCTGGTCACTGAATGGATGGACGCACAAGATTTATATACCGCGAAACGGTGACGTCAGCAACAGTTGGCTTCGCCATACGTATATTCCTGGTTACCTGAGCAAGTTGGCCATCTCCAAAAGCATGTGCGTATCAGGGGAATAGTGGTGCGTTAGAGCTCTGTCCGGCAAGTTTAATATTTAATAGACCACAGAAAGGGGTCCTCATTCATTGGAGTACATTCTGAAGTTCAGGATGGCAACTTCCATTCGTTAGTCTGTAATGCTGAATACCAATTGAATACAATCAGAATAGAAAATTGGCATTGAAACTGAGTTGTTGAAACATGATACAGTAAGGTATTTGTCACTAAACTGTAATCATGCATCAAAGTAGAGTAGAACGTAAGTCAAATCATATCCAACTTTATTAGTCACATGCTCCGAATACAACCTTACAGTGAAATGCTTTTACGAGCCCATAACCAACAATGCAGTTTTAAGAAAAATACCCCCCCCAAAAATAATAATAATAAACTTGACTGAAGTAAAAAATAATATATATATATATATAGAAAAATAACAAATACTTAAAGAGCAACAATAAAATAACAGTAACAAGGCTATATACAGGGGGTACCGGTACAGAGTCAATATGTGGGGGCACAGGTTAGTCAAGGTAATTGAGGTAATATGTACATGTAGGTAGAGGTAAAGCGACTATGCATAGATAATAAACTGAGAGTAGCAGCAGTCTTATGGCTTGGGGGTAGAAGCTGTTAAGAAGCCTGTTGGACCTAGACTTGGCGTTCCGGTATCGCTTGCCGTGTGGTAGTAGAGAGAACAGTCTATGACTGGGGTGGCTGGAGTCTGGCAATTTTCAGGGCCTTACTCTGACACCGCCTGGTATAGAGGTCCTGGATGGCAGGAAGTTTGGCCCAGTGACGTACTGGGCCGTATACACTACCCTCTGTAGTGCCTTGCGGGCAGAGGCCGAGCAGTTACCATACCAGCCGGTGATGCAACCAGTCAGGATGCTCTCGATGGTGCAGCTGTAGAACTTTTTGAGGATCTGAGGACCAATGCCAAATCTTTTCAGTCTCCTGAGGGGGAATAGGCATTGTCATGCCTTCTTCATGAGTGTCTTGGTGTGTTTGGACCATGATAGTTCATTGGTGATGTGGTCACCAAGGAACTTGAAGCTCTCAACCTGCGCCATTACAGCGTGCTTAGCCCTCCTTTCCTGTAGTCCACAATCATCTCCGTTGTCTTGATCACGTTGAGGGAGAGGTTGTTATCCTGGCACCACACTGCCAGGTCTCTGACCCTCCCTATAGGCTGTCTCATCGTTGATCAGTGTCGGTGATCAGTGGAACACAAGTTGAGCGAACAATTTTTTTCTTGTCTCTAACTGGTCGTTATTCATGTCAAAACGTCTTAAGGGCGTCATCCGCTTCCAAAATGAAGTGAAATCCAGACACACATGCCCTCAACCATGTTCAAAAAGTTAAAAACTTGCTGCCAATGTTCATTTTTTCATAGCCCCAACCTTCGCAAAAAGAATAAAAACTCCCATTCATGCTGTTAATGCGCTGGCCTTGAGTTATTGAAATGTGAAGCTATTTTCTGACTGAGGGAGAACCTGTAGCATCAGTTTTCCTCATTACACATTCCTAGGTCTTAAAGTTGAAGTCCGAAATGCATTGAACAGAGCACAAAGAAGGATTGGTGCCAAATAGGTATGAGAGAGAAATCAGGAGCGTGTCTGCATCTGCTCATACACAGACTATTGTTAAAAATGTGTTTATGTAACAGTGACGGCCTACCCCGGCCAACCCCTAACCCAGACGACACTGAGCCAATTGTGAGTCACCCTTTGGGACTCCCAACCCACGGGCGGTTGTGATACAGCCTGGAATCAAACCAGGGTCTGTAGTGACGCCTCTTGCACTGAGATGCAGTGCCTTAGACCGCTGCACCACTCGGGAGCCAAATTAAAGCCATCGATTTGCAACCATCACCAGCAAATAATTCCAGACTCCTGCTTGAATGGCCAGCTCTCCATTTTCTTAAGTCAAATCAACAAACATCGCAAGTCAATTCAGATGTAATACGTGGCGTTTGTATCAGTAGGGACGGGGAACGTTCAGGCAGCTGCAGAGTCACTACAGAAGCTCTAGAGCAGTGCCCAGTTAAAGTGTGTTTGATAGCATTTTTTTTACTCTCTAAATGGTTAAATGACTGAGAACTAGATGTAGTTGTCGCAATAGTTAGTCACATACTTTATACTGTCCTCCAACATTATTTAGCCATATTCAATTATTTAACAATGCACTAATATCACCGCGGACAGCTTGTGGTACTACCTTACACAAGCTCACATTTTCACCTCACACAATAGAGTGAAAATAGACATCATTTTTTACCTCAGATTGGTGATATTAATATAAAAGTATAAAGTCATCAAGAGGACACTAAATCGATACAGAGATGGGCTTAACCCCCCTAACCTCCTTTTCCTCTCCCCCGTGCCTCCCCCTCCTCCCCTCAAGACATTTGACAGAGGATCTGTCTCTCTGGGATTCCCTCAATACTTTTCAGAGCCACTGTGGTGCTCAGTTTCCATCATGTTATCCCCCTCTGTTGCTGTTGTCTTGTGTTGTGTTGGGTCGATGGGGTGAAGTAATTAGGAAAAAAGTGAGTGATTATCGATGGGAGTGTCGCTCTGTCTCACCCCCCACTGATCAATGGCTTGTAATTACAAATCGTGCTCCTTCGCAAGGGAATTGTGTTGAATCAAATGGAAGGCGCTGGGATTGACTCCTAGTGTAGTTGACTGTCTGGCTGTTTTACTGACTGGATTTGTCGGCCTCTGGCTGTTTGCTTTGAACATACATTGGGTTTCTGGTCGATTGCCAGATAGACCCTGAGGAAGCTGGGCTGGGACTGGACCATGTGCAGTCCTCCATACAGACACGCCAGTACTTTGAGCATCTTTCTTGCAGATCAATGTTCGCCCGTGGCCTCGGGGGCTAAGCAGGGTTTCTTTGGTAATGACGGTCTGTCAGCACATGCGGAGAAATATGGAATACGGAAATATTTGATATAAACTATGTGAGGGAGGAAGGGAGGGAAGAGGGAGAGTAAGAAGACAGGAAATAGGGCTTTGGACTGGGGGTCTAGTATATTCTGTAGTAGTAAGCAGAATATATAAGGGACAATGGGGGATCTGGTTACCATGGGGATTCTCAATGTGTCTCTACCACTGGTTGGCTAATTAGAACAGTGTGTAATGGGAACATAATGCTGCAGAACACAGGTGATGGGAATGTGCATCCCCTTCTCACAGAAGGGATCTGTCTCTATCCACATCTGTTTATTGTTCTCTATACAGTACACTGTGCATGTGTATACGTGTCTGCCTGCCTGCCTGCCTGCCTGCCTGCCTGCCTGCCTGCCTGCCTGCCTGCCTGCCTGCCTGTCTGTCTGTCTGTCTGTCTGTCTGTCTGTCTACGAGCGCGTGTGTCTGTCTGTCTGTCTGTCTGTCTGTCTGTCTGTCTGTCTGTCTGTCTGTCTACGAGCGCGTGTGTCTGTCTGTCTGTCTGTCTGTCTGTCTGTCTGTCTACGAGCGCGTGTGTCTGTCTGTCTGTCTGTCTGTCTGTCTGTCTGTCTGTCTGTCTGTCTGTCTGTCTGTCTGTCTGTCTGTCTGTCTGTCTGTGAGCGCATCTGTCTGTCTGTCTGTCTGTCTGTCTACGAGCGTGTGTGTGTCTGCCTGTCTGTCTGCCTGCTCGTCTGCAAGCGTGTGTGTGTATGCGTGGGAACGAGAACGGGAGCATATGAATATGTGTGTGAACGTTTCTCTTTTCACTGTTTGTATTCAGAATTTGTGCTTCCTGTACGAGTGTGTGAACGTGCAAACTCACACAGAGTGTAGCTTTTGCTCAGGGCTACGCTTGTCTGTCAGTGTTGACTTTCTAGTGTTGAGCATACAGCACCCTTCAGCCATTCCACACCAGTGCACTCTTGACAGACGTAATGACCCTTTGCAGTGTCAGGGATAACTGAATTTCTCTCAGTGAAAGTGCTTAATTCAGTTCAGTAATAGATCATATGTTATATTTGAATATGTAATACAGTATGCGTAATGCTACAAGGTCTTGTATGTTTGCTTTACGTTCACTCTGAATCCATACACGACATGAGAAATTGTGTAGTATGAAGACGGTTCTGTTTCCCTAGTCTGATGACATCAGCACCCTACTCCTTTTGCAACCACCGAAATGTCCTATTCTCATATCTGTGTTTCCATCTACAGCACACATCCAGACACATCAGATGTGCTGCCAACTTGTATCGTCTGGTTATATTTATTCGCAAGGGATCACACGAAAGCCTGTTGGATTGCCATCGAGTTTGGCAGTTTGATCCCAGAGTTTGCCTAGCGTTTGCTTCTCAAGGCTACGACGGATGGGAAAACTCTCTTTCCAATAGTGGTTTGTTTATGATTGCCATAACAACCTCAACATCAACCCCCCCCCCCCCCCCCCCCCCCCCCCCCCCACCCACACACACACACACACCATCCCGAATCGCAATACAGCGTCTTTACAACACTATTAACAAGTCGTCTCAATATCTCTGTGTTTATAAAACAAAGGGGAAACTTGATGATAACTATCGCTGTTCATTCTTTGAAATCTGGTACACATCATAGGCGATCGTAGATTTATCTATTTGCACAAGTGCTGGAGCAGATGATCAGGGTCACGGCGTTTTGGTAATGGAGGAGTTTCTTTGGTCTGTCAGCCAATGTTTTGTCTCGGTTTGAAATTGGACCTCCCCCCTGACTGTGGAACCTGGGGTGAGAGGGATGGTTCTGAGACTGTTCTAGTTGGATAGTTCCTACAACGATGACCCAATGACACATCAACATGGCCGGTAGGGAAATAAACAATATTGCGAGAAAAAATATACAGTAACAGTGTTTGCAAACCATTTGAAGTACAGTAGAGATTGTAAATAACTTGACAGTTCAGTGAAAAGGTTCTGAGGAAAGGGGCAAACTTTGAAAAAGAACCACTGTTTTGCCAGTAACTATTTGCACTGCCTCATTCCGGTTTCTTCTCGTTCCTAAGCTCGGATTGCTTCTTCTATCGAAAAGCACAGATGCCAAATGCATATCTACAGTATATTGGCACTCTGTACTTTACTTCTCGCTTCACACTAATATGAAAGCTTTCTGGTGGTGCTTTAATGCCAACTCCCTACCTCTCTAGCTGAAGACACCATTGATATTTTGATCCAACTCAAGAAGCTAAGGGTTAGAGAGCAGGGGTTTAACTGTGATTCAGCCAACGGTTTAAACAAGGCAACATCCTCCTCGGCTTATCTAAATGTCATGCAAAGGGAGATCAGAGTTGATTATGCCTGTTTGTGTGTTCACCTCAGGATCATCCCTAAGGATCTCTGCTTCCATGTACGACACACTACAGATGTAGGATTTTAATTTGAGCCAGTTTGTTACAGCGGGAAAATAATCCTGCAGCAACAGGAAATGTGAATTATTATGTGGACCATAATTAATGGGGTGAAAATTAGGGGTTGATACATTTTTCATACGGGAAAATCAGGAAATGCAAAAGGGTGATCAATTGATGATCCTACATCTGTACCAGAGGCTTCACACACAGTAGGACTGAGAACCGTAGTACTGGAGTGGAATATGAGGGACAGCTTTCTTTCCTAGAAAACCTAATGCGTAGCCAACAGTGAGTCATATTCCTTGTCATTTTAATGTCAAAAGACATTTAGCTTTAGCACGTATTTGATTATCATCATAATTACAATATTGTGGTCTTTAAAAAAACAGAAGTACTTCACATTTAGAGCCTCGATGCCACTTCGTATGAATGCTAATTATTTCTCGATGATGATTAAGAAGGTGATCCTATTCTGCTTCGGTCTACCATGAAAGAATGTCGAAGAAACTGTGCATACAGAGACTCTACGTTTGATGTAAATCCTGACAACTTTCACAAGACTTTGTGGAGAAAAAAAGCAGCGGCGAATGACAAGAGAAAAGCGATGAGGTCAGAAGTCGGATCTGAAGCTCAGCCAGGTGTGGTCTGGGATACTGAGAGGCCGGAGTGGAGCAGCAACAACAATGGCAAGGCTGACTGGGGGGGATGGACCGAGGGAGAAGGAGAAAGTGCAGGAGGAGATATTAGAACCAGATGTCTGGAGAAACTCTTAGCCATACAGCCAGACAGGCTGTTCTTCCTCTGCCTCCCTCCAAACACACATCAGCCTAATAACGGTTTGTTCTTAGAATTGGGAGGACAGGGGAGAGATACAAGTATCTCTGGAGAAAAGAGACAGAGCTCCTCAGCAACATGCAGAGAAAGACTGAAGCCCCATCACTCTACATCTCTTCATGTCTCCCTTTCTCTCTCAAGACAGTTCAATTTCCATTCAATTTCAATTCAATTTAAGGGCTTTATTGGCATGGGAAATACATGTTTACATTTCCAAAGTAAATGAAATAGATAATAAACAAAGTTAGATAAAAAATGTAAAATGAACAGTAAACATTTCACTCACAAAAGTTCCAAAGGAATAAAGACATTTCAAATGTTATATTATGTATTTATACATTATTGTAACGATGTGCAAATAGTTAAAGTACAAAAGGGGAAATAAATGAATATAAATATGGATTGTATTTACAATGGTGTTTGTTCTTTACTGGTTGCCCTTTTCTTGTGGCAACAGGTCACAAATCTTGCTACTGTGATTGCACACTGTGGTATTTCAACCAATAGATATGGGAGTTTAACAAAATTGGATTTGTTTTCGAATTCTTTGTGGGTCTGTGTAATCTGAGGGAAATATGTATCTCTAATATGGTCATACATTTGGCAGGAGGTTAGGAACTGCAGCTCAGTTTCCACCTCATTTTGTGGGCAGTGTGCACATAGCCTGTATTCTCTTGAGAGCCAGGTCTGCCTACGGCAGTCTTTCTCAATAGCAAGGCTATGCTCACTGATTTTGTACATAGTCAAAGCTTTCCTTAAGTTTGGGTCAGTCACAGTGGTCAGGAATCGTGCCACTGTGTACTCTCTGTTTAGGTCCAAATAGCATTATAGTTTGCTCAGTTTTTTTATTAATTCTTTCGAATGTGTCAAGTAATTATCTTTTTGTTTTCTCATGATTTGGTTGGGTCTAATTGTGTTGCTGTCCTGGGGCTCTGTGGGGCCTGTTTGTGTTTGTGAACAGAGCCCCTTGCTTAGGGGACTCTTCTCCAGCTTCATCTCTCTGTAGGTGATGGCTTTGTTATGAAAGGTTTGGGAATCGCTTCCTTATAGGCTCGTTTCTGGATTTTGATAATTAGCGGGTATCGGACTAATTCTGCTCTGCATGCATTATTTGGTGTTTTACGTTGTACACTGAGGATATTTTTGCAGAATTCTGCATGCAGATTCTCAATTTGGTGTTTGTCCCATTTTGTGAATTCTTCGTTGATGAGCGGACTTCAGACCTCAAAACCATAGAGGAAATGGGTTCTATAACTGATTCAAGTATTTTTAGCCAGATCCTAATTAGTATGTCAAATTTTATATTCCTTTTGATGGCATACAGGGCCCTTCTTGCCTTGTCTCTCAGATTGCTCACAGCTTTGTGGAAGTTACCTGTGGTGCTGATGTTTAGGCCAAGGTATGTATCGTTTTTGTGTGCTCTATGGCAACGGTGTCTAGATGGAATTTGTAGTCCTGGCAACTGGACCTTTTTTGGAATACCGTTATTTTTGTCTTACTGAGATTTACATCTGTGCAGAAGATCTATGTGCTGCTGTAGGCCATCCTTGGTTGGGGACAGAAGCACCAGATCATCAGCAAATTGTAGACATTTGACTTCAGATTCTAGTAGGGTAAGGCCAGGTGCTGCAGACTGTCCTAGTGCCCTTGCCAATTTGTCAAGATAAATATGTTGAAGAGGGTGGGGCTTAAGTTGCATCCCTGTCTCATCCCACAGCCCTGTGGAAAGAAATGTCTGTTTTTTGCTCATTTTAACCACACACTTATTGTTTGTGTACATGGATTTTATAATGTCATATGTTTTTCCCCCAACACCACTTGCATCAATTTGTATAGCAGACCCTCATACCAAATTGGGTCAAAAGCATTTTTGAAATCAACAAAGCATGAGAAGACTTTTCCTTTGTTTTGGTTTGTTTGTTTGTCAATTTGGGTGTGCAGGGTAAATACGTGGTCTGTCGTACGGTAATTTGGTAAAAATACAATTTGACATTTGCTCAGTACATTGTTTTCACTGAGGAAATGTACGAGTCTGCTGTTAATGATAATGCGGAGTATTTTGCGAAGGTTGCTGTTGACGTATATCCCACTGTAGTTATTGGGGTCCAATTTGTCAACACTTTTGTGGATTAGGGTTATCAGTACTTGGTCCCAAATATTTGGGAAGATGCCAGAGCTAAGTATGATGTTAAAGAGTTTAATTGGAATTTGTGGTACCACCCATTTAGGGTACCATCAACACCACAAGGCTTTTTGGGTTGGAGGGTTTGTATTTTGTTCTGTAGTTCATTCAATGTAATTGGAGAATCCAGTGGGTTCTGGTAGTCTTTAATAGTCAATTTTAAGATTTGTATTTGATCATGTAAATGTTTTTTGCTGTTTATTCTTTGTTATAGGGACAAAAAGATTGGAGAAGTGGTTTATCCATACATGTCCATCTTACATGGATAAAACAAACACCCCAGACTTTTAGATAGCATTCACCCCAGCTGCCTAACCCTGATGCAGATGACCATCCTACCCATGCTAGATTACGGAGATGTAATTTATAGATCGGCAGGTAAGGGCGGCTAGATGTTTTTTACCATTCGGCCATCAGATTTGCCCCCAATGCTTCCCTTATAGGACACATCACTGCACTCTATACTCCTCTGTAAACTGGTCATCTCTGTATACCTGTTGCAAGACCCACTGGTCGATGCTTATTTATAAAACCCACTTAGGCCTCACTCCCCCCATCTGAGATATTTACTGCAGCCCTCATCCTCCACATACAACACCCGTTCTGCCAGTCACATTCTGTTAAAGGTCCCCAAAGCACACACATCCCTGGGTTGCTGGTCTTTTCAGTTCGTTGCAGCTAGCCACTGGAGCGAGCTGCAACAAACACTCAAACTGGACAGTTTTATCTCAATCTCTTCATTCAAAGATTCAATCATGGACACTCTTATTGACAGTTGTGGCTGCTTTGCGTGATGTATTGTTGTCTCTACCTTCTTGCCCTTTGTGCTGTTGTCTGTGCCCCATAATGTTTGTGCCATATTTTGTGCTGCTACCATGTTGTGCTTCTGCCATGTTGTGTTGCTGCCATGTTGTTGTCATGTTGTGTTGCTACCAACAGGTCTTAGGTCTCTCGTTATGTAGTGTTGTGTTGTCTCTCTTGTCGTGATGTGTGTTTTGTAATATATATATATTATACTTTTTTTTATCCCCCGTCCCCGCAGGAGGCCTTTTGCCTATTGGTAGGCCGTCATTGTAAATAAGAATTTGTTCTTAACTGACTTGCCTAGTTAAATAAAGGCTAATTAAAAATAGATTGTTGTTTAGTGTTTTCCAATTTTCCCAGAAGTGGTTACATTCTATGGATTCTTCAATTACATTGAGCTGATTTCTGACGTGTTTTTCCTTCTTTTTCCATAGTGTATTTCTGTATTGTTTTAGTGATTCACCATCGTGAAGGTGTAGGCTCATGTTTTCTGGGTCTCTATGTTTTTGGTTGGATAGGGTTCTCAATTTCTTTCTAAGGTTTTTGCATTCTTTATCAAACCACTTGTCATTGTTGTTAATTTTCTTAGGTTGTCTGCTTGAAATGTTTAGATTTTATAGGAAAGCTGAGAGGTCAAATATACTGTTTAGGTTTTCTACTGCCAAGTTGACACCTTCACTATTTCAGTGAAACATTTTGTCCAGGAAGTTGTCTAAAAAGGGATTGAATTTGTTGCTGTCTAATTGCTTTTTGGTAGGTTTCCACGCTACTTTCCTTCCATCTATAGTATTTCTTAATATTATTCAGTTCCTTTGGCTTTGATGCCTCATGATTGAGTATTGCTCTGTTCAAGTAGACTGTGATTTTACTGTGATCTGATAGGGGTGTCAGTGGGCTGACTGTGAACGCTCTAAGAGACTGGGTTGAGGTCAGTGATAAAGTAGTCTACAGTACTACTGCTAAGAGATGAGCTGTAGGTTTACCTACCGTAGGAGTCCTCTCGAAGCTTACCATTGACTATGTACATACCCAGTGTGTGACAAAGCTGCAGGAGTTGTGACCCGTTGTTCGTTATGTTGTCATAGTTGTGCCTAGAGGGACATCTATCTCTCGCTCTCTCTCTCTCTCTCTCTCTCATCCAGACAACTGTCCAGGGAGCTGCACGGTGGTAATGGAGAAATCATTGATGCTGAAATAGGTATTTAACATTTTCCCTCTCTTGCTTTGCTTTTCACCCATCGATGCTCAATTGATTTAAATGAGAAGAATTTGTGCCTGGGCTCCCATACTTCCCAATGCTTCCACTTTAATGTCTGTGGGAAATTGCCTAGGGGAACCCCGTAGCAACCGTTGTCTTTTCAGAAAAGATACTGCAAACTACAGAGCCCACTGAATGCCAATTAACTGCTCTTAATTTATTTTCCTTCATTTGTGAACCATTTGTGAACCCTCATCCGTTGTGAGCTGTTGTGTCATCACATTGAGAAGTGTCTAGAAATTCTATTAGTTAGTCTGCTTCTCATGCAGAAGTCGGAGTCAGTGAAGCCTAAAGCCATAATTACCGAAAAGTAAGCCAAAGTTTCTCTGGAGATTTCTGTCTAGGCAATTCAACATGTTTAACTCCACCCCTGTGTTTAAATTCGCTACTTTCGCTTTCTAAGCCACCTCATCTGAAACTCTATTTAAAACTAAACTAAACTGACTCAACAACAAAACATTCACCCCTTGACAAGTCATTGGACAGAAAAAAGATAACAAAAAACTACGAAAAGAGTTCAAGCTTTGAACCTTGAAGTAACTTTTCACGGGTAGCTTTGACAAGAAGAGAAATCTAAGCTTGCTTAAAAGAGGTGAAGGGTTAAGCAACAGTGATGGGACTGAGGAAGGATTGTATATTATAGCATTAGCAGCACCATCCATGTGCCATTTATCTCAATAGGCGCCCCTTGAAGGCAGAGATCTGGTACCTCGCAAACTCCAGCTGAACTGGTTATTTTCTGCAGGTCGCGGGGGTCAGGAGCGTGACTGCTATCAGCTGCAGCCTCGGCCCATCTGTCTTCGTTTAGCTCTGGACTTTGTTTAAAACTAGAGACTTAGGGATTTCCTCTCCTCTGAGAAATAGGTCAGGCTTAGGTCCCTGAGTTCTTCCTCCTGACCAGGAAAGACTCTGGGTCCCTGTTATAGACTATGTGGGGCCTGGAGTTTCCTGGTCATGTCCCTATTAGTGGTCTAGCCACGGTAAGTGGTTTTTTATGCTGTATGACTGGAAAGGGTTTAGGGCTCAGACACACCAATAGCATTTACTGGCCGAGAGAACGTAGCACCTCTGAACAGAGTGCCGGCTGTAATTTGTAAACCGAGTGCACACTGATTTTACATGTACAATCGCATGAAAATGTCAGCAGTCAGACATCTACAGTGGGTGGTCCCCAAACACAGCGCGCTGAACGATTGGCAGATGGAACACTAGATCCACATTCGGTGCGATGTGTGCCAGCCTTTAGACTTGAATTGACTTTACTGAATAAGTCGATAAGAAAAAATTAGGTGAAAGCTGATGTCTTTACGGTCAAAGCGAGCTCCAATCCCACGGCAGTCAGGTCTATCCTACCAGGCCAAGATGGGACGACTGCTCTTTCATCCTAGTGACTGATTTAGCCTGCGAGTGAAGCGGTGGTATGTAGATTGGAAAAGAGCATTTACAACTCCACTCTCTCCCGTCCACCAGTGTCCCGTCCATCAGTGTTCCGTCCATCAGTGTTCCGTCCATCAGTGTTCCGTCCATCAGTGTCCCGTCCATCAGTGTCCCGTCCATCAGTGTCCCGTCCATCAGTGTTCCGTCCATCAGTGTTCCGTCCATCAGTGTTCCGTCCATCAGTGTCCCGTCCATCAGTGTCCCGTCCATCAGTGTTCCGTCCATCAGTGTTCCGTCTATCAGTGTTCCGTCCATCAGTATTCCGTCCATCAGTGTTCCGTCCATCAGTGTCCCGTCCATCAGTGTCCCGTCCATCAGTGTTCCGTCCATCAGTGTTCCGTCTATCAGTGTTCCGTCCATCAGTATTCCGTCCATCAGTGTTCCGTCCATCAGTGTCCCGTCCATCAGTGTTCCGTCCATCAGTGTTCCGTCCATCAGTGTTCCGTCCATCAGTGTTCCGTCCATCAGTGTTCCGCCCATTAGTGTTCCGTCCACCAGTGTTCCGTACATGACCAAGTATAATGCTGTTCAGTGTCAGACAGATGAGTGATGGTTCATTATGTGGGGGTTCAGTGCATGTAGAGCCACTCTCTTTAAGGGTAATTGCTTTGTATTGTTTACATGACATGTCAGGTCCATATAGTGTCGAGTCCATGCCTAGAGGAGCTACATGGACAGTCTCATTGACTTTCTGACACTGGGGCTTTACGCCTGTGAGCATTGTCATAATGTCCTCCGTCACTTAACCTGAAGACACGCCTATATGAATGACCAGACACTGTTTCTGAAACCGTATTTATGTGTGGATAACAATGTGATTATGACCTGAATATGGCTGAATTGAATTTCATCCATTGTGAAAGGTAATTGTTCAGTGTAAGAAGTGTATGGTTTCCATTGGTCAGATGCATGGTGGGTAGTCCTATTTAAGCCCTGTCATTTCCTTGTTTGAGAGACAGGACAGGATAAGGACGGCATGCTGCAGGGTTTTCCAGGATTATTGAGCCTGGGTTTCTCTGTGATATAGTTCTACTTGATTTGATTCAGTTCAGTTTGTATTTGTTGCAATGACCACTTTGTTATTTTGTTTTGTAAATACCTGTTCAGTCGCCGGCATTATTCCGCACTCCGGCAAGAAAAACCACATCTTCATCATTTGCCTTCTCACTGTAAAATCTCCGCCTTGCCAACTGTTGTTGAATCAGTCAATGGCGTGTTTTCTCTGGGTCTTCAGGTCAAACATGTGCTTCTGAAACCATATCTCTCCGTTTATTGTGTTGAAACAGAGAGCCAGGAAGGACGGGTAGGACAATTCCCTGGACTATTAGAAAACGTAGAGCCGTCTCTCTCTCTCATCCTCCCCTTTGATACCAGGTCAGGCATGTCTTTGGACCGGCTGTGTCTTTGAGGTGAGGGTCCTCAGTTTGTGTTGCTAATCCCCAGATAGAAGACTGGTGCACAATAGCTGCTTCTTAAGACTCCTATGTAGAACCAGATGTGGAGGCTAGCTGGCAAATAAATCCACTTTGAAAATCATCAGCGGTGTGTTGTGTTTTTTATTGCCACCATAAAATTGGGATAATGGATATCATCACATCATCCTTATACAGTTTAGGGGGCCAAGGTCAGGTCAAGCCAGACGTTTTGTCCAAGTCATGCACATTAAAAATGTATGTTGTTGACTCTTTTATTTTACAGGGGAATCAAAAAACCCTGCTTTAGTTGTATACTGATAACAAGCTGTTAGTGATGGGGGAAAAAATCTATAGTTACATATCGGGATATTATTTTTGACGATGCATCATATCTTTTTGACAATATTGCAATATAATTTTTGCCCTAATTTTTGAATGTACCTAGTTGTCTGTACCTGCACCAAAACTCCAGTATTCTTCCTTCATAGCTTGTTCTCCATTTTCTTTTTAAATAGGTATCCAATTTGTTTTCAGCACTTTTATATCCATAACTGATCAAAACTCATTTTCTCATGACTCTCTCTTGTCCCTCTGCAGCAGACATAAGGTGAGCAATATGTTTGGAACATCGAAATCGCAATAAAATCACAGTTTCGAAAGGCAATACATATAGAATCGTGAGAATGGTGAGAATCGCAGTACATATATTGGCACCTAAGTATGGTGATAATATCGTATGCTGAGGTCCTACAAGTTATACTTCCCAACACACTTCCCCACAGCTATCTTAGGGGTTTGAAATCCTCTACTACAGTGTTTCCCAAACTTGGTCCTGGGAACCCCAAGGGCAGTATGTTTTGGTTTTTGCCCTAACACTACACCGCTGATCCAAATGATTAAAGCTTGATGATTAGTTGATTCTTTGAATGAGCTGTGTAGTATTACGTCTAAAAAACAAAATGTGCACCCCTCTGGGGTCCAAGGACCGAGTTTGGGAAGCCCTGTTCTATTACACCTGAATGTACACTATATATCCAAAAGTATGTGGACACCCCTTCAAATGAATGGATTCGGCTATTTCAGCCATGCCCGTTGCTGACAAAATCGATCACACAGCCATGCATTCTCCATGGACAAACACTGGCAGTAGAATGACCTTACTGAAGAGCTCAGTGACATTTGACGTGGTACCGTCATAGGATGCCACCTTTCCAACAAGTCAGTTCGTTAAATTTCTGCCCTGCTAGAGCTGCCCCCGGTCAACTGTAAGTGTTGTTAATGTGAAGTGGAAGCATCTAGGAGCAACGGCTCAGCCGCGAAGAGGTAGGCCACACAAGCTCACAGAACGGGACCGCTGCATGCTGAAGTGCGTAGCGTGTAAAAATCATCTGTCCTCTGTTGCAAAACTCACTCCTGAGTTCCACACTGCCTCCAAAAGCAACGTCAGCACAAGATCTGTTCGTCAGGAGCTTCATGAAATGGGTTTCCATGGCCAAGCAGCCGCACACAAGCCTAAGATCACCATGCACAATACCAAGCATCCCCTGGAGTGGTGTAAAGCTCGCTGCCAATGGACTCTGGAGCAGTGGAAACGCGGTCTATGGAGTGATGAATCACGCTTCACCATCTGGCAGTATGACGGACTAATCTGGGTTTGGCGGATGCCAGGAGAACGCTACCTGCCTGAATGCATAGAGACAACTGTAAAGTTTGGTGGAGAAGGAATAATGTTCTGGGGCTGTTTTCTATGGTTAGTTCCAGTGAAAGGAAATCGTAACTCTACAGCATAAAATTACATTCTAGACGATTCTGTGCTTCCAACCTTGTGGCAATAGTTTGGGGGAAGCCCTTTCCTGTTTCAGCATGACAATGCCCCAGTGCACAAAGCAAGGTCCATACAGAAATGGTTTGTCGAGATCGGTGTGGAAGAACTTGACTGGCCTGCGCAGAGCCCTGACCTCAACCCCATCGAACACCTTTGGAATCTATTGGAACGTCGACTGCGAGCCATGCCTAATCGCCCAACATCAGTGCCCAACCTCACTAATGCTCTTGTGGCTGAATGGAAGCAAGGTCCTGCAGCAATGTTCCAACATCTAGTGGAAAGCCTTCCCAGAAGAGTGGAGGCTGTTATAACAGCAAAGGGGGGACTGACTCCATATTAATGCCCATGATTTTGGAATGAGATGTTCGAAGAGCAGGTGTCCACATACTTTTGATCATGTAGTTTAGCTGCTTGGGACTAACTTTAACCTTTATATAACCTAGAACCAAAGGATAGTGATGGGTATATATAGTTCGCTATAACCCACCACTGTCCCTTTCTAAGTTGGTTTCAGATTATTGGGGGCAAGGAAAAAGTTTTTCACAAGCAGCCTCAACTTTTAAGGTCTGCATAATCCCTTTCTGATCCAGAGACCATGTTTCTCTGTCTTTCTAAAGGGCTTCTCTCTCTCTCTCTCTCTCTCTCTCGCTCTCTCTCTCTCGCTCTCTCTCTCTCGCTCTCTCTCGCTCGCTCTCTCTCTCTCACAGCAGTAAGGCTTAGTTGCCGTTGTGCAGCAGAACTTTTAATAAACAACTTTCCAGCCACCAAAACAACATTACTATAATGTAAACTGGATTGTAAAGGCTGTAGTCATCATTCAATTCCAGCTCAACCTGTCTGTCTGTCTGTCTGTCTGTCTGTCTGTCTGTCTGTCTGTCTGTCTGTCTGTCTGTCTGTCTGTCTGTCTGGAGGACGCAGGTTAATAGTATATTTTTAAACATGGAAGACTCAGCTCTGTTTAAAGGTGGTATTTTTGGGTGAAGCATTTTTTTATGTGTGCTATCTATTGTCGAAGAAGTTCAGTTCGGGTAGAAGATGCGCACACATACGCACATACGCACATACGCACACACATACACACATACGCACACACACATACACACATACGCACACACACACATTCACACACATACACACATACACACGCACACACACATACGCATACACACACACATGCACATACGCACACATACACACATATTCACACATACATACACACATATACACACACACTCAGTTGTCTCTCTCTCTGGCTGTTTACACGGGCAGCCCAATTCTGATATTTTTACCACTAATTGGTCTTTTGACCAATCATATTAGATCTTTTTCAGAGCTGATCTGATTGGTCTAAAGACCAATTAGTGAAATGAAAGGGTCAGAATTGGGCTCCCTGTCTAAACCTTTTCTCTGAATTAATGAAATCTGTGGAGATCAAACAACCATTGAATATGAGCTCTCAGCGGTGTGTATCCCTCCCTTCACAATACACTCACTGTCTCTGCAAACCCTTACAGACTGAGAGGAATATTATACAATTGTGAATCGACATGTGGTATTATACTGTTTAACCCTACAACTTCTCCCTATACACAGCCTATGTCCCTCTCATCAGAGTACCTTGGATCTGGATATGTGAATGTGAAAGATATGGCACACAGGTGAAAATGCTAAATATCTATCAAACTCTCTAACCTGACCTCTGAAGTATTGTGGTTCCACCGTTCTATAAAAAAACACAATGGAACAGAATGAGAATGAATGAATACATGAATGAATAGAGAGGGAACATCTGCATTAAAACAGTGTCTTTCGTCTACATTGGTGTCATGGAAATGTGTTGGTTGGGCTGTGTCTATCTCTAGAGTCTTAATTATCACCACTAAAATGGCAGCCTTTAAACCACCCAAGAATCCCACTGTTTCAGACTAGAGGGGATGGTTAAATGGGATAATGGTTAGGGGGCTAGTCCACTGGCCCCCATACTGACTCTGCACCCCCTAACCAGTGTCCCCCCTCTCTGTCTCTGTGTACATAATGGAGGCTTTATTCATCGGTAGCCTTGTGGTGTAGGCAGGGACTTGGTTAGTGCTCTCTCTATTTTTCCCCTCCCTCAATCTCTTTGTCTCTTTCACTTTACCACCCTACCCCCTTTGAAAGTGGGAACTTTCTACATAGATGCTCTCTCTCTCTCTCTGTCCTATGGCTTTGGTTTGCTCTCTCCCCACCTATCTTCTGTTTCTCTCCACATCATCACCACCTCCCACCTCACTGCCCTTCTCTGACTATGTAGTGGATATGTTATTACTTTGACTAAGACTCTTTCTTTTTCGGTCTCTCTCTCTCTCTCTCTCTCTCTCTCTCTCTACCCCCCTTCTCTCTCTCTGACCCTGTAGTGGATGTGTTATTATGTTGACTCTCTCTCTCTTTGTCTCTCTGCCCCCTTCTCTCTCTCTCTGCCCCCTTTTCTCTCTGCCCCCTTCTCTCTCTCTCTGACTATGTACTGGATATGTCATAATGTTGACTTATAGTGTAAGATTACATACATTCCTATACAGTCTATAGCCATCCTGACCACCGACCCTTCCCAAAATAATTATTTTGGGCAGGAACTCAACTTTTGACCCATCTCTTAATACAAGCCTATGACGTTTGTGTCCATAATTACAAAAGAGCATTTCTTAAGCCTTTAATGAATTTAAGATGTCTAAAGGCCATGTGTAAAATATTTACGCCGAGTCTAACAGAAATTGTCACAGCGAGGCATGCTTATATATGGGCTAGCAGTGCTCAGTGACCTTCTAGCCATTTAAAGTCATCTACAGCCTCAGACAGCCTTTTAGTCATGCTGCAGTGAACCTGTTTGATGTGCAGCCAACATTTGTTTAATCACTGGAAGACCCAAACAGCCCCTTAATACAGTACCGCTTAACAAGGGCGCAACTTTGGTTTTAGAAGTGTGAGGGAGGCAAATTATTATTATGAATTCTTTTTGTTTATTTTTTATTTCATTTTTACCCATTTTTCTCCACAATTTCGATCTTGTCTCATCGCTGCAACTCCCCAACGGGCTCGGGAGGCGAAGGTCGAGTCATGCGTCCTCTGAAACATGACCTGCTAAACCGCGATTCTTAACACCCGCCCGCACCAATATGTTGGAGGAAACACCGTTCAGCTGGCCACTGAGGCCAGACTGCAGGCACCCGGCCCGCCACAAGGAGTCGCTAGAGCGCGATGAGCCAAGTAATGCCCCCCAGCCAAACCTTCCCCTAACCCGGATGACGCTGGGCCAATTGTATGCCACCCTATGGGACTCAAGATAACGGCCGGCTGTGACACAGCCCAGGATCAAACCCAGGTCTGTAGTGACGCCTCTAGCACTGCGATGCTGCGCCACTTGGGAGGCCCATTATTGATATTATTAAACTTTTTTTATCCAGTTGGATAAACTCTCCAAACAGCCTACCCGACTCCTTGTAAGAGAGCCTACACCTTCACAATAAATCCATTAATTTAGACCGGTCTAAAGAAGCATGATATGAAGAAAATGTAGTCTATTTCAGAAGAACAGAATAGCATACTCTGAGTTGTTCTTATGTTAGGTCCTGATGTGGCTATGCCAA
Organism: Salmo salar; assembly: GCF_965601325.2. Lineage (NCBI taxonomy): Eukaryota > Metazoa > Chordata > Actinopteri > Salmoniformes > Salmonidae > Salmo > Salmo salar. Next base: position 15,108,672 of record NC_138297.1, on the reverse strand, counting down.
ATGGCTGTGGGCTACACTAGTTCATTTAGCAGACAAGATTTGCTTAGAATTCAGTGGCATTATTTTATATTATAGTATGAAGAATACAATTGAACAAAGCTGAATAAAATATAAATATTTTCTCCAAACGATTTGAGAGAGTGCACGCATGCGGCTATTCTGTGTTGAGCGGTTAACAAAGAAACAGGTTCTCCTATATCCTTAATTTAGAGTTATTTATGTAACTTTAGTTGTTCTACAAACATTGGGCTATATGTTTTGATTTTTAAAACATTGTAAGGCTGCATGATGCGAGTCTAATGATGATTTTGAAAAAAGTAGCTTGAAAGGCATGAGCTCTGCTTTGTTTTTTTTGCGCAGGCTGTACACACTTCATCAGTCGCTCACAATTTGACAAGCACTTGATAATGCCTAGAATTTCACAGCGACATCCCCTTAGTGGCCTTAACACACCCTAAAAAAATACATGCCTTTTGAAACCCGGAGTGCTGCGTTGTGCCCTTCTCCTTGAGTGTGCTGCGCAATCTCACAGGCTACAAGTTAAGACACATCGGGGATGCAACTGCGTGCGTCCTTATCCAATTCCGAGGTGCATATTGAAGATATTGGAAGAACTGTCCACATTTACTTTTCGTCAGCCAACAAGATGAGTAGGCCTAACGAACAGCAAGAGTACTAGCCTATGTCAATCTACTATCACCCATAGTACAAAGGTTGACCTATTCTATTCTGTGTGAGAAATAAATATTCCAAACATAGTCTGGGACAGTTGTGGGATGTGATAGATCCCAAATTAATACAACCACTAGGCAATGAGGCTGACGCAACAGATCAGAACGTTAAGCTTAAAATGTTGATCAACTATTAGGCTATTTCTTCACATTATAGGCACAGCAGTACGCACATGATGGTAGGATATAAGCGTGAATGTTCCATTAGTGGGAAACACCATTATCAAAGTGACTGAAAAAGCAATTATGCAATTAATGCTTTTATTATTAAAGTGCATTTTTATGGAAAAATATGTCTTCCCCAAAACTGAAAGTCACGCGCTGCTTATGTATGCCAGTTAGGCTCTACACCCCTTGTAAAGCGGATTAATGTGCTTAATTTTAAGAAGTTATTTGGCCACTTTAGTTGTGATACAAACCTTATTAAAACATATAGGCCTATGGGCTAGATTCCATGAGGTGTGTAACTATGAATCGAACAAGTTGCAAAAAAAATACATTGTTTCTTATGCTGGGCATCATTCACAAGTGTTAATATATAATTTACAAGTGATAGGCTGATATTGTCACCCATCAGACTGTTCTTGATTTAATCTTGTCTTTATATAAACTAAATAATATATATGTGACATTAGTTTTGATTTAGAATGGACCATTATCATGCACCTGTATCGAAACGGGCTGCGGGAAAAAATACATGCAATCTATGCACTATAATTGCGAATGGAGGACGCTTTTTCCCGTGGTTTATTTTCATGCCAGCCAGGTTGGCTATACGCCTGTTGCAAAGAGAAGCAATGCGCTTAATATAATGAAAGTTGAGAAATAAATATAGTAGGCCTAGCCTATAGAAAGCCTATAGAAATGTTGCGCAACATGAGCTCATGATCTCTCATGAAGTGTTTGTATCGATTTTCAAACACATTTGCATTGATATCAGAGTGATTAGAGGGACAATAGAGTGCTGAGTACCAGGCAGTTAGCAAGTTTGGTAGGCTACTAATGACCATCAGCAGCATCAGAGCTTGGAGAAGCCTAAATACCGTGACTAAACGGTCATGTCGCATTTGACTACCTTCAAGTCTCGTGACCCCCGGTGTGACGGTAATACGGTCACCGCAACAGCCCAAGTCCCCCCCCCCAGTGAAGGTTGCGCCGCTGCATCTTAGTGTACACTACATGTATATATGCTTGGAGGGCATTCTGTACTTATTTGGATTCAATGTGGTCTAATCAGTGTTCTCCTCATACCCGTGGTATACGGTCTGATATACCACAGCTGTTAGCCAATCAGCATTCAGAGCTCGAACCACCCAGTTTATAATCAGTGTTCTCCTTTCTTCTGCTTGTTATGCTTTAACTGGGTCATGTGACTAATATATTTCCTCACATATTTATTAATTGATTGAGAGAATCTGGAAGTAAACAAACTCACCAAACCCGATCAATACTCGAGTTGTGATCCCCTGGAGAGTTGTTGGAAAGGCTGAAAACAACTTCACATAAATTATGTAAGATGTTTTCATCTTAAGGGATGTTTCTTGTATTGATTAGGGAGATTGTTGGGTTTAGAAGCTGAATTACATCATCTATATTTGTTGTGACCCCCTCTTGGAGTTGTCTGAAAGGCTGAAAATTACTTAAATATTGAAACATGTTTACTAAAGGGCATTCAGTAACAGAACTGTCAATGACCAATATAAAGCTGGCTTTAAAGGTAATTGTTATTGAAACCCACCCTTTTCAATTGAATTGAATCGTGCTGTTCTTATGTAACGTATTTCACATTCTATAGCCTGTCTCTATTTCCATTGTCTACAACGAGAGCACCGTGAGAGCACTCTGAACATGACGTGCATTTGATTTGTGTTTTCCTGCAAGCAGCAATTTGTTACTCTCCTCGTTGTTATTCACTTTCATTATAGAGCAGTGTGTAACATATGGAAGTTGCCTGGTCTCCCACTCAAAGACTTTAATCTCAATATCAAACAGGGAATCATGCTTCACCATAGATGCATGGGGCGTAGACCAGATACGCAACATATGTAGTCATTAACGCCCATTACATGTATAGCTCTGCGTCATGTTTATGCAGGCATTATGGCTACACGGCCAGGAGTTTTTCCTGGTCAGGTTACCTGGTCATAAATAACGTCAGACCTTATTTCCGATTCATCACTGGGTCCATGAGATTTTCCTAGGCAGATTGCTCAAGAGAAACGTATAAATTGGACATCTATCCATGTCCAGAGGACATCGGGAAATGCCTTCAAAACCATCCACAAGGGGCAACAGTGAGAGCTATTACCATCAAGTAGGTTGCGTGTTCAATCCCATTGGTGGACACTCGTTTTTAGATTTGGGGGTTTTATCCCTATCCCAAACCTTATCCCTTAACTTAACCATTTGGAATGAGTGCCTAACTTCATGTTTTAACCCTATCCAAAGCCTTAACCCTTAACCTTCTAAATGTGACATTAATAGCAACTTCAAGATTTGATGTTTGGAAAAACAGAATGATATGAGGAGACAACCCAGGTTGTCAAAAACACTTTGAAATTTGACGTTCAGAGCACCTTCGGAGACTGTGAGAGCTTGTTGTTTTTCCAGGTCATGTGAACTGACCAGGAAAAACTCCTGGCCCTTGTCATAACCTCTGCGTAACATTGTCATAAATTTGATGTAGGGTCCTGATTATGACAGAACACACAGGTGAAGAGTCACTGCGGTGGTTGTCCAAAACGCTGAAGCACTTTATTTAGAATCCATCCAAAGAGAGCTGGTCTCATTGAATCAGCAGCAAAACGAATCACGCGCTAAACTGGGCCATCTGGAGGGGGGATTTAAAGAGTGTGTGTGTGTGTGTGTGTGTGTGTGTGTGTGTGTGTGTGTGTGTGTGTGTGTGTGTGTGTGTGTGGACAAGGTTTGGCTCTGCTGTCATGGCTTAACTATATAGATTAGATACAGTGATGTCATCTGTTGGATGGAGGAGATAGTGATAATGTGGATAAAGTTTCCTGATTGGCCAGGTCAACCTGTTGGTCCATACCTCGCGGGGTTAATCACCAGACACAATCTCATTCATTTATTGTGACGTCTCCACGGCGATATCATTCCATAAGCGACGCAAGGCAAATCAATTGGACAGACCTCACCGATGATACAGAACCTTGAGAAAATGATTGATTTGTCACGACATCAACGGAAGGTGGCGCCCCTGCTCGCCCGGGCGGCGCTCGGCGGTCGTCGTCGCTGGCCTACTAGCTGCCACGATCCTCTGTTTCACTTTCTGTTGGTTAGGTCTAGGTTAGGCACGCACCTGTTTTGTATTAGTTGTTAGTGGGGGGGGGGGGGGGGGGGTATTTAGTCGAACTAGGTAGGATTGTTTTTTGTGCGTGATTGTTCTACGTCAGGACGTATGTTGTTTGAGGAGCAAGTGTTTCCCTCTACCTGTGATTTTCGCAGAGGTTATTGTGGGCTGCGTCCCTGCATTGTGTTGGGCTGTTTTTTTTTGAGCATTTGTTTTATGCGCACTGCCCTACCTAGTTTTTGGTCTGAGTGGATACCCATTAAAAGTGTGTTCATGGATTTTCTGTCTCCTGCTCTTGACTTCACCTCTCCTGCTTCCTTGAGCCACCCCTGACAGAATCACGCACCCGAATTGATGGAGTCAGCAGGAGCAGCGCCAGCCCCGTCCATGGAAGAAAGGGTTGCCCAACACTCCGCCCTCCTCCACCGTCTGGGCACCGCCATGGACCAGGTGCTGGCGCGCCTGGAGAGTTGGGACCGAAGCTCTCCCGGCCCCACTAACGCGGAGGTTCAACGGCCTGCACCTCAACCAGCACCCACAGCACCCAGTACCAGCGGGGTAAACTCGCGCCCCCCAGGGAGTACGATGGGACGGACGCTGGGTGTAAGGGTTTCCTACTCCAGCTGGAGTTATACCTGGTGACCGTCCGTCCCCCTCCCTCGGGGGAGGAGAGTGTCAGCGTCCTCGTCTCGTGTCTCACGGTTAGAGCCCTGGTATGGGCCAACGTCGTGTGGGACAGTCCGGACTCAGCCAGGGACAACTACCCGGAGTTCACCTGCCGCTTCCGGGCAGTGTTCGATCATCCCCCGGAGGGTAAAGCGGCGGGTGAGCGGCTATTTCACCTGAGACAGGAGACGAGGAGCGTGCAGGACTTTGCTCTAGAGTTCCGGACCCTGGCCATTGGAGCGGGGTGGAATGAGAGGGCCCTTATAGATCACTACCGGTGTAATCTGAGGGAGGACGTCCGCCGGGAGTTAGCCTGTCGGGACACGACCATCACCCTGGACCAGCTGATTGACCTGTCCTTCCGACTGGACAATCTGCTGGCCGCCCACGGGCGTCCGAACAGGGCCCTGCTCATTCCACCTCCCAGCCCTCCTGCTCCCACGCCTATGGAGATAGGGGAGGCTGCAGCCAGGAAGACTGGAGGGGGAGTCCTCTCCTGCACCTCCTGTGGTCGCAGAGGGCACACTGTGGACCGGTGCTGGAGGAGCTCGCCCGGGAGTCCAGATGGCAGGCAGAGCACTCCTTTGACATCTCAGGTGAGTCAGCACCAGCCTCACCCAGAGCCCTTGTCAGTCACATGCATGCGTTAGTTTCCTTTCCTGTTTTTTCCCCTCACTCCCGGCTTAAGGCGCTAGTCGATTCAGGCGTGGCGGGGAGTTTTATGGACCGTGGGGTCGCTGCTAAGTTAGGGATTTCCCTGGACCAACCCTTCCCCGTGCACGCCATAGACAGTCGACCACTACGGTCAGGGCTGGTCAGGGAGGTCACCGTACCACTGGTCATGGTAATGCGAGGGGGGGGGGGGGGGTCATGAGGAGAGTATAAGTCTCTTCCTCATTGATTCCCCGGCATTTCCGGTGGTACTAGGGATCCCATGGCTAGCCACTCACAACCCTAGGATTGCGTGGAGACAGAGGGCTCTTAAGGTGTGGTCGAAGGAGTGCTCGGGCAGATGCATAGGGGTTTCCGTCGGTGCGACTACGGTGGAGAGTCCAGACCAAGTCTCTACCGTGCACATTCCCTCAGAGTATGCCGATTTGGCTATCGCCTTCAGTAAAACGAAGGCGACTCAATTACCACCTCATCGACAAGGAGACTGTGCGATAAACCTCCAGGTGGGCGCTGCACTTCCCCGTAGTCACGTGTATCCCCTGTCTCAGGAGGAGACAGTGGCTATGGAGACATACGTCACTGAGTCCTTGAGGCAGGGATACATTCGGCCATCCAACTCACCCGTCTCCTCAAGCTTCTTTTTTGTGAAGAAGAAGGAGGGGGTCTGCGCCCGTGCATTGACTATAGAGGTCTAAATTCCATCACGGTGGGTTTCAGTTACCCGCTACCTCTCATCGCCACGGCAGTGGAGTCATTTCACGGGGCGCGCTTCTTCACGAAATTGGATCTCAGGAGTGCGTACAATTTGGTGCGTATCCGAGGAGGGGACGAGTGGAAAACTGCATTTAGTACCACATCTGGCCATTATGAATACCTCGTCATGCCGTATGGGTTAAAGAATGCTCCCGCTGTCTTCTAATCCTTTGTGGACGAGATTCTCCGGGACCTGCTCGGTCAGGGTGTGGTGGTGTACATCGATGATATTCTGATCTACTCCACTACACGCGCCGCGCACGTGTCTCTGGTGCGTAAAGTGCTTGGGCGACTGGTGGAGCATGACCTATACGTCAAGGCTGAGAAATGTGAGTTCTCCAAGCCAGCCGTCTCTTTTCTGGGGTATCGCATTTCCACATCCGGGGTGGTGATGGAATGTGACCGCATGTCGGCCGTGCGAAATTGGCCGACTCTCACGACGGTGAAGGAGGTGCATCGGTTCTTGCGGTTTGCCAATTACTACCGGAGGTTTATCCGGGGCTTTGGGCAGGTGGCGGCTCCCATTACCTCACTGATGAAGGGGGGCCCGGTGCGGTTGCTGTGGTCGGCGGAGGCAGACAGGGCTTTTAGTCATCTGAAGGCTCTGTTGACTGATGCTCCAGTGCTGGCGCATCCGATCCCTCTTTGCCATTCATAGTGGAGGTGGACGCGTCCGAGGCTGGGGTAGGAGCCGTGCTATCACAGCGCTCGGGCACGCCCCCAAAGCTTCGCCCCTGTGCTTTCTTCTCTAAAAAGCTGAGTCCGGCGGAGCGTAACTATGATGTGGGGGACAGGGAGTTGCTGGCTGTGGTAAGAGCCCTGAAGGTGTGGAGACATTGGCTTGAGGGGGTGCGTCACCCTTTTCTCATCTGGACCGACCACCGTAATCTGGAGTACATCCGGGCGGCGTGGAGACTGAACCCTCGTCAAGCTAGGTGGGCGATGTTCTTTACGAGATTTCAGTTTACAATCTCGTACATCCCAGGTTCCCGGAACACTAAGGCCGACGCACTGTCTCGTCTCCATGACACCGAGGAACGGTCCACCGATCCCACTCCCATACTTCCAGCCTCCTGCCTGGTGGCACTGGTGGTCTGGGAGATGGATGCGGATATCGAGCGGGCGTTACAGGCGGAACCTACTCCTCCTCAGTGTCCCGTGGGTCGTTAGTACGTCCCGCTCGGTGTCCGCGATCGGTTGATCCGGTGGGCGCACATGCTACCCTCCTCGGGTCACCCAGGGATTGAGCGGACGGTGTGTGGTCTTAGTGGGAAATACTGGTGGCCCACCTTGGTGAAGGACGTGAGGCGCTATGTCTCCTCCTGTTCGGTGTGCGCCCAGTGTAAGGCTCCTAGGCACCTGCCTAGAGGGAAATTACAGCCCCTCCCGGTTCCACAGCGTCCATGGTCCCACCTGGCAGTGGATTGCCTCACCGATCTCCCGCCGTCTCAGGGCAACACCGCGATCCTGGTCATTGTGGACCGGTTCTCTAAGTCCTGCCGTCTGCTCCCTTTACCCGGTCTTCCTATGGCCCTGCAGACCGCGGAAGCTCTATTCACCCACGTCTTCCGGCACTACGGGGTGCCTGAGGACATCGTCTCGGATCGAGGCCCCCAGTTCACATCCCAGGTGGGGCGGGCGTTTATGGAGCGACTGGGGGTTTCGGTCAGTTTGACCTCAGGTTTTCACCCTGAGAGTAATGGGCAGGTAGAGAGGATAAATCAGGATGTGGGCAGGTTTCTGCGGTCCTACTGCCGGGACCAGCCAGGGGAGTGGGCGAGGTTCGTGCCATGGGCCGAGATGGCTCAGAACTCTCTTCGCCACTCCTCTACCAACCTGTCGCCTTTTCAATGTATGTTGGGTTATCAGCCGGTCCTGGTGCCATGGCATCAGAGCCAGACGGAGGCCCCTGCGGTAGAGGACTGGGTTCAGCGCTCTAGGGAGACCTGGAACGCCGTCCAGGAATCTCTGGAACGGGCCAGGGGACGACAAAAGAAGAGCGCTGACCGTCGCCGCAGTGAGGCCCCCTGTGTTTACCCCAGGGGAGAGAGTCTGGCTCTCGACCCTCCGCCTGCCCCTTCGCCTGCCCTGCCGGAAACTGGGTCCACGGTTTGTGGGGCCATTTAACCTCTTACATCTAGACGTTCCGCTAGCGGAACACCTGCTCCAATATCCAATGATAGGCGTGGCGCGAATTACAAATTCCTCAAAAATACAAAAACTTCAATTTTTCAAACATATGACTATTTCACAGCATTTTAAAGACAAGACTCTCCTTTATCTAACCACACTGTCCGATTTCAAAAAGGCTTTACAGCAAAAGCAAAACATTAGATTATGTCAGCAGAGTACCAAGCCAGAAATAATCAGACACCCATTTTTCAAGCTAACATATAATGTCACAAAAACCCAGAAGACAGCTAAATGCAGCACTAAGCTTTGATGATCATCAGATGACACACCTAGGACATTATGTTATACAATACATGCATGTTTTGTTCAATCAAGTTCATATTTATATCAAAAAACAGCTTTTTACATTAGCATGTGACGTTCAGAACTAGCATACCCCCCGCAAACTTCCGGGGAATTTACTAACAATTACCTAAATTACTCACGATAAGCGTTCACAAAAAGCATAACAATTATTTTAAGAATTATAGATACAGAACTCCTCTATGCACTCGATATGTCCGATTTTAAAATAGCTTTTTGGTGAAAGCACATTTTGCAATATTCTAAGTACATAGCCCAGCCATCACGGGCTAGCTATTTAGACACCCGGCAAGTTTAGCCTTCACCAAAATCAGATTTACTATTATAAAAGTTTGATTACCTTTTGTTGTCTTCGTCAGAATGCACTCCCAGGACTGCTACTTCAATAACAAATGTTGGTTTGGTCCAAAATAATCCATCGTTATATCCGAATAGCGGCGTTTTGTTCGTGCGTCCCAGACACTATCCGAAATGGTAAATCAGGGTCGTGCGCATGGCGCAATTCGTGACAAAAAAATTCTAAATATTCCATTACCGTACTTCGAAGCATGTCAACCGCTGTTTAAAATCAATTTTTATGCAATTTATCTCGTAAAAAAGCGATAATATTCCGACCGGGAATCTCCTTTTCGGCAAACAGAGGAAAAATCACAAAGACGGGGGCGGCCAGGGCACGCGCCTAAGCCCACAGTCCCTTGATCGGCCACTTGAGAAAGGCGATAATGTGTTTCAGCCTGGGGCTGGGATGACGACATTCAGGTTTTTCCCGGGCTCTGAGCGCCCATGGAAGACGTAGGAAGTGTCACGTTAGAGCAGAGATCCTTTGTAAAAGATAGAGATGGCAAAGAAGTTCAAGAAATGGTCAGACAGGCCACTTCCTGTAAAGGAATCTCTCAGGTTTTGACCTGCCATTTGAGTTCTGTTATACTCACAGACACCATTCAAACAGTTTTAGAAACTTTGGAGTGTTTTCTATCCAAAGCCAATAATTATATGCATATTCTAGTTACTGGGCAGGAGTAGTAACCAGATTAAATCGGGTACGTTTTTTATCCAGCCGTGAAAATACTGCCCCCTAGCCATAACAGGTTAAAGTCCTGAGGAGAATAAACGAGGTGTGTTACAGGTTACAACTTCCTTCTTATTACCTTATTAAACCCTTGTTTCATGTGTCTCTCCTCAGGCCGGTGGTAGCTGGTCCGCTGCAGGACGATGAGGTGCAGGAGGTCCCTCCGCCCCCCCTGGACATCGGGGGGCCCCGGCGTACACAGTCCGGTCCATCTTGGACTCCAGGCGCCGGGTGAGTGGCCTGCAGTACCTCGTGGACTGGGAGGGGTACGGCCCGGAGGAGAGGTGCTGGGTACCGGTGTAGGACATATTGGAACCAGCGCTAATACGGGAGTTCCACAGCCTCCATCCGAATCGCCCTGCACCTCGCCCTCCGGGGCGTCCTTGAGGCCGGCGTCGGCGCGCTGCAGGAGCCGCGCGTCGGGGAGGTACTGTCACAACACCGACGGAAGGTGGCGCCCCTCCTCGCCTGGGCGGCACTCGGCGGTCATCATCGCTGGCCTACTAGCTGCCACCGATCCTCTGTTTCACTTTCTGTTGGTTAGGTCTAGGTTAGGCACGCACCTGTTTTGTATTAGTTGTTAGTGGGGGGGGGGGGGGGGGGGGGTATTTAGTCGAACTAGGTAGGATTGTTTTTTGTGCGTGATTGTTCTATGTCAGGACGTATGTTGTTTGAGGAGCAAGTGTTTCCCTCTGCCTGTGATTTTCGCAGAGGTTATTGTGGGCTGCGTCCCTGCATTGTGTTGGGCTGGGTTTTTTTGAGCATTTGTTTTATGCGCCCTGCCCTACCTAGTTTTCGGTCTGAGTGGATACCCATTAAAAGTGTGTTCACGGATTTTCTGTCTCCTGCGCTTGACTTCACCTCTCCTGCTTCCTTGAGCCACCCCTGACATGATTGTACAGATCGGTTGCTGAAATAATGTGTGTATGTACAATTCTTGTTGTAACAGGATAACCACAGTTCCAAATGGATCATTTATTTCAGCTTGGCTATTTACAGTTGTCCCTTTGGGCTGCTTGTCTGAGCTTGTTTGAGCAAGTGTAAGAAACAGAGAACACAGCATCACTCAGAGACTTTTGGCATGAATACTTTATAACCCCTAGAATGATTCAGAGACTTGACCTCTGTGGCAAATGAGTCTGTCAATTATTCAATTATTGTCCATGTACTTAAGCCAAGCACCGGGTTTGGCCGGTGTAGGCCATCATTGTGAATAAGAATTTCTTCTTAACTGACTTGCCTAGTTAAAAAAAGGTTAAATAAAAAAAATTATGAAATTAAACAATATGATAAACCCCCAAATAAATAAACAAATAAATGAATGTTTTAATATATAGCAGATACAATAGATTTACAGACAGGCAGACACAGGTCAAACAAACATATGTACTGTAAACTCCAGCTAAAAGACCAATGCAAAGTCAAAATCATGAACTTGTCATAGCTGCACCACTTCAATACGAGAAGTCGTCACCTGACTTGGCTTTAAGTCAACCAACATACTGACATCTAAAGTCTCCATTTTGTGCGTACATTCTCCTGTGCTATGCGTGGGGATAAACACCGACGTTCTGTACATTACCTTGGAAATAATGGATGATGCAGAGGTAATGTACAGAACGGACTAGTTTATCCCGCTTATACCACCGTTTCCAACAAACAATATTAAAGCACACATTTATCGATATAAATAACAATCATGATATTTTCATTTTGGTAAGTGAGTTCATACTTTCATCTTTCCACTAAATCTGGTCGTAGTTCTATCGCTGTTGTTCATTACTTTTGTTCTATATCTATGGATAAGACCCATTGTTATTTTTATTTATTTTTATTGCCATGCTGTCTGACAATGTTCCTATCCCTTGCTTTTAGCTAGCCAACCATGGCTAACACAGTCACGTCAACATCTGCAGCCAGAATTAACAGAAAAGTAGCCGCATTTGCGTTTAAGCTGTTTTCTACTGACATTCATTTGGATACATCCATAACAATGAGCTGATGATGTGCGATTTTGCCTGACAGAGAAAAGTTTCCCTTCTCCTCAGGGCACGGTTTCTTTTTTTACGAGGAGATCGCATTGCATATCAAACACAAGGCTAGAAGCTAGCTAAATAATTTGTTGCTAGCAAACCTGCCAATATGACAACCTAATTCAATATCAGTGGCTGAAAACAGGTCAAACTAGAAACATGTGGATTTGACAACATAGAAATTCATGTTCATTCCATCACTCACCATGTTAGGTCATCATTCTGGTCATCATTCATTTGGTCATCATTCACCATTCTGTATACTTCTGGCCCTTCTTTGGACACTGTGTTGACAACCCTCCAGACGAGCTTCAATGCCATACAACTCTCCTTCCGTGGCCTCCAACTGCTCTTAAATACAAGTAAAACTAAATGCATCCTCTTCAACCGATCACTGCCCGCACCTGCCCGCCTGTCCAGCATCACTACTCTGGACGGTTCTGACAGAATATGTGGACAACTACAAATACCTAGGTGTCTGGTTAGACTGTAAACTCTCCTTCCAGACTCACATCAAACATCTCCAATCCAAAGTTAAATCTTGAATTGGCTTCCTATTTCGCAACAAAGCATCCTTCACTCATGCTGCCAAACATACCCTCGTAAAACTGACCATCCTACTGATCCTCGACTTCGGCGATGTAATTTACAAAATAGCCTCCAATACCCTACTCAAAAAACTGGATGCAGTCTATCAGAGTGCCATCCGTTTTGTCACCAAAGCCCCATATACTACCCACCAGTGCGACCTGTATGCTCTCGTTGGCTGGCCCTCGCTTCATACTCGTCGCCAAACCCACTGGCTCCAGGTCATCTACAAGACCCTGCTAGGTAAAGTCCCCCCTTATCTCAGCTCACTGGTCACCATAGCTGCACCCACCTGTAGGACACACTCCAGCAGGTATATCTCTCTGGTCACCCCCAAAGACAATTCCTCCTTTGGCCGTCTCTCCTTCCAGTTCTCTGCTGCCAATGACTGGAATGAACTACAAAAATCTCTGAAACTGGAAACACTTATCTCCCTCACTAGCTTTAAGCACCAGCTGTCAGAGCAGCTCACAGATCACTGCACCTGTACATTGCCCATCTATAATTTAGCCTAAACAACTACCTCTTCGCCTACTATATTTATTTATTTATTTATTTATTTATTTATTTTGCTCCTTTGCACCCCATTATTTCTATTTCTACTTCGCACTTTCTTCCACTACAAATCTACCATTCCAGTGTTTTACTTGCTATATTGTATTTACTTTGCCACCATGGCTTTTTTGCCTTCACCTCCCTTATCTCACCTCATTTGCTCGCATTGTATATAGACTTATTTTTCTACTGTATTATTGACTGTATGTTTGTTTTACTCCATGTGTAACTCTGTGTTGTTGTATGTGTCGAACTGCTTTGCTTTATCTTGGCCAGGTCGCAATTGTAAATGAGAACTTGTTCTCAACCTGCCTACCTGGTTAAATAAAGGTGAAATAAATGAAATAAATAAATACAATTCAGATGTCTCTGCAAAAACAAATGAATGCTAGCTAGCTAGGTTCTCGTTGGACCTGCGTTTACAATGTATCCAATAATCGGTTTGTGTGGTTGCTAGTTTAGCTTTCTGTAACTTTATAGCATGTGCAGTGCTTTATACTGCGTCTTGATTAGGTGTCCCGTATATCTTGTTTAATGCCCATTCTAGATTGCCCTTCTAGCCAATCAGAAACGAGTATTCAACAATGCTGTGGTATGAAGTTAAATAGTGCTCTTATAATGGTCACAGCATATAATGAGAGAACATCATTTATTTACATTTTTTTAATTGGTCCTTATCAAAACTGGCCTCCCTCATTGTTCATGTGTTATTTTATTCTTTGTCCTTCGTTGCTTCCCCATCACTCTCAGTGTGGGGTTTCATTCACAAAACCTGGTCCCAGTCACAATGTAGTAGTGCGTGAGGTATATGTCCCATTCCGGAACACCATATCAGATGCCAGGCATTCTTTAGGGAATTCTTTTTGTCCATTGGTGGCCTGTCTCTTCAGTGCTACAGCACGGTAGTCCACCTGTTCACAGTCCAGCCCAGACTCCAACCAACGGAAGCACACAATCCTCTGGAACGACCGGCGGAAGTTATCCGACACAAAGCCGTAGAGGATGGGGTTGGCACCGCTGTTGGCATAACTCAGGATGACGAAGAGCTGGGTGACCATGGGGTTAGGAGGGTGGTGGAACACACTGACCAGCTGGACGATGTAGAAAGGCATCCAGCAGAGGACAAAAACCGCCACCACACACACCACCATCCGTGTGATCTTTTTCTCAGAGCGCCGCCGCTGCAGCCAACCGGCTTTCAGCCCGACCGCCCGCATGCGCGCCACCATCAGGCAGTAGCAGAGGCAGATTGCACCCACAGGAAGCAGGAAGCCGAGCAGGAAGGTGTAGACCACGAACGCCTCCGACCACGCTGCCTCGGGCCACAGAAAGTTGCAGTCCACACCGCCGTCCTGCGCCGGGACCGTGTCGGCGAAAATTATAATGGGGAGGATGACAAGGAGCGAGAGGCCCCACACGCAGACGTTGACTACTTTGGCAACAGTCGGTCGGCGGTAGCGGGCAGCCTTGATAGGGTGAACCACGGCCACGTATCGATCCACGCTCAACACCGTCAGACAGAAGATGGACGTAAACATGTTAATGCCGTCCACGCTCAACACCAGACGGCACATGAGCGAGCCAAATGGCCAATGACGTACAGCCGCCGATGTCGCCAGAAACGGCACACTCAACATAAACAGTTCATCTGCAATTGCCAGATTCAATATATAAATATTGGTGGCGGTTTTCATCTTGGCGTACTTAAGGATAACATAGATAACCATGGTGTTGCCTGTTAGACCCACGCAGCAGACCAGGGCGTAGATGGAGGGGATGATGATCTTGCTGGTGTCAGGTTCCTGGTCGTAGTCCTCATAGTCTAGGCTGGAGTTGTAGGGGAAGTCGGTGGGGTATGCTGGGTAGTTGCTGGTCCCATTGGCGGCCATGTTGTCCATTTTGTCCAGTTTACCTCAATTTTGGGTTTTTCCTACTGGGAGCTAAGATCTGACTTTGTGTATATACTTTTTTATACAATGGATGGGTCTAATCCTGAATGCTGATTGGTTAAAACCACATTCCAACCAGTGTCTATTCCCACAAGTTACCACCGGCTAAATCTATGAGTCTCTATGTCACATTATAGAATATAGTACACTTCTCAATGCGCTTAGCTGGCTCTTCGTTATCGCCAAAGTGTTGCTTTAGTGTAAAGTACCATGGGCCTCTGTTAAACTCCTTTAAATAAATGGGTCAAAAAGGAGTGAGGAAGGAGCAGCAGGAGAGATCCTCATTCTTTGTATACTGTAGGTGCGGCTCTGAAGAGAATGTGTAACATGTTATTCTCTTATCTCAGGGTCCATAGATGGGGTTAATCTGAACTAAATCAGTCCTTGAGTCTCTGTCAGTTCTCATGTTTCCCAGGGATTTCTCATTATAGAACCCAGCCTCTCAACCAACCGATAAGGGCACTGAAGCAATTTAGGAGGCTGAAACAATGAATTCTTGGCAGCCAAACGCTTAACATTCCATATTCATTCACAAATAAACTCATATCTTATTACCCATCTGTTTGTAAGGGGTTCTTAGGAGTATTTAATTTAAACCAGGGCAAGGTTTCTGGGTATCACTCAAAACTTGGCCAAGGGAGAACATTCTTTTGATTGATTACGATGTCCTGTTGGAGAGAATTCTGGAGTGGCTGGGAGTTGTTCTGCCCTGTTCTGTCTGGTCCGTCCAAGCTGGTCCAATGGCACACTCAGGAGTGGTTTGTGGTAAGAGGTGTTGCGGTGAATTCTGCACCCTCACTATTCCATGTGACTGTGGGGATAGAGGGGTGATCGTTTCATCGTTACACCCAGGCTGAACAAGTCCATGTAAATCACTGGGTTTTGGTTTGAGCTCTTCCCTGCTACACCCCCATTTGTCTTTGAGTCCAGGAAGCCTGTAAGAAAACACAAAGAGCAATTACTGGCCTAGTCCCTAAAGGAACTCCAAACAAAACAGCAGAAGAGTTCTGGCTCTAAGAACTGAGGTTTCATTAGATGTAGCTATCACATGGGGCAGATCAGCATCAACATTGCAGATAGACCCTGGGTTCTTTCAAAGTAATTGTTTGCATTATTTCTAATCCCCCTAGTTCTTAAAAAAAAATTAAAAGACACTACCACCCTTCCATTGATTGGAGTAAACTAATGGATGGACAACAATACGTCTTCTACTGATACTTACTGCTATTTTCAATTACATATACAGTACACTAATCTTAATTCTAACCCTCAGATGTCTACAGACTAAACAATATTTCCCAGTACACTACCATTTCACTATTTATTTATATTTTTCTGTGATATCTTATGAGGGTCTTGAAACTCTCCATTTGGACCATTTGTAAAAAAAATTAAATAAAAAATACTTTATCTAAGAGTATAATCATATTTCCCCATTGATTGATGGTGGTTGTTCAGATCTCCTAACAGTACAAGTTGTAGGTCCATCTGAACACAGACATTATGACTTAACAACCACGCCTGGACCTGACTCCAAAAGCAAGCCATCGAAGGACATCCCCAAAAGAGATCTGTTGATTCTGTTTCCTCATGGCAGAGTCTGAACAGGGCTGACTGTTGAATGCCCCATATATTGCTCATTCTTTTTGTGGCAAGAATTGTATTTAAAGTTTAAATTGAAAAGAAAAGATTGATGCATCAATTGTTGTTTTGTATAGCTGTTCATCAACCAGTTTGTGATTATTTCATAGACAAGAAAACATTGGGCCGTGAGAGTCTTTTCCTTCGACAGCTTATGATTAAATATTGAGGTATCACTGTCTCTCTGCACCTCAATGGAACAAAAAGGTCATTGAGGTCACATGTTCACGGCAAGCTACAATTCCATGTTGCCTTCGTATTTCCCAGTCGTCACACCGACATGACTTTCTAAGAATTCCCTGTAGTGTTTGTACAAGACTGAATAGCCATAAGGGGAAATGACATCTGTATAACCTAGCTTGTTTTTGTTTGAGTGTGTGAGTGCACCTATGTGAGGTCGCCTCTCTCCTCGTCCAATTACAGACGGATGTGAGAGGCAGAGAGGCTCCTTTGACACCTAGCTGAACAGAATTAAGATGTTCAAAGCTGTCTAAACAAGAACAGGATAAAAACTGAACAGACACCCTCTCCTCCCTCTCTTCCCACCACCCTCTCCTCCCTCTCTTCCCACCACCCTCTCCTCCCTCTCTTCCCACCACCCTCTCCTCCCTCTCTTCCCACCACCCTCTCCTCCCTCTCTTCCCACCACCCCCTCCTCCCTCTCTTCCCACCACCCCCTCCTCCCTCTCTTCCCACCACCCTCTCCTCCCTCTCTTCCCACCACCCTCTCCTCCCTCTCTTCCCACCACCCCCTCCTCCCTCTCTTCCCACCACCCTCTCCTCCACTCTCCAACCAACCGAACAGCTAACGGGCCCAGTCATAAGAAAGCAGGAATCTAATTGCATTCGTGGCTGGAATATGAAAGGCTGTTTGAATGCCAGTTTTTCCTTTATTAAAGAAATATAAATGAATATCCCATTTAGCAGACGCTTTTATACAAAGCGACTGACAGTCACGCGTGCATACATACAGAATACCGAGGCTGATATCAAAATAGTGCAAGACTGCGTGTGGCTGCATGCGTGCGTGTATGTTCGTATTTGTGTGTGTATGCGTGTGTGTGTGTATGCGTGTGTGTGTGTATGTGTGTATGAGTGTGTATATATGTGTGTGTGTGTGTGTGTGTGTGCGCGCATGTGTGTGTGTGTATATGTGTGCGCATGTGTGAGTGTGTGTGTGTGTGTGTGTGTGTGTGTGTGTGTATGTCTGCGCATGCGTGAGTGTGTGTTTGTGTATGTGTGCGCATGTGTGAGTGTGTGTGTGCGTGTATGTGTGTGCATGTGTGAGTGTGTTGCTGGCAGGGCGAGGCAGAACTGTAGAGATATGAAGTGAGCATTAACACTGTGGCTTGTGATATTGCTGATCTCTATCACCAATCATCACGTATCTTTTATTGTTTCTTTAAGGGTCACCTTCTCCCGTTCCATATTGCCTGAGTCATGGTGCCAATTCTACTCACTGCGGTACTAGACTGCCGGGCATGATAAACAGGGCTGAGCTGAAGGTATAGTACAGGGGTAGGCAACTAGATTTAGCCGCGGCCAGATGGTCAGGGGGCTGGAACATAATTATAATAATTTGTCAAATGCTAATTTACCACATCTAAGGCCCACAAGAGGTTGTATTCGAAAATAACAATTTCATACCTTGATTACGTTGAATAAAAAATCAAGTCTCATTTTGTATTTGTGGGACTACTTGGGAACAGATTTTCTAAATCAAAACAGACTTTGTTTGCTGATATTACATTAAAAATATAAATTAATCCCAGGCTGGTTTTGGCTCGCGGGCGGCCTGTTGCCGACCTGTTGACCCCTGGTATAGGGTGAAGTAGTTATGGTTAGGATTTGGGGAGAGCAAGCTGATCCTAGATCAGTCCCTAGGGGATTCTTCTACCCAGAGCAGAGAAGGAGAACACAATGCACCGTCTGTTCCCCCAGGAAGGAAGCATAGAAATAGGTTAACCAGAAAAGGTTGTGAAGTAATTAAGTCGCTAATATGAGTCACTAATTTATTTTGATCTCACTGGCTCTTGAGGACGAGAGCTTGGATTAGCGATATAGGCTCCTCTTGAGGACGAGAGCTTGGATTAGCGATATACTGTAGGCTCGTCTTGAGGAATATAGTGTGGATTAGCGATATAGGCACCTCTTGAGGATGAGAGTTTGGATTAGCGATATACTGTAGGCTCCTCTCGAGGACGAGAGTTTGGATTAGCGATATAGGCACCTCTTGGGGAGGAGAGCTTGGATTAGCGATATACTGTAGGCTCCTCTTGAGGACGACAGCTTGGATTAGCGATATAGGCTCCTCTTGAGGACGAGAGCTCGGATTAGTGATATACTGTAGGCTCGTTTTGAGGAATATAGTGTGGATTAGCGATATAGGCACCTCTTGAGGATGAGAGCTTGGATTAGTGATATACTGTAGGCTCCTCTCGAGGACGAGAGTTTGGATTAGCGCTATAGGCACCTCTTGGGGAGGAGAGCTTGGATTAGCGATATACTGTAGGCTCCTCTTGAGGACGACAGCTTGGATTAGCGATATAGGCTCCTCTTGAGGACGAGAGTTTGGATTAGAACTATAGGCACTACGTAGGGTTTTGAAGGGGAAGATTGACGTAAAGCATTCAAAGGCTTAAATAATATTCATGCCACGCTTGTTCTCTGAACACTCAGCGAAACAGATATTGATGAATGTAGGAGAGGTGAGAGAGAAAGGGTGGGGAGGAGATGGACAGCTGGATAAGCATCGTCTAGCAATGATAGGAGAGAGAGAGCAAGAGAGAGAGAGAGAGAAACTACAGGAAGAAGACAAATGGTGTAAATGAATATATGAGGGAGAGGGCAGAAAGAAAATGGCTGTGCGAGAGAAAAGATGTGAGACAAACACAGTCAGAGACAGAGACAGAGGAGACAGAGACAGAGGACACAGAGACAGACAGAGACAGAGGAGACAGAGACGGGAACAGCAGGAGAAAATGACATGCAAAGGGTGTATATCAGAGGGAAAGAGAAAGGCTGTGAAAGAGAGCAAAGTAACAGCAGCAGGTCCCAGCTGGACAATATCTCCCATAGAACCCAGTGAATTAAACCTCAGTTTTGAGACACATGACAGCAGACATATCTCCTAGGGGACACCGTCAGACAGGGTTCAACTCCATTACTGCTGACGAATAGAAAATTCTTCTACCCGATCCATGTGTCTTATTATGTTCATTGTATTCATTGTATTCAGTTACTAATCTATAGTAGTATTTATATGTTTTTGTTGTTGAATATATTGATATCTGTACTGCATTGTTAAAGGGAGCTTGCAAGTAGGCATCATTTATACCTGCTCTATGTACGTGACGAATAAACATTGATTTTGATTTGATATTGAACGCACCGGTTTGTTTTATTTCAATAGATAAAGAGCTTGGCGATGACTACAGTATTTGAGTGGGAAACAGATAATAGAAGACAATTCCCTACATCATCATAACCAGTGATGATTTCTGGCCAACACAAAAAGTATAATCTTTGTGACTACTCTAAACTAACCACAGCTCACTACAGGGTGTCAATGGGAGCTAGTGCCCCCTGGTGGCCAGTGAGGGAAACCCCAAAACTCAGGCAATGGTAGTCACAGTGAACCTCTAATAAAACATGCAGACTTTATAATTGGCGGAGTGGGAGATGGGGTTGGGGGTCAGAGGGACCAAGGCAATTGAATCAGCCGGAAAGATTCCCAATCAGGTCGACGCAACATCACGTCCACGCGGCAGGTAGCCTAGTGGTTGGAGCATTGGGCCAGTGAATGAAAGGTTGCTGGTTTGAATCACCGAGCTGACAAGGTAGAAATCTGTATTTCTGCCCCTGAGCAAGGCACCCACTGTTCCCTGGGCCCCGAAGACGTGGATGTTGATTATGGCAGCCCCCCGCACCTCTCTGATTCAGAGGGGTTAAATGCGGAAGACACATTTCAGCTGAAGGCATTCAGTGGTACAACTGACAAGGTATCCCCCTTTCCCATTTTGAAATTTCCCTGTGGATGGCAGGGTGACATTAGCCAAAGTTGCTGCCAACTCTAGTCAGTCCACCATCCTTTTAAAACACATTGTTGGGACAGCATTGAGGAAGGTGTAGCTTTGTTTGGGTAATTAAGTTTGGAAGGATTTGGGCTGTCTGTAGTGGAGGCTGCTGAGTGAGGGGAAGATGGCTCATATTAATGTCTGGAATAGAGTAAATGGAATGGCATCAAACACAAATGGTTTTCATATGTTCTCTCCATTTCAGCCATCATTATGAGTCATCCTTCCACTCAGCAGACTCCACTATCTGTCTGTTTCTCTGTCTGTCTGTCTCTCCCGCTCTCTCTGCCTTGCTCTGATTGTCTCCCTCTAATCATGCCCTCTCACCCCTTACTATTTATTTCTCCATCACTCACCTCATCACTCTTCCCCTGACAAGTTCAATCCACCTTGATTCATCGGAGACAGGCAGCAGCATTGATTATTCTCCGTCCATCGGAGTGTACTGAAACAACCACCTTTGAAGTTGACAGCAGTGTTTTATGTTCCCGAATGGACATTGTAATATCATACACTATACATTAGCAGCTCAGGATTTTGGTAATGGCCACTCGATCAAGGCACAAATTATAGAAATACCATCAAAGTCTATGTTGATTTTTCATTGAGCAACACATTGTCATGTCTATAGTGCTTTTGAAATGGTAAATAAGTCATGGAACCATCATGTAACTACCATATTATCTGTTTATACCTAAAAGGCATTATGCAGACATGGTTATTTTGTTAAGCAGATGCAAAGTACACTGTTCCCCATCACGCACACACACACACACACACACCTCTATAACGTCTCTAAACGCCCATTTCCTTTCACCTCCTGTATAATTTAACTTGCTTTGGAAAACAAAAGCCACAGCATATTTCCTGCTTTAATGATTCCATAAGTATTAAAATAGTACATTTGTCACCATGCAATTTAGAACCAAATTGGTTTGTGTCAGAGTAGTGTTCACGAAATTGCTCCTTCAGAAATGTTCCCCCTATTTTCATATGATCAGTTGGGCGGATGACAAAGTAGTGGGAAAAGGAACTGTGGGGAGAACACATCTATAAAAAAAGGGACCTACATTCGTAAGCACTTCATACACTGGATGGTTCCACTGGCTTAAGGTACTCAGAGCCTGGAGCCTTTTCTCATCTCAATGCAATATTGGCATTTCACATAACGGTAAAGTGCTATAGAGAGAGACGGGGATAAGAGAGCCTGACTTGATATATTTAAATATAGAAATAAAGCTCAAGTCAGGCTCTCTTATCCCTGTCTCCCTCTACAGTGTTTGATGGAAGTGGAATTGATGGAAACACTATCCTCTGATGTCTTCAAAGGGCAATCAGAAAGAGAGAAACTGAATATGTGACATGTGAAAGTCTCTGAGATTGTTTTATCTCATGAAAGCGCACTAAATATACAAAAGTATGTGGACACCCCTTCAAATTAGTGGATTTTGCTATTTCAGCCACACCCGTTTGCGAGAACACAGCCATGCAATCTCCATAGACAAACATACACAGTAGAATGGCCTTACTGAAGAGCTCAGTGACTTTCAACGTGGCACCGTCATAGGATGCCACCTTTCCAACAAGTCAGTTCATCAAATTTCTGCCCTGCTAGAGCTTCCCCGGTCAACAATAAGTGCTGTTGTTGTGAAGTGGAAACGTCTGAGAGCAACAACGGCTCAGCCGTGAAGTGGTAGGCCACACAAGCTCACAGAACGGGACTGCCGAGTGCTGAAGCGCGTAGGGTGTAAAAATCGTTTATCCTCCTTTGCAAAACTCACTACTGAGTTCCAAACTGCCTCCGGAAGCAACGTCAGAACAATAACTGTTCATCGGGCTTTATAAAATAGGTTTCCATGACCGAGGAGCCGCGCACAAGCCTAAGATCACCATGCGCAATGCCAAGCTTCAGCTGGAGTAGTGTAAAGCTCACCGCCATTGGACTCTGGAGCAGTGGAAACGTGTTCTCTGGAGTGATGAATCACGCTTCACCATCTGGCAGTCCGACGGAATAATCTGGGTTTGGCGGATGCCAGGAGAACGCTTCCTGCTCAAATGCATAGTGCCTACTGTAAAGTTTGGTGGAAGAAGAATAATGGTCTGGGGCTGTTTTTCATGGTTTGGGCTAGGTCCGTTAGTTCTAGTGAAGGGAAATCTTAACTCTACAGCATACAATGACATTCTAGACGATTCTGTGCTTCTAACGTTGTGGCAATAGTTTGGGGAAAGCCCTTTCCTGTTTAAACATGACAATGCCCCCATGCACAAAGCGAGGTCGATACAGAAATGGTTTGTCGAGGTCATTGTGGAAGATCATGACTGGCCTGCACAGAGCCCTGACCTCAACCCCATCGTACACCTTTGGAATGAATTAGAACGCTGACTGGGAGCCAGGCCTAATCGCCCAACATCAGTGCCAGACCTCTATAATGCTCTTGTGGCTGAATGGAAGCAAGTCCCTGCAGCAATGTTCCAACATCTAGTGGAAAGCCTTCCCAGAAGAGTGAAGGCTGTTACAGCAGCAAAGGGGGGACCAACTCCATTGTAATGCCCATGATTTTGTAATGAGATGTTCGACGAGCAGGTGTCCACATAATTTTGGTCATGTAATGTATGTATAGACGCATGGCAGTTTGCTTTTTGGTTTGTGTGTGTGTGTGTGTGTGCGTTCGTGTTTGGACGTGCATGTCTGTGCACGTGTGTGCATGTTCTGTGTCTGTTGGTTGGCTGTCAGGGCATTGACAAGGAAATGGTATGCTCTCTTTCATCCTGTTGACAAATGACAAGTACCAAGAAGACATTGAAACCTCCAGAGAGCACATGCGGTCCTTACTGAAAGACATGCATTTATTCTAATGGCTTGGTGAAGGGAACCAGACACACAACAGGACAACATGAGACAGAGAGTCGTTGAAGTGGAACTGGTCTGTCTCATAGTGAATTATGTTTAAACTGTCATTGTTGATAACGGTCTGTAGCACACCCCCACACGCGGAACAGTTGTCACAACTTGACAGGCAAGTGGTTGGTGCTTAATTTGCAAGTTTCAGTGAGAATAAGAACAAAGTAACCTTCTCAATAGTGTAGTTTGTGGTATTCATCATTATATAGTATCCTTGAAATTGAATTGAATTCTTGATTTAGTTGTGAGCAATGTTCGCAAAATGTAGGATTTTTGGGGGTTTCTGTTTTCAGTTGTATTACGCTTTAGGCTGTACATTTTCCGGTACATCATTTATGAATCTCTGATTCCATAATGATACGTCAGGAGGTGAGTTCTCCAGCCGTGCTGCAGAATTCATTAAACGCCTGTTAATTAATTGCATGTTTAATATTTCTGCTCTCCAACAGTTGGTGCACCAGTACCTTCATTAGACACCAAACATGACATTTAGCCTCGCTAACCAAACACATGTTGTGTAGTTCAACAAATAGAGAAGCCAAGGGTCTCTGTGCAAAGCATTTGATAACTGTCTAAATAGAGTTAATATCTATATATTTTTGTATTTATTTATTATTATTATTATTATTTTTATCTTAAGCTATAGGCAGGTCTCACTCAACTCTTTGAGGAAATGAATATGCATGACACCATGGATTTTTTCTGAGACACTGAGAAATAGTCTGTCAGAAGGAAGATAGCTTGAGTCCATCTGGCTGTTTGAGCTGCTGTCTATCTACCCAGTCAGCCCCTTCACTCGACAGCAAGGCTGTCTGCCACCGATATTACTGTAACTGCTTCAGCTCCTCACTGAATAAACTACCCACAGTGTCAAACACCACATACTTTTATAGACTCACTAACGTCACAGAAGGCTCAGACCTAGTTTCACACACCATAGACCAGGGTTCCCCAACTGGTGGCGTGCCGGCCCGAATTTGGCCCACGGGGGGGGTTTATTTGGCCACCCAAGTTTTCAGATTATTATTATTTTAATTTAAAAATATATATTTTCACTGTTGGACAATGAAAGACTGTAAAAAAAAAAAAAAAAGGAAATCATCTCCAAGTGATTCAACAACAAGTATTCCCACGCATAATAGAGAGACACGTGATCTTGAAATTATTATTTTAGTAATATGTTATATCTGTTTGGGCTTCTTGCATTCTACAAATTATTTGTAATTATGTTCCGGCCCCCTGACCATCCGCTCAAGAAAAAAAAGAAAAAAATTGTCTCGCGGCTGAATCTAGTTGATGATCCCTGCCATAGACTCACTGTAATGTCACAGAAACCAAACTCAACACTAACAGCCATACATTACAATACAAACTACAGTTCTGTCATAAACCATTTCCAATTTACATGGACACTGACACTGAATCAGACATATAATATAGAAATGATTATTATTATAGGCATAGGTAGACACTAACAGGAAATAATCAGTAACAGTATTGTTAAACGTTCACAGACCACCAACTCGCTATCACTGATCACTGGTATACAGGTGTTGTTGCCTGGCTACCTGTCACGACTTCCACCGAAGTCGGGTCCTCTCCTTGTTCGGGCGGCACTCGGTGGTCGACGTCGCCGGTCTTCTAACCATCATCGATCCACTTTTCATTTTCCATTTGTTTTGTCTTGTTTTCCTCACACCTGGTTTCAATCCCCTCAATCACTTGTTGTGTATTTAACCCTCTGTTTCCCCCCATGTCTTTGTGTGGGATTGTTTATTGTTTCATGTATGCGCACGTTAGACTGGTTGCGCTGGGTTATGTCAACCAGTATTGTATTTCGTGTTCGTTGTGCCGTGTGTTTTTGGTTCACCCAAATAAAAGGCTCCGTTTACTACCCAATATCTGCTCTCCTGCGCCTGACTCCCATACAGCCATTTACGCATACCTTGACAGAATCCCACACCACCACATGGAGTCAGCAGGTGCAGGCACCTATGGTAGCGGAGTCGAGGAGCGCGTCCAGGAGCACACGGCGTTGATTCACCATCTCAGCGCTGCCATGGACCTCGTCGTCCAGACGATGGACCGCTGGGAGAGACAGGGAGTTCCTCCAGCACCTCCACCAGCACAACAGGGTTTCCCACTACTCGTCCCTCCTGTACCCGGTCCCAGTGGGATGCGTCTCACCCTTCCCGGGGAGTATGATGGGATGGCGGCACGGTGCCAGGGTTCCTGCTACAGCTGGACCTATACCTGGGCACCATTTACCCGGCTCCCTCAGGAAGGGAGAGGGTGTCCGCCCTCATCTCGTGCCTCTCAGGGAGAGCTCTGGAGTGGGCCAACGCCGTGTGGGGAGAAGGAGATGCGGCGTTGGATGACTTCACGGAGTTCACCCGCCGCTTCCGGGAGGTCTTCGACCACCCGCCCAAGGGTAGAGCGGCGGGTGAACGTCTTTTCCACCTGAGGCAGGGGACAAGGAGCGCCCAGGAGTTCGCCCTGGAATTTCTGACCTTGGCCGCAGGAGCGGGATGGAACAACAGGGCCCTTATCGATCACTACCGTTGCAGCCTGCGCGAGGATGTCCGTCGGAGTTGGCCTGCAGGGATACCACCCTCACCTTTGACCAGCTGGTGGACATGTCCATTCGGTTGGATAACCTGCTGGTCACCCGCGGACATCCAGAGAGGGCTCTGTCGATTCCCTCTCCCAGCACCACCGCTCCGGTGCCTATGGAGCTGGGAGGGGCTGCGCTCAGGGAGGCCGGAGGAGGGACTTTCACATGTACCATCTGTGGCCGCAGAGGTCACACTGCTGGTCGGTGCCGTGTTGGTTCCTCTAGGGGTCGAGGCAGCAGACAGAGTACTCTGGCGTCGCCCCAGGTCAGCATGCACCACTCTCATCCAGAGCCCTCTGTTGTACACCTGCACTTCCCAGGAGTCATGTGTATCCCCTGTCACAGGCGGAGACGGTGGCTATGGAAGCATATGTCTCCGAATCCTTGCATTAGGGGTACATTCGGTCCTCCACTTCACCTGCCTTGTGAAGAAGAAGGAGGGAGGTCTGCGCCCGTGTATTGACTATCGAGGTCTAAACCAGATCACGGTGAGGTACAGTTACCCGCTACCGCTCATCGCCACAGCGATTGAGTCAATGCACGGGGCGCGCTTCTTCACAAAATTAGATCTCAGGAGCGCTTACAACCTGGTGCATATCCGGGAGGGAGATGAGTGGAAGACGACGTTCAGTACCACCTCAGGGCATAATGAGTACCTCGTAATGCCGTACGGGTTGATGAATGCTCCATCAGTCTTCCAAGCCTTTGTAGACGAGATTTTCAGGGACCTGCACGGGCAGGGTGTAGTGGTGTATATTGATGACATTCTGATATACTCCGCTACATGCGCCGAGCATGTGTCCCTGGTGCGCAGGGTGCTTGATCGCCTGTTGGAGCATGACCTGTACGTCAAGGCTGAGAAATGCCTGTTCTTTCAACAGTCCGTCTCCTTCCGAGGGTACCGCATTTCCACCTCAGGGGTGGAGATGGAGAGTGACCGCATTTCAGCCGTGCATAATTGGCCGACTCCCACCACGGTAAAGGAGGTGCAGCGGTTCCTAGGGTTTGCCAATTACTACCGGAGGTTTATCCAGGGTTTTGGTCAGGTAGCGGCTCCCATTACCTCACTGCTGAAGGGGGGCCCGGTACGTTTGCAGTGGTCGGCTGAGGCGGACATGGCTTTTGGTCACCTGAGGGCTTTGTTTACCTCGGCTCCCGTGCTGGCCCATCCGGATCCCTCTTTGGCATTCATAGTGGAGGTGGATGCATCCGAGGCTGGGATAGGAGCCGTGCTCTCTCAGCGCTCGGGTACGCCAGCAAAGCTCCGCCCCTGTCTTTTTTTCTTGAAGAAGCTCAGCCCGGCGGAGCGAAACTGTGACATGAGGGACCGGGAGCTGTTGGCTGTCGCCAAGGCTCTGAAGGTGTGGAGACATTGGCTTGAGAGGGCTAAACACCCTTTTCTCATCTGGACTGACCACCGCAATCTGGAGTACATCCGGGCAGCGAGGAGACTGAACCCTCGCTAGGCAAGGTGGGCCATGTTTTTCACCCATTTTGTTTTTTCCCTTTCCTACACACCAGGTTCCCAGAACGATAAGGCAGACACACTTTCCCGACTGTATGACACAGAGGAGCAGCCCATGGATCCCACTCCAATACTCCCGGCCTCCTGCTTGGTGGCGCCGGTAGTGTGGGAGCTGGACGCGGACATTGAGCAGGCGTTACGTGCAGAGCCCGCTCCCCTCCAGTGTCCCGCTGGGCATCTGCACGTTCCATCTGTTGTTCGTGACCGGTTGATCTATTGGGCCCACACGTCACCCTCCTCTGGTCATCCTGGGATTGGTCGGACGGTGCGCTGTTTGGCTGGGAAGTACTGGTGGCCTACTTTGGCCAAGGACGTGAGGGTTTATGTTTCCTCCTGCTCGGTGTGTGCACAGTGTAAGGCTCCTAGGCACCTGCCCAGAGGGAAGCTACACCCCTTACCCGTTCCACAGCGGCCTTGGTCACACCTGTCGGTGGATTTCCTTACCGATCTCTCCCCCCCTCACAGGGAAACACCACGATCCTGGTCGTTGTGGATCGGTTCTCTAAGTCCTGCCATCTCCTCCCTCTGCCCGGTCTCCCTACGGCCCTACAGACTGCGGAGGCCTTGTTTACGCACGTCTTCTGGCACTACGGGGTGCCTGAGGATATAGTGTCTGATCGAGGTCCCCAGTTCACTTGGAAGGCGTTCATGGAACGTCTGGGGGTCTCGATCAGCCTTACCTCGGGGTTTCATCCCGAGTATAAAGGGCAGGTGGAGAGAGTGAACCAGGATGTGGGCAGGTTTCTGCGGTCGTATTGCCAGGATCGGCCGGGGGAGTGGGCAGCGTTCGTGCCCTGGGCCGAGATGGCTCAGAAAACCAGCGCAGACCGTCACCGCAGTGAGGCCCCGGTGTTTGCACCGGGAGACCGGGTCTGGCTCTCGACCCGAAACCTGCCCCTCCGCCTGCCCTGCCGGAAGCTGGGCCCGCGGTTTGTAGGGCCATTTAAAGTCCTGAGGAGAGTGAACGAGGTTTGTTATAGGTTACAGCTTCCCTCCGATTACCGTATGAACCCCTCGTTCCATGTGTCTCTCCTCAGGCCGGTGGTGGTTGGCCCACTCCAGGAGTCTTGAGGTGCGGGCGAGGGGCCTTCAGTACCTCGTGGAGTGGGAGGGGTACGGTCCGGAGGAGAGGTGCTGGGTTCCAGTGGAGGACGTGTCGGACCCTTCAATGCTGCGGGAGTTCCACCGTCTCCGTCCGGATCGCCCTGCGCCTCGCCCTCCGGGTCGTCCCCGAGGCCCGGCGTCGGCGTGCTGCTGGAGCCGCGCGTCAAGGGGGAGGTACTGTCACGACTTCCGCCGAAGTCGGGTCCTCTCCTTGTTCGGGCGGCACTCGGCGGTCGACGTCGCCGGTCTTCTAGCCATCATCGATCCACTTTTCATTTTAAATTTGTTTTGTCTTGTTTTCCTCACACCTGGTTTCAATCCCCTCAATCACTTGTTGTGTATTTAACCCTCTGTTTCCCCCCATGTCTTTGTGTGGGATTGTTTATTGTTTAATGTATGCGCACGTTAGACTGGTTGCGCTGGGTTATGTCAACCCGTATTGTATTTCGTGTTCGTTGTGCCATGTGTTTTTGGTTCGCCCCCAAAAAAAGGCTTCGTTTACTACCCAATATCTGCTCTCCTGCGCCTGACTCCCGTACAGCCATTTACGCATACCTGACACTACCCAGCCACATCATTCCTGCCAACTGACATTTCTTCTCCAACATAAATCTGGATTTGCCTCCCTCCCTGACGATGTCTAGAATGGAAATACATTTTGACTGTTCTGATTGGTCCCAGAAACCTATGGGTTGGGCCAGAGTAGGGCTGTTTTGGTAACCATATTACTGCCACATAATCTCCTCTTATGCACTCTGGACATGGTTGGTAGTACCCAAGTCACTAACAACCATCAGGACCTAATGGTCTGGTACTCAGCGCTCTATTGTCCCTATAACCACTCTGACATCAATGCAAATCCCATCAAAAATCCCATCAAACACTTATCATCAAAACAGTAGGCATATCTTACTTTTAAAACTCACCTCACTGAGTGCAAAACATGTTCATTGTAGATGTTTCAAAGCCTAATACAACGAAATGTACAGCGCTTTCTAAGGTGATGATTCATTCAAAACTCCCATACACATATTAGAGTTCCTGCATAGGCCCCAGCCCCCCAGAAAACTGAATTCAAATGATGATTGTTCCGTTATACAATAAATAGCCTACAGCATATTATGCATGGCAGAAAAACATAAAACAAAACTAATTTAAGATGTCTTTGGTCTCTAGCCTATGCTCCAACATTAAACAAATTCTAGTAATTACCTTTGAGTGAGGACTGTATTATTATGCATACTGGATGGACTGGTTACTTATGCTACGTTCCAAACTTTATATCCATGAGTCTGGGAGAGTATGGGAAAGCCATAGGTGATGCTGTTGGTTCATTGATTGTGCAGGGCGGCTTATAGTTAGCCTACATTTAGTGAATTTGCATTTGATTTTGAATAGCCTAGTAATAAGGAATGTTTGTATTAATTAGGTGACACATTACCTTTCGCTATACAGGATACGGTCACCACCATGCGTTTCCATGTCTTCGTCTTCTGACGATAATGCGAAATCGTCATCAGAAAATGTGGACCAAAACGCAGCAGGTACGTGAATGCTCATCTTGCTTTTTAATTATTTTCAAAACGAACATACAAAACACAAAAAACGAACACTCGACAAATAAACAGTCTGGTAAGGCACAAGGCTATACACAGAATAATCACCCACAAATCACACATACAAACACACCCTAATATATGGAACTCTCAATCAAAGGCAGATAGACAACACCTGCCTTCAACTGAGAGTCCCAACCCCAATCAACCAAACATAGAAACACACAACCTAGACTAACCATAGAATACTAAACATAAACCAAAACCCGGAATTACTAAATCAAACACCCTTTACACAAAACACACCACCCCGAACCACAGAAAACAAATACCCCCTGCCACGCCCTGACCAAACTACAAAACAATTAACCTTATATACTGGCCAGGACGTGACATTCCATCTCCTCCTCTCTCTCCTTTATTCCTTTCTAGAGCGCGCAGACGGGCTGTCAACAGTTTTGTGAAATATGTTTAGTTGTGAAATTATTTTACTATCAATGTTCCCAAACAGAATTCACTTGGTTTTCCAAATTAAGCACTTGGTAGCTGCATAAAGAAGATTCTTGAGTCCTTGGCATACAGAGTTTAGGTGAAATATCACCTGTTGCGCAGGGAGAACATGCTCCTCAAACAGTGGTTGATGCATGGACTGAAACAAGTGTTCTTATATGTATTTCTCAGCTGCTCATATTAAGCACATGGCCGCCAGAGCCTGCCTACATGATGCCGTTATCAGCTTTGATACACTGATTGGTCAGATTTGTTAGAGATTATCCAATCGCTGATGAATTTGTTTTGTACCAACGCCCCTCATTTTTTTCAAGTCATACAAACAACTTCTAGGATGTCAGTTTCAGACTGAACGTATGTAGTGATTGATAGAGCAGAGGAATTCAAATAAAGGTGAGTCGTCAGGCAACAGGTGTACCTCATCAGTGTCACAATCATATTACACAGTCCATGGACCACAACGTCACCTTTTCCACGTTCCCTATCAGAACCCATGCAGGTGCAGTCTTGGAACTGCATCTGTAATCAATAATATAACCATCCACCCACAGAGCTACAATAGGCTACACTACATTTACATTTACATTTAAGTCATTTAGCAGACGCTCTTATCCAGAGCGACTTACAAATTGGTGCATTCACCTTATAATATCCAGTGGAACAACCACTTTACAATAGTGCATCTAATTCTTTTAGGGCTTCCTCAGAGGTAGGGAGGCGAGCAGGCCAGAGGTGGATGAACGCAGTGCCCTTGTTTGGGTGTAGGGCCTGATCAGAGCCTGAAGGTACGGAGGTGCCGTTCCCCTCACAGCTCCGTAGGCAAGCACCATGGTCTTGTAGCGGATGCGAGCTTCAACTGGAAGCCAGTGGAGAGAGCGGAGGAGCGGGGTGACGTGAGAGAACTTGGGAAGGTTGAACACCAGACGGGCTGCGGCGTTCTGGATGAGTTGTAGGGGTTTAATGGCACAGGCAGGGAGCCCAGCCAACAGCGAGTTGCAGTAATCCAGACGGGAGATGACAAGTGCCTGGATTAGGACCTGCGCCGCTTCCTGTGTGAGGCAGGGTCGTACTCTGCGAATGTTGTAGAGCATGAACCTACAGGATCGGGTCACCACCTTGATGTATATATAATCATATTCTATGCCGTGGACAGCCCCTTTGGAATTGTGCATGCTAGCGATTCTCAAATCAAGGATGTGCATACGGAAGTAAGAAACCCCACCATGTTATACTATGAGGACAGCTCCTCCGTTGTTGAGTGAGCTAGTTGTGCTTCTAGTGTATCTAATCAATCAATAACTGTGAGGCATCAACTGATCAAGCATCTTAAAAGGGTCCATTTATGGTTCAGTGTAAAGGGGGTAATTAAGCGGCCTAAAGAGCCTAAAATTAAAGGATCCACTTATCTGCGGGTGAAAGACAGATAGTATAGGAGGAATGGGAATACAGAAAAGGCCTAACCCAGGGATGGGCAACTGGCGGCCGCATGTGGGGACCCCTTTTGTAGGGACCAACTTCCCAAAACGCAAAAAAACTATAATAAATATGTCAAAACTGCAAACATTTGTGTGGAATTGCATGAAATTAGGTGTAAAACTGTCAAACAAATTATCAGCCCCATGGCAAAATGAGTAGAATTGCATGAAATGAGTTACAGAATCTTCTCTCTGCCCCATGGCAAAATGTGTAGAATTGCATGAAAGTTAGTTATAGAATTGCGAGAATCTTCTTTCCGCCCCATGGCAAAATGTGTAGAATTGCAGCAAATTTGCTTTCAACTGCAACATTAAAAATACTCTGTCTCCCTCTCTCTGTCTGTCTCTCTCTTTCTCTCTCTCTTTCTCTTCTCCTCCATCCCTTTTTGAAAACATCCATGCAGATTTTCCTGATTCACTTGAATTCACAGGATTTTAAATAATTAATTATTCAAAGAAATAAACG
Organism: Salmo salar; assembly: GCF_965601325.2. Classification (NCBI taxonomy): domain Eukaryota; kingdom Metazoa; phylum Chordata; class Actinopteri; order Salmoniformes; family Salmonidae; genus Salmo; species Salmo salar. Next base: position 15,075,981 of record NC_138297.1, on the reverse strand, counting down.
ATTTGCTCTTTGGCCCAGTCCATAACTAGCAGCAAAGCAGGGAAGCTCTAACAATGGCATGCATTGCATTCAAGGCAGAAGGGACCACTCCATGTGTGAAATAGACATGACCACTTCTCCAAGCAGCACCAGAATACACAAAGTCAAATTAACTGTCAACAGACCATCATGGGCCTCGTTTATCAAACCCACTGGACAAAAACTGGTTGAAAATCAAACATTTCCCAAGTCATTTCAAGGCCAAGAATCTATGTAATGACGTTGAATCAATGTGGGAAACTAATTCGATTTGCAAAAAGTCATCACTGTAAATGCTTTTTGTGTCTTTTTCAACCAACTTTTAACCTACAGTGCCTTGCAAAAGTATTCATCCCAAATCAAATCAAATTGTATTTGTCACATACACATGGTTAGAAGATGTTAATGCGAGTGTAGCGAAATGCTTGTGCTTCTAGTTCGACCATGCAGTAATATCTAACAAGTAATCTAACAATTTCACAACAACTACCATATACACACAAGTGTAAAGGAATGAATAAGAATATGTACATAAAAATATATATGGATGAGCGATGGCCGAACGGCATAGGTAAGATTCAGTAGATGGTATAGAGCACAGTATATACATATGAGATGAGTAGTGTAGGGTATGTAAACATTAAAGAAAAAATAAGCAAACACGTTTGGTGTTTGCCAAAAGGCATGTGGGAGACTCCTCAAACATATGGAAGAAGGTACTCTGGTCAGATAAAACTAAAATGTAGCTTTTTGCCCATCAAGGAAAACGCTATGTCTGGCGCAAACCCAACACCTCTCATCACCCAGAGAACACCATCCCCACAGTGAAGCATGGTTGTGGCAGCATCATGCTGTGGGGATGTTTTTCATCGGCAGGGACTGGGAAACTGGTCAGAATTGAAGGAATGATGGATGGTGCTAAATACAGAGAAATTCTTGAGGGAAACCTGTTTCAGTCTCTCAGAGATTTGAGACTGGGATGGAGGTTCACCTTCCAGCAGGACAATGACCCTAAGCATACTGCTAAAGCAACACTCAAGTGGTTTAAGGGGAAACATTTAAATGTCTTGGAATGGCCTAGTCAAAGCCCAGACCTCAATCCAATTGAGAATCTGTGGTATGACTTAAAGATTGCTGTACACCAGCAGAACCCAGGAGCTGGAGCAGTTTTGCCTTGAAGAATGGGCAAAAATCCCAGTTGCTAGATGTGCCAAGCTTATAGAGACATACCCTAAGACACTTGCAGCTGTAATCGCTACAAAAGGTGGCTCTATAAAGTATTGACCTTGGGCGGGGTGAATAGTTATGCACGCTCTCAAGTTCTTTGTTTTTTTGTCTTATTTCTTGTTTGTTTCACAAGAAAAAATATTTTGCATCTTTGAAGTGGTAGGCATGTTGTATAAATCAAATGATACCAACACCCAAAAAATGTATTTTAATTCCAGGTTGTAAGGCAACAAAATAGGAAAAATGCCAAGGGGTGTGAATACTTTCGTAAGCCACTGTAAATCCAATGTCATTGTTGATTTCATGTTGAGTTCACATTACTTGACAACTCCTTCTGAGTGGTGCAGTGGTCTAAGGCACTCCATCTCAGTGCAAGATGTGTCACTGCAGTCCCTGGTTCAAATCCAGGCTGCATCCCATAGGCCAGCACACAATTGGCCCAGTGTCGTCTGGGGTAGGCTGTCATTGTAAATAAGAATTTATTCTTAACTGACTTGCCTAGTTAAATGAAGGTTAAACATAATTAACTCAACCAAATGTAAATCCAAACTAGATGTTGAACTGAAGTTGTGTTTGTACAAAAAAAGAATCTGAACCTTCTGTATGCCAGTTTCTACTGTAAAGGTTGGTATTTATCGATTTTGAACTTTGACGCGAAATTGTGTGTATCTCCAAGCACAGCTCAGAATATGCGTACGCACAACTTCTAGTGGTTGATCAATTGTATTACAAGAAAATATTGTTATTTGGGGGGAAATGGTGGTGTTTGATACATGTAATAATGGTTGATTTATAAAAACAAAAAATTGGTAGCCTACAGTATTGCTCTGAGACAGAGGCACGACATCACAATTAATCTCAAAGACAGGAGATAATAATAATCAACAATAATCAAACATAATAATCTATTGATAAACAAAATATTGAACAACAATTCGTCTTTTGCATAGAATTGTGTTCTGTAGAATTTACATATACATTGTTTGAATAGACAATAAATCATGCAAAATAGCCCCATATCATCAAAGATCCACCACCATATTTGACCATGGGTATGACGTACTTTTCTGCAGACGCTTCTGCTTTTCAACGCCAAACTCACTACAGGCGTGCGTGGCCAAAGAGCTCTATGTTCAAACTCCAGGCGGTGCTATGGTCAGATGACATGAACATAGAGCTCTTTGGCCACGCACGCCAGTGGTGGGTTTGGCGTTGTAAAACAGAAGCGTATGCAGAAAAGTACCTCATACCTACAGTAATATATGGTGGTGGATCTTTGATGATCTTATTTATTTGCTCCTCTTTATCAAGGGTGCCAATAATTATAGACCTTACTGTACATAATGTAACTGCCGTATAGTGAAAATCAAATGTTTTCCTGGAAGCATGGGAGAGGAGAGACTCCGTATCCAGGTAACTGAGTACTGTCAGAGTCCTCATAGGAGAGGAGAGACTCACCGTATCCAGGTAACTGAGTACTGTCAGAGTCCCATCCCAGTCAGCCTGTTTAAGTCCTCCGTTCTCTCCTTCTCCCTCTCCAGGATGGATGGATAGATAAAAATGTGATAGACCTGTGGAGAACTGTCTTTCGTCTCACTTTGTCCATTATCCACTATCTTTTAGCAGTCCACTTATCCATAGCACTCACAATTTCTCAGTGTTGCTGTTGCTGCTCTCTACCGCTCTCTGCTCTCTCTTTCTTTCTCTCTCTCTCTCTCTGAGGATCTCGAGGCTTGCACACTCACGCGCTCTTCTCTCTCACTCTCTCTCTCTCTCTCTCTCTCTCTCTCTCTCTCTCTCTGTCTCTCACATCCCTAAAGTCTCTACTCCTTTATCTCACTCTCTCTCTCTCTCTCTCTCTCTCTCTCTCTCTCTCTCTCTCTCTCTCTCTCTCACTCTCTCTGTCGCTCACCATCCCTCAAGTCTCTACTCCTTTATCTCACTCTCTCTCTTTCGTGGGGCTTTCAGCACCTCAGTGGGTATTTTTGCCACTGGCAGCATCGGTTGGAGTGAGCTCACTCTCTCTCTCTCTTTCTGTCTTTCTTTACCCCATGTGTTTGTCTTTTTTTGCTGCAAGGTTGATTCCTTCCCAAGCATTCAGGTGGACCAGAAGGAGATGGTGATGAGGGAGCCTACCACTGTACTGTATCGCTTAGACTCAGATCCCCGCTCCTCTCTCTCTCTCTCTCTCCCCCCGCGGTCTTTCTCTCTCTTTCTCTCTCTGTACCCTGCACCCCTCTGTCCTCTTTACCCTAGACTCTATTCTCTCTGTGTGTATGTGGGGGAAATGATTGTGTCCCTGTGCCTTATACAGTTCACTTTCCCCAACCCAAGTAACTCACAGAAGATAGGCTACATTTCGTACATCAACAAGATGTCTTGAATGTCAATTTTTGCAATGTAGGCCTATTGCTTTCTTAATGCTTCAGTAAACATGTCACACTGTAGAAGGCTCCTATGGCGAAACATGCTTCCTCAGATACTTTTAAAAAGCAATTCAAGAAACAGGAAAATTAAGTAAAAGCTTTAGACAACTTTTGGAGTGCAAAACTCACATTTTCTACTTTAAATTAATGACAAAGTCTGTTCTACACACCAACCAAAGACAACACTATTGAATTATCTCTTGTTTTGAACCTTCTCTACCACCTAAAAACATTGCCTCTGAGCCTCCCGAGTGGTGCAGCGGTCTAAGGCACTGCAGTGCTTGAGGCATCACTACAGATCCGGATATGATCCCGGGCTGTGTCGCAGCCGGCCACGACTGGGAGACCCATGAGGTGACACACAATTGGCCCAGTGTCGTCCGGGTTAGGGGAGGGTTTGGCCAGCCAGGATGTCCTTGTCCCATCGCGCTCTAGCAACTCCTGTGGCGGGCCGGACGCATGCATGATGACATGGTCACCAGTTGTATGGTGTTTCTTCTGACACATTGGTGCGGTTGGCTTCCGTGTTAAGCTAGCAGCGTGTCACGAAGCAGTGCGGCTTGGCAAGGCTCTCGACCTTCGCCTCTCCCGAGTCAGTACGGGAGTTGCAGCGATGGAACAAGACTGTACAGAAACTACCAATTGGAAGCCACTGCATCCACAGAATATAATTCTGGGCTTAATTATGCGGGGTACTTCTGATTCTAAATCAACGTAAAACCAAAGAAGAGGTAGATTTGCATATTTTAATCAAATGTGCCTTGTGTCCTAATGAGATCTGTCTTCTGTTTAACTGAATTAAAAAAATATTTAAAAAATAATTTCACCTTTATTTAACCAGGTAGGCCAGTTGAGACAAGTTCTCATTTACAACTGAGACCTGGCAGAGATAAAGCAAAGCAGTGCGACAAAAACAACAACACAGAGTTACACATGGGATAAACAAGCGTACAGTCAATAACACAATTGAAAAATCTGGATACAGTGTGTGAAAATGAAGTAAGGAGGTAAGGCAATCAATAGGCCAACAGTGGGGAAGTAATTACAATTTAGCAATTTACACTGGAGTGATATATGTGCAGATGAGGATGTGCAGGAGGCTGAAGAAATTCGGCTTGTCACCAAAAAGACTATGATACACTAACTTTTACATATGCACAATCGAGAGCATTCTGTCAGGCTGTATCATCGCCTGGTACGGCAACTGCTCCGCCCACAACCGTAAGGCTCTTCAGAGGGTAGTGAGGTCTGCACAACGCATCACCGGGGGCAAACTACCTGCCCTCCTGGACACCTACACCACCCGATGTCACAGGAAGGCCAAAAAGATAATCAAGGACAACAACCACCCGAGCCACTGCCTGTTCACCCCGCTATCATCCAGAAGGCGAGGTCAGTACAGGTGCATCAAAGCCGGGACCGATAGACTGAAAAACAGCATCTATCTCAAGGCCATCAGACTGTCAAACAGCCATCACTAACATTGAGTGGCTGCTGCCAACATACTGACTCAAATCTCTAGCCACTTTAATAATAAAACATTGGATGTAATAAATGTATCACTAGTCACTTTAAACACTGCCACTTTATATAATGTTTACATACCCTACATTACTCATCTCATATGTATTTGCTGTACTCTATACCATCTTGCCTATGCCATTCGGCCATTGCTCATCCATATATTTTTATGTACATATTCTTATTCATTCCTTTACACTTGTGTGTATAAGGTAGTTGTTGTGAAATTGTTAGATTACTTGTTAGATATTGCTGCATGGTCGGAACTAGAAGCACAAGCATTTCGCTACACTCGCATTAACATCTGCCAACCATGTGTATGTGACATTTGATTTGATTTGACTTGATACTGGTGTGCAAAAGGGCAGAAAAACAAAAACAAATATGGGGATGAGATGAGGAAATGTGTAGGCCTATTTGGTGACCATTTTGTCACTTGCAAAAAAAAAGGAAAGAAAAGTTGACTGACTATCAAAGTTTCTGTCATGTTCATGATGTTTGTTTGAAAGATAAAACCTTTATCCATGCTGACTCACCTCTCCCTGTGAATCCACATCACACACTAGGTGTGCTAACACCACCTTGAAAGTGTCAAAAATGTCTACTCTTTTGAAATGTTATTTATTTTGGGGAGTTACATTTGACTTTGACTGGCATTTCAAATTTTCTTGGGTTGGAGTTATGGGTTCTCCCCCCCCCCCCCCCGCCCACTGTAGTCTATCCACTTTGTAGGAGTAGCACCACACTCACATCCAACAGCAGGAACACTTCCATCAGTATACAGTTTTAAGCAGCAGTAGAGAGAGCGTTCAGAAACAACTCAGACACACACATACACACTCCAGGAATAAGGGCCTTCATCCGGTCCCATTCTGCCTTTCCCCAGATTGGGCTAAAGGCCTGACTGGATCCTCAGTGGCTGGTGACTCAGAGAAAGTACTGGAGCCCAGTGGACCAGCCAGCTGAGACCAGGTGAGACGAAGAAACAAGATCAATACAAGTTGAGCTGAAGTGGCCTGGCCAGAGAGGGGGAGAACCGCAGTGCAGTAAAGTAGTCCCCCTCACCAACCCACCCAGCAACATCCAATTAAAGTGCACGAGCACCAGAGCAGAAACGCTGAGTGACAAGATGGGAGTCCAGAATGCTAAGTTGAAGCTGTGTGTCATCGTTACGCCACCGTCGGAGTCAGGACCTACTCTCTCGCTAATGATGCGGTCTCAGCGTGCCGCCACATTAGAGGAACGGTCTCGCTCAGTTAGAAGCAGACCTTTCCTGGAGGATCATTCCACCCACCCCCAGGTCTCGGCTATTTTCAACTCATGCATATTATATTTCAGTCCGGCGGAATCTTTACAGAGTATCGTTTGAGGTTCTGGACTCGACCGGCTTTGAAGTTTGGTTTAGACTTAAAAGTCGCCGTGGGAGTGATGTCATGTCTCAACCACTTAACCCTTAGATTCAAGATAAAGGCCTTCCATTTTGGAAGGAATAGAGCAGCGGCTGCCATATCAAATCAAATCAAATGTTATTGGCCACATACACGTGATTAGCAGATGTTATTGCGGGTGTAGAGAAATGCTTGTACTGCTAGCTCCGACAGTGCAGTAATATGTAACAAGTAATATTTAACAAATTACACAACATATACCCAAAACACACAAATCTAAGTAGGAATGAATTAAGACTATATACAAATGGACGAGCGATGTCAGAGCGGAACGGACTAAACTACAGTAGAATAGTATAGAAAACAGCATATACATATGAGATGAGTAATGCAATATATGTAAACATTATTAAGTGAATGAGATATCGTAGAATACTGTAGAAAACAGTATATACATATGAGATGAGTAATGCCAGATATGTAAACATTAAGTGAGGAATATACCGTAGAATAGTATCGAACACAGTATATAAACTCAACAAAAAAAGAAAAGCCCCTTTTTCAGGACCCTGTCTTTCAAAGATAATTCGTAAAAATCCAAATAACTTCACAGATCTTCATTGTAAAGGGTTTAAACACTGTTTCCCATGCTTGTTCAATGAACCATAAACAATTAATGAACATGCACCTGTGGAACGGTCGTTAAGCCACTAACAGCTTACAGACGGTAGGCAATAAAGGTCACAGTTATGAAAACTTAGGACACTAAAGAGTCCTTTCTACTGACTCTGAAAAACACCAAAAGAAAGATGCCCAGGGTCCCTGCTCACGTAAACGTGCCTTAGGCATGCTGCAAGGAGGCATGAGGACTGCAGATGTGGCCAGGGCAATAAATTGCAATGTCCGTACTCTGAGACGCCTAAGACAGCGCTACAGGGAGACAGGACAGACAGCTGATCGTCCTCGCAGTGGCAGACCACGTGTAATAACACTTGCACAGGATTGGTACAGCCGAACATCACACCTGTGGGACAGGTACAGGGTGGCAACAACAACTACCCGAGTTACACCAGGAACGCACAATCCCTCCATCAGTGCTCAGACTATCTGCAATAGGCCGAGAGAGGTTGGACTGAGGGCTTGTAGGGCTGTTGTAAGGCAGGTCCTCACCAGACATCACCGGCAACAACGTCGCCTATGGGCACAAACCCACCGTCGTTGGACCAGACAAGAAAAACCGCTCTTCACTGACGAGTCGTGGTTTTGTCTCACCAGGGGTGATGGTCGAATTCGCGTTTATTGTCGAAGGAATGAGCGTTACACCGAGGCCTGTACTCTGGAGCGGGATCGATTTGGAGGTCTGGGGTGGTGTGTTACAGCATCATCAGACTGAGCTTGTTGTCATTGCAAGCAATCTCAACGCTGTGCGTTACATGGAAGACATCCTCCTCCCTCATGTGGTACCCTTCCTGCAGGCTCATCCTGACATGACCCTCCAGCATGACAATGCCACCAGCCATACTGCTTGTTCTGTGCACGATTTCCTGCAACACAGGAATGTCAGTGTTCTGCCATGGCTAGCGAAGAGCCCGGATAAGAGTAGGGTAACATCTCACAGCAAGAACTGGCAAATCTGGTGCAGTCCATGAGGAGGAGATGCACTGCAGTACTTATTAATGCAGCTGGTGGCCACACCAGATACTGACTGTTACTTTTGATTTTGACCCCCCTCCCTTTGTTCAGGGACACATTATTCCATTTCTGTTAGTCACATGTCTGTGGAACTTGTTCAGTTTATGTCTCAGATGTTGAATCTTGTTATGTTCATACAAATACTTACACATGTTAAATAAATAAACGCAGTTGACAGTGAGAGGACGTTTGTTTTTTTGCTGAGTTTATACACTGCTCAAAAAAATAAAGGGAACACTTAAACAACACAAAGTAACTCCAAGTCAATCACACTTCTGTGAAATCAAACTGTCCACTTAGGAAGCAACACTGATTGACAATACATTTCACATGCTGTTGTGCAAATGGAATAGACAACAGGTGGAAATTATAGGCAATTAGCAAGACACCCCCAATAAAGGAGTGGTTCTGCAGGTGGGGACCACAGACCACTTCTCAGTTCCTATGCTTCCTGGCTGATGATTTGGTCACTTTTGAATGCTGGCGGTGCTTTAAACTCTAGTGGTAGCATGAGACAGAGTCTACAACCCACACCAGTGGCTCAGGTAGTGCAGCTCATCCAGGATGGCACATCAATGCGAGCTGTGGCAAGAAGGTTTGCTGTGTCTGTCAGCGTAGTGTCCAGAGCATGGAGGGCCTACCAGGAGACAGGCCAGTACATCAGGAGACGTGGAGGAGGCCGTAGGAGGGCAACAACCCAGCAGCAGGACTGCTACCTCCGCCTTTGTGCAAGGAGGAGCAGGAGAAGCACTGCCAGAGCCCTGCAAAATGACCTCCAGCAGGCCACAAATGTGCATGTGTCTGCTCAAACGGTCAGAAACAGACTCCATGAGGGTGGTATGAGGGCCCGACGTCCACAGGTGGGGGTTGTGCTTACAGCCCAACACCGTGCTGGACGTTTGGCATTTGCCAAAGAACACCAAGATTGTCAAATTCGCTACTGGCTCCCTGTGCTCTTCACAGATGAAAGCAGGTTCACACTGAGCACGTGACAGACGTGACAGAGTCTGGAGACGCCGTGGAGAACGTTCTGCTGCCTGCAACATCCTCCAGCATGACCGGTTTGGCGGTGGGTCAGTCATGGTGTGGGGTGGCATTTCTTTGGGGGGCCGCACAGCCCTCCATGTGCTCGCCAGAGGTAGCCTGACTGCCATTAGGTACCAAGATGAGATCCTCAGACCCCTTGTGAGACCATATGCTGGTGCGGTTGGCCCTGGGTTCCTCCTAATGCAAGACAATGCTAGACCTCATGTGGCTGGAGTGTGTCAGCAGTTCCTGCAAGAGGAAGGCATTGATGCTATGGACCGGCCCGCCCGTTCCCCAGACCTGAATCCAATTGAGCACATCTGGGACATCATGTCTCGCTCCATCCACCAACGCCACGTTGCACCACAGACTGTCCAGGAGTTGGCGGATGCTTTAGTCCAGGTCTGGGAGGAGATCCCTCAGGAGACCATCCGCCACCTCATCAGGAGCATGCCCAGGCGTTGTAGGGAGGTCATACAGGCACGTGGAGGCCACATACACTACTGAGTCTCATTTTGACTTGTTTTAAGGACATTACATCAAAGTTGGATCAGCCTGTAGTGTGGTTTTCCACTTTAATTTTGAGTGTGACTCCAAATCCAGACCTCCATGGGTTGATAAATTGGATTTCCATGGATTATTTTTGTGTGATTTTGTTGTCAGCACATTCAACTATGTAAAGAAAAAAGTATTTAATAAGATTATTTCTTTCATTCAGATCTAGGATGTGTTGTTTAAGTGTTCCCTTTATTTTTTTGAGCAGTATATATACTGTATTCTATACTATTCTACGGTATCTTAGTCACTTAATATTGTTTACATATCTTGCATTATTCATCTAATATATACTGCTCAAAAAATAAAGGGAACACTTAAACAACACATCCTAGATCTGAATGAAAGAAATAATCTTATTAAATACTTTTTTCTTTACATAGTTGAATGTGCTGACAACATAAGTGTTCCCTTTATTTTTTTTTGCAGTGTACATATGAGATGAGTAATGCCAGATATGTATGCAAACATTGTTAAAGTGACTAGTGTTCCATTCCTTAAACTCCAGCTCCAGAATTTTGAGATTTACTCACTCCCCCAACATCTTCTCAGACCACCTGAACCCCCAGATAGCTAGGTCTCACTTGAAGCAGCAGCCAGGTCTCCTGATTTTTATCCATTCGTTTAGAAGTATATCGCTGCGAGGGTTTTAGAGATTAAATTCAAAGATTCGGGGGCTGTTTGGATGTGTATTTAGGTGTATTTGTAGCAAACAAAGCCTCTAAGACTCAGAATCTTGGTTTATCATCCCTTACGCTTGAGTTTTTCCTCTCTTCCCCTCAGAGATGACTCCCTTCCTGGTGTCCTTTCAAAACTGTAGAAACCTAATTGACCCTCTCTCTGTGTGTGGACCACCCCACTCCAGGCAGAAGATGATTCACGAAATGAGCAGTCCAAAATAGCTGCTGGGGCCAGCCATGGATGCGTACAGTACTCTGGGATGTATGTGTTTGAAGCAATGCCGGAACATTGGAACATTGGAAATTATGTTCAGATATTTGAAGTACCATTTTGATGTTCAGAAATGTAAATCGTCTGTACAGTGGCACTTATAACATATTACAGAACCCACAGCATTTCCAAAAATCCATTTATTTTTTTAATCTCACCATGACTTGATTGTCTTTTTACATATTGATGTGAAACTTCCAGACACTTGACAGGTAACCTATTATCGATCAGGTCTATTTCTGTTTACCATAGGCTACATGCATCCCAAATTGCAACCTATTCCCTACACAGTGCACTACTTTTTTACCAGAGCCCTATGTGTGTAAATATTGTTCCATAGTGTACCATAGTGTTCCATAGTGTATCATAGAGTTAAATAGTGTTAAATAGGGTACCACAGTGTTAAATAGTGTTCCATAGTGTTAAATAGTGTACCATAGTGTTCTATAGTGTTCCATAGTGTTCAATAGTGTTAAATAGTGTACCATAGTGTTCCATAGTGTACCACAGTGTTCCATAGTGTTAAATAGTGTTCCATAGTGTTAAATAGTGTTCCATAGTGTACCAAAGTGTTAAATAGTGTTCAAAAGTGTTCCATATTGTTCCATAGTGTTAAATCGTGTAACATAGTGTACCATAGTGTTCCACGGTGTTCCATAGTGTTAAAATAGTGTACCAAAGTGTTCCATAGTGTTAGATAGTGTTTCATAGTGTTCCATAGTGTTAAAAAGTGTTCCATAGTGTTCCATAGTGTTAAATCGTGTAACATAGTGTTAAATAGTGTTAAAAAGTGTTCCATAGTGTTATAAAGTGTTCCATAGTGTTAAAAAGTGTTCCATAGTGTTAAATGATTTTCCGTAGTGTTAAATAGTGTTCCATAGTGTTAACCTGTTAGGGCTAGGGGGCAGTATTGACACGGCCGGATAAAAAACGTACCCGATTTAATCTGGTTACTACTCCTGCCCAGTAACTAGAATATGCATATAATTATTGGCTTTGGATAGAAAACACCCTAAAGTTTCTAAAACTGTTTGAATGGTGTCTGTGAGTATAACAGAACTCATATGGCAGGCAAAAACCTGAGAAGATTCTGAACAGGAAGTGGCCTGTCTGACAAGTTGTTGTTCATCTTGGCTCTTTTTATTGAAGACTGAGGATCTTTGCTGTAACGTGACACTTCCTACGGCTCCCATAGGCTCTCAGAGCCCGGGAAAAAGCTGAATGATATCGAGGCAGCCCCAGGCTGAAACACATTATCGCGTTTGGATAGTGGCTGGTCAGAGTACTCTGAGACTCAGGCTCGTGCACGAGGGCACGAGATGTTTTTATTTTCTCTCTCTTTGTACGTATACACGCTTTCCCAGTCGGAATATTATCGCTTTTTTACGAGAAAAAATGCATAAAAATTGATTTTAAACAGCGGTTGACATGCTTCGAAGTACGGTAATGGAATATTTAGATTTTTTTTGTCACGAAATGCGCCATGCTCGTCACCCTTATTTACCCTGTCGGATAGTGTCTTGAACGCACGAACAAAACGCCGCTATTTGGATATAACGATGGATTATTTGGGACCAAACCAACATTTGTTATTGAAGTAGAAGTCCTGGGAGTGCATTCTGACGAAGAACAGCAAAGGTAATAACATTTTTCTTATAGTAAATCTGACTTTGGTGAGTGCTAAACTTGCTGGGTGTCTAAATAGCTAGCCCTGTGATGCCGGGCTATCTACTCAGAATATTGGAAAATGTGCTTTCACCGAAAAGCTATTTTAAAATCGGACATATCGAGTGCATAGAGGAGTTCTGTATCTATAATTCTTAAAATAATTGTTATGTTTTTTGTGAACGTTTATCGTGAGTAATTTAGTAAATTCACCGGCAGTGTTCGGTCGGAATGCTAGTCACATGCTAGTCACATGCTAATGTAAAAAGCTGGTTTTTTATATAAATATGAACTTGATTGAACAAAACATGCATGTATTGTATAACATAATGTCCTAGGGTTGTCATCTGATGAAGATCATCAAAGGTTAGTGCTGCATTTAGCTGTGGTTTGGGTTTATGTGACATTATATGCTAGCTTGAAAAATGGGTGTCTGATTATTTCTGGCTGGGTACTCTGCTGACATAATCTAATGTTTTGCTTTCGTTGTAAAGCCTTTTTGAAATCGGACAGTGTGGTTAGATTAACGAGAGTCTTGTCTTTAAAATGGTGTAAAATAGTCATATGTTTGAAAAATTGAAGTTTTTGCATTTTTGAGGTATTTGAATATCGCGCCACGGGATTACACTGGCTGTTGAGTAGGTGGGACGCACCTAGCCCATAGAGGTTAAATAGTGTAACAGTGTACCATAGTGTTCCATAGTGTACCTGTAATAAGGGTCGTCTAAAGGAGACCAAAATGCGGCGTGTGAAGTGCTCATATTTACTTTTAATGAAAACACGTTGCAAAATAACAAAATGACCAATAACAGTCCCGTCAGGTACAAACAACGAAACGGAAAACAACCACCCACAAAACCCCATGAAAAACAGGCTGCCTAAGTATGGCTTCCAATCAGAGACAACGAAAAACACCTGCCTCTGATTGGAAAACATACCCGGCCACAACATAGAAAATACAACATAGAACGACAATCTAGACAACCCACATAGAAAACAGAAAACCCCAAATACATAGACAAAAACACCCCCCTGTCACGCCCTGACCAATCTACTATGGAAAAATAACCTCATACTAAGGTCAGAACGTAACAGGTACACTATGTTACACAATTTAACACTATGGAACACTATGGAACACTATGGAACAATTTGGAACATTATCTAACACTTTGGAACACTATGGAACACTATGGAACACTATTTAACACCATGGAGCACTATTTAACACTATGGAACACTATTTAACACTATGGAACACTGTATTACACTATTTAACACTATGGAACACTATGGTACTGTCACAAGGGTCGTCGAAAGGGGACCAAGGCGTAGCGTGTATAGTGCTCATATTTCCTTTATTAATGAAAACACTTTAACCAAAATAACAAAAACGACAGCCAACAGTTCCGTAAGGTACACTGACAAAACAGAAAATAACTACCCACAAAACCCAAAGGAAAAACAGACTGCCTAAGTATGGCTTCCAATCAGAGACAACGATAGACACCTGCCTCTGATTGGAAACCATACCCGGCCAAAACATAGAAAACAAAACATAGAAATAGAAATCTAGAAAAAGCCCACATATAAACAGAAAACCCAAAACAACCACCTGTCACGCCCTGACTGCTCTACTATGGCAAATTACCTCTTACAAGGGTCAGGACGTGACAGTACCATAGAGTATCATAGTGTTCCATAGTGTTAAATAGTGCTCCATAGTGTTCCATAGTGTTAAATCGCGTAACATAGTGTACCATAGTGTTCCATAGTGTACCATAGTGTTCCATAGTGTAAAATAGTGTACACCGTGTTCCATAGTGTTCCACATTGTTAAATAGTGTTCCATGGTGTTCCATGATGTTTCATGGTGTTAACATTTACGTTTACATTTACGTCATTTAGCAGACGCTCTTATCCAGAGCGACTTACAAATTGGTGCATTCACCTTATGATATCCAGTGGAACAACCACTTTACAATAGTACATCTATATATTTTTGGGGGGGAGGGGGGGGGGGGGGGGTTAGAAGGATTACTTAATCCTATCCCAGGTATTCCTTAAAGAGGTGGGGATTCAGGTGTCTCCGGAAGGTGGTGATTGACTCCGCTGTCCTGGCGTCGTGAGGGAGCTTGTTCCACCATTGGGGTGCCAGAGCAGCAAACAGTTTTGACTGGGCTGAGCGGGAACTGTGCTTCCGCAGAGGTAGGGAGGCGAGCAGGACAGAGGTGGATGAACGCAGTGCCCTTCTTTGGGTGTAGGGACTGATCAGAGCCTGAAGGTACGGAGGTGCCGTTCCCCTCACAGCTCCATAGGCAAGCACCATGGTCTTGTAGCAGATGCGAGCTTCAACTGGAAGCCAGTGGAGTGTGCGGAGGAGCGGGGTGACGTGAGAGAACTTGGGAAGGTTGAACACCAGACGGGCTGCGGCGTTCTGGATGAGTTGTAGGGGTTTGATGGCACAGGCAGGGAGCCCCGCCAACAGTGAGTAATCCAGACGGGAGATGACAAGTGCCTGGATTAGAACCTGTGCCGCTTCCTGTGTGAGGCAGGGTCGTACTCTGTGAATGTTGTAGAGCATGAACCTACAGGATCGGGTCACCGCCTTGATGTTAGCGGAGAACGACAGGGTGTTGTCCAGGGTCACGCCAAGGCTCTTAGCACTCTGGGAGGAGGACACAATGGAGTTGTCAACCGTGATGGCGAGATCATGGAACGGGCAGTCCTTCCCCGGGAGGAAGAGCAGCTCCGTCTTGCCGAGGTTCAGCTTGAGCTGGTGATCCGTCATCCACACTGATATGTCTGCCAGACAAGCAGAGATGCGATTCGCCACCTGGTTATCAGAAGGGGGAAAGGAGAAGATGAATTGTGTGTCGTCTGCGTAGCAATGATAGGAGAGACCATGTGAGGATATGACAGAGCCAAGTGACTTGGTGTATAGCGAGAATAGGAGAGGGCCTAGAACTGAGCCCTGGGGGACACCAGTGGTGAGAGCACGTGGTGCGGAGACGGATTCTCGCCATGCCACCTGGTAGGAGCGACCTGTCAGGTAGGACGCAATCCAAGAGTGAGCCGCGCCGGAGATGCCCAACTCGGAGAGGGTGGAGAGGAGGATCTGATGGTTCACAGTATCAAAGGCAGCAGATAGGTCTAGAAGGATGAGAGCAGAGGAGAGAGAGTTAGCTTTAGCAGTGCGGAGAGTCTCCGTGACACAGAGAAGAGCAGTCTCAGTTGAATGACCAGTCTTGAAACCTGACTGATTTGGATCAAGAAGGTCATTCTGAGAGAGATAGCAAGAGAGCTGGCCAAGGACGGCACGCTCAAGAGTTTTGGAGAGGAAAGAAAGAAGGGATACTGGTCTGTAGTTGTTGACATCGGAGGGATCGAGTGAAGGTTTTTTGAGAAGGGGTGCAACTCTCGCTCTCTTGAAGACGGAAGGAACGTAGCCAGCGGTCAAGGATGAGTTGATGAACGAGGTGAGGTAAGGGAGAAGGTCTCCGGAAATGGTCTGGAGAAGAGAGGAGGGGATAGGGTCAAGCGGGCAGGTTGTTGGGCGGCCGGCCGTCACAAGTCGCAAGATTTCATCTGGAGAGAGAGGGGTGGAAGAGGTCAAAGCATAGGGTAGGGCAATGTGAGCAGGACCAGCGGTGTCGTTTGACTTAACAAACAAGGATCGGATGTCGTCAACCTTCTTTTCAAAATGGTTGACAAAGTCGTCCGCAGAGAGGGATGAGGGGGAGGGGGGGGAGGATTCAGGAGGGAGGAGAAGGTGTTAAAGAGCTTCCTAGGGTTAGAGGCAGATGCTTGGAATTTAGAGTGGTAGAAAGTGGCTTTAGCAGCAGAAACAGAGGAAGAAAATGTGGAGAGGAGGGAGTGAAAAGATGCCAGGTCCTCAGGGAGGCTAGTTTTCCTCCATTTCCGCTCGGCTGCCCGGAGCCCATTTCTGTGAGCTCTCAATGAGTCGTCAAGCCACGGAGCAAGAGGGGAGAACCGAGCCGGCCGGGAGGATAGGGTACATAGAGAGTCAAAGGATGCAGAAAGGGAGGAGAGGAGGGTTGAGGAGGCAGAAGCAGGAGATTGGTTGGAGAAGGATTGAGCAGAGGGAAGAGATGATAGGATGGAAGAGGAGAGAGTAGCAGGAGAGAGAGCGAAGGTTGCGACGGCGCAATACCATCTGAGTAGGGGCAGAGTGAGTAGTGTTGGAGGAGAGCGAGAGGGAAAAGGATACAAGGTAGTGGTCGGAGACTTGGAGGGGAGTTGCAGTGAGATTGGTAGAAGAACAGCATCTAGTAAAGATGAGGTCAAGCGTATTGCCTGCCTTGTGAGTAGGGGGGGACGGTGAGAGGGTGAGGCCAAAAGAGGAGAGGAGTGGAAAGAAGGAGGCTGAGAGAAATGAGTCAAAGGTAGACGTAGGGAGGTTAAAGTCACCCAGAATTGTGAGGGGTGAGCCATCCTCAGGAAGGAACTTATCAAGGCGTCAAGCTCATTGATGAACTCTCCAAGGGAACCTGGAGGGCGATAAATGATAAGGATGTTAAGCTTGAATGGGCTAGTGATTGTGACAGCATGGAATTCAAAGGAGGAGATAGACAGATGGGTCAGGGGAGAAAGAGAGAATGTCCAAATCAAATCAAATCAAATGTATTTATATAGCCCTTCTTACATCAGCTGATATCTCAAAGTGCTGTACAGAAACCCAGCCTAAAACCCCAAACAGCAAGCAATGCAGGTGTAGAAGCACGGTGGCTAGGAAAAACTCCCTAGAAAGGCCAAAACCTAGGAAGAAACCTAGAGAGGAAACAGGCTATGAGGGGTGGCCAGTCCTCTTCTGGCTGTGCCGGGTGGAGATTATAACAGCACATGGCCTAGATGTTCAAATGTTCATAAATGACCAGCATTGTCAAATAATAATAATCATAGTAGTTGTCGAGGGTGCAACAAGTCAGCAACACAAGAGTAAGTGTCAGTTGGCTTTTTCATAGCCGATCTTTGAGAGTATCTCTACCGCTCCTGCTGTCTCTAGAGAGTTGAAAACAGCAGGTCTGGGACAGGTAGCACGTCCGGTGAATAGGTCAGGGTTCCAGCAGGTCTGGGACAACAGGTCTGGGACAGGTAGCACATCCGGTGAACAGGTCAGGGTTCCATAGCTAAAGGCAGAACAGTTGGAACTGGAGCAGCAGCACGGCCAGGTGAACTGGGGACAGCAAAGAGTCATCAAGCCAGGTAGTCCTGAGGCATGGTCCTATGGCTCAGGTCCTCCGAGAGAGAGAAAGAAAGAAGGAGAAAGAGAGAATTAGAGAGAGCATATTTAAATTCACACAGGACACCGGAAAAGACAAGAGAAATACTCCAGATGTGACAGACTGACCCTAGCCCCCCGACACATAAACTACTGCAGCATAAATACTGGAGGCTGAGACAGGAGGGGTCAGAAGACACTGTGGCCCCATCCGATGAAAACCCCCGGACAGGGCCAAACAGGTAGGATATAACCCCACCCACTTTGTCAAAGCACAGCCTCCACACCACTGGAGGGATATCTCCAACCACCAACATACCATCCCGGGACAAGGCCGAGTATAGCCCACAAAGATCTCCGCCACGGCACAGCCCAAGGGGGGGCGCCAACCCAGACAGGAAGACCACGTCAGTGACTCAACTCAATCAAGTGATGCACCCCTCCCAGGGACGGCATGGAAGAACACCAGTAAGCCAGTGACTCAGCCCCCGTAATAGGGGTAGAGGCAGAGAATCCCAGTGGAAAGAGGGGAAACCGGCCAGGCAGAGACAGCAAGGGCGGTTCGTTGCTCCAGCCTTTCCGTTCACCTTCACACCCCTGGGCCAGACTACACTTAATCATAGGACCTACTGAAGAGATATGTCTTCAGTAAAGACTTAAAGGTTGAGACTTAGTCTGTGTCTCTCACATGGGTAGGCAGACTATTCCATAAAAATGGAGCTCTATAGGAGAAAGCCCTGCCTCCAGCTGTTTGCTTAGAAATTCTAGGAACAATTAGGAGGCCCGCGTCTTGTGACCGTAGCGAACGTGTAGGTATGTACGGCAGGACCAAATCGGAAAGATAGGTAGGAGCAAGCCCATGTAATGCTTTGTAGGTTAGCAGTAAAACCTTGAAATCAGCCCTTGCCTTAACAGGAAGCCAGTGTAGGGAGGCTAGCAATGGAGTAATATGATCACATTTTTTGGTTCTAGTCAGGATTCTAGCAGCCGTATTTAGCACTAACTGTAGTTTATTTAGTGCTTTATCCGGGTAGCCGGAAAGTAGAGCATTGCAGTAGTCCAACCTAGAAGTAACAAAGGCATGGATTCATTTTTCTGCGTCATTTTTGGACAGAAAGTTTCTGATTTTTGCAATGTTACGTAGATGGAAAAAAGCTGTCCTTGAAACAGTCTTGATATGTTCTTCAAAAGAGAGATCAGGGTAAAGAGTAACGCCGAGGTCCTTCACAGTTTTATTTGAGACGACTGTACAACCATCCAGATTAATTGTCAGAGTCAACAGAAGATCTCTTTGTTTCTTGGGACCTAGAACAAGCATCTCTGTTTTGTCCGAGTTTAAGAGTAGAAAGTTTGCAGCCATCCACTTCCTTATGTCTGAGACACAGGCTTCTAGCGAGGGCAATTTTGTGGCTTCACCATGTTTCATTGAAATGTACAGCTGTGTGTCATCTGCATAGCAGTGAAATTTAACATTATGTTTTCGAATGACATCCCCAAGAGGTAAAATATATAGTGAAAACAATAGTGGTCCTAAAATGGAACCTTGAAGAACACCGAAATTTACAGTTGATTTGTCAGAGGACAAACCATTCACAGAGACAAACTGATATCTTTCCGACAGATAAGACCTAAACCAGGCCAGAACTTGTCCATGTAGACCAATTTGGGTTTCCAATCTCTCCAAAAGAATGTGGTGATCGATGGTATCAAAAGCAGCACTAAGATCTAGGAGCACGAGGACAGACGCAGAACCTCGGTCTGACGTCATTAAAAGGTCATTTACCACCTTCACAAGTGCAGTCTCAGTGCTATGATGGGGTCTAAAACCAGACTGAAGCGTTTCGTGGACATTGTTTGTCTTCAGGAAGGCAGTGAGTTGCTGCGCAACAGCTTTTTCAAAAATTTTTGAGAGGAATGGAAGATTCGAAATAGGCCGATAGTTTTTAATAATTTCTGGGTCAAGATTTGGCTTTTTCAAGAGAGGCTTTATTACTGCCACTTTTAGTGAGTTTGGTACACATCCGGTGGATAGAGAGCTGTTTATTATGTTCAACATAGGAGGGCCAAGCACAGAAAGCAGCTCTTTCAGTAGTTTAGTTGGAATAGGGTTCAGTATGCAGCTTGAAGGTTTAGAGGCCATGATTATTTTCATCATTGTGTCAAGAGATATAGTACTAAAGCACTTTAGTGTCTCCCTTGATCCTAGGTCCTGGCAGGGTTGTGCAGACTCAGGACAACGGAGCTTTGGAGGAATACGCAGATTTAAAGAGGAGTCCGTAATTTGCTTTCTAATGATCATGATATCTTCCTCAAAGAAGTTCATGAATTCATCACTGCTGAAGTGAGAGCCATCCTCTCTTGGGGAATGCTGCTTTTTAGTTAACTTTGCGACAGTATCAAAAAGAAATTTCGGATTGTTCTTATTTTCCTCAATTAAGTTGGAAAAATAGGATGATCGAGCAGCAGTGAGGGCTCTTCGATACTGCACGGTACTGTCTTTCCAAGCTAGTCGGAAGACTTCCGGTTTGGTATGGCGCCATTTCCGTTCCAATTTTCTGGAAGCTTGCTTCAGAGCTCGTGTATTTTCTGTATACCAGGGAGCTAGTTTCTTATGACAAATGTTTTTAGTTTTTAGGGGTGCAACTGCATCTAGGGTATTGCGCAAGGTTAAATTGAGTTCCTCGGTTAGGTGGTTAACTGATTTTTGTCCTCTGACGTCCTTGGGTAGGCAGAGGGAGTCTGGAAGGGCATCAAGGAATCTTTGGGTTGTCTGAGAATTTATAGCACGACTTTTAATGCTTCTTGGTTGGGGTCTGAGCAGATTATTTGTTGCGATTGCGAACGTAATAAAATGGTGGTCCGATAGTCCAGGGTTATGAGGAAAAACATTAAGATCCACAACATTTATTCCATGGGACAAAACTAGGTCCAGAGTATGACTGTGGCAGTGAGTAGGTCCAGAGACATGTTGGACAAAACCCACTGAGTCGATGATGGCTCCGAAAGCCTTTTGGAGTGGGTCTGTGGACTTTTCCATGTGAATATTAAATTCACCAAAAATTAGAATATTATCTGCGATGACTACAAGGTCCGATAGGAATTCAGGGAACTCAGTGAGGAACGCTGCATAGGGCCCAGGAGGCCTGTAAACAGTAGCTATAAAAAGTGATTGAGTAGGATGCATAGATTTCATGACTAGAAGCTCAAAAGACGAAAACTTAGTAGTTTTTTTGGGGGTAAATTTAATTTTGCTATCATAAATGTTAGCAACACCTCCGACCTTTGCGGGATGCGCGGGGGATATGGTCACTAGTGTAGCCAGGAGGTGAGGCCTCATTTAACACAGTAAATTCATCAGGCTTAAGCCATGTTTCAGTCAGGCCAATCACATCAAGATTATGATCAGTGATTAGTTCATTGACTATAACTGCCTTTGAAATGAGGGATCTAACATTAAGTAGCCCTATTTTGAGATGTGAGGTATCACAATCTCTTTCAATAATGGCAGGGATGGAGGAGGTCTTTATACTAGTGAGATTGCTAAAGCGAACACCGCCATCTTTAATTTTGCCCAACCTAGATCGAGGCACAGACACGGTCTCAATGGGGATAGCTGAGCTGACTACACTGACTGTGATAGTGGCAGACTCCACTAAGCTGGCAGGCTGGCTAACAGCCTGCTGCCTGGCCTGCACCCTATTTCATTGTGGAGCTAGGGGAGTTAGAGCCCTGTCTATGTTCGTAGATAAGATGAGAGCACCCCTCCAGCTAGGATGGAGTCCGTCACTCCTCAACAGGCCAGGCTTGGTCCTGTTTGTGGGTGAGTCCCAGAAAGAGGGCCAATTATCTACAAATTCTATCTTTTGGGACGGGCAGAAAACAGTTTTCAACCAGCGATTGAGTTGTGAGACTCTACTGCTGTAGAGCTCCCCATAACTGGGAGGGGGCCAGAGACAATTAATCGATGCCGACACATCTTTCTAGCTGATTTACACGCTGAAGCTATGTTGCGCTTGGTGACCTCTGACTGTTTCATCCTAACATCGTTGGTGCCGACGTGGATAACAATATCTCTATACTCTCTACACTCGCCAGTTTTAGCTTTAGCCAGCACCGTCTTTAGATTAGCCTTAACGTCGGTAGCCCTGCCCCCTGGTAAACAGTGTATGATCGCTGGATGATTCGTTTTAAGTCTAATACTGCGGGTAATGGAGTCGCCAATGACTAGGGTTTTCAATTTGTCAGAGCTAATGGTGAGAGGCTTCGGCGTCTCAGACCCCACAACGGGAGGAGTAGAGACCAGAGACGTTTCGGCCTCCGACTCCGACTCGCTTAATGGGGAGAACCGGTTGAGCATTCCTACAGCGTTTCCCTCCAGAAGCCATGAGAAAGTTGTCCGGCTGCAGGGACCGTGCGAGGGGGTTTATACTAACGTTACTATCTGTACTTACTGGTGCCACAGACGCTGTTTCATCCTTTCCTACACTGAAATTGCCCTTGCCTTACGATTGCGTCTGAAGCTGGGCTTGCAGCACAGCTATCCTCGCCATAAGGCGATCATTCTCCTGTATATTATAAGTACAACGACTGCAATTAGAAGGCATCATGTTAATGTTACTTAGCTTCGGCTGTTTGAAGTCCTGACGAACCATGTCCAGATAAAAACCTCCGGGGTGAAAAAGTTGAATGAAAAAAGTTGAGTGAGGGAAAAACAAAAAATATACGGTAATGAAAAAGTAAAAACCGTGAAGTAGTCAGGTAGCAAAGTAAGATCGGCAACAAAACGCACAGCAGCACGTAAACAAGTCTGTCCACTTGGGAGAGATGAGGATTCCAGTCCCGCCACCCCGCTGACCAGATGCTCTCGGGGTATGCGAGAACACGTGGTCAGACGAGGAGAGAGCAATAGGAGTAGCAGTGATTTCTGTGGTAATACATGTTTCCGTCAGCGCCAAGAAGTCGAGGGACTGGAGGGTAGCATAGGCTGAGATGAACTCTACCTTGTTGGCCGCAGACCGACAGTTCCAGAGGCTGCCGGAGACCTGGAACTCCACGTGGGTCGTGCGCGATGGGACCACCAGGTTAGAGTGGCAGCGGCCATGCGGTGTGAAGCGTTTGTGTGGCCTGTGCAGAGAGGAGAGAACAGGGATAGACAGACACATAGTTGACAGGCTACAGGAGAGGCTACGCTAATGCAAAGGAGATTGGAAAGAAAATTAACTAAACAACAACTGGGGAAGCGAGAGAGCAGGGCCTCCCTCACTAACCATTCAGTGAAACACTCAAATATAACTATTCCAACTTCCACTTAGAAATTATAATTGATGTAAACTACAGTGGTTAACCTCTCTAGGGTCGGCGGGACGAAATCGTCCCACCTACTCAACAGCCAGTTGAATCCCGTGGCGCGTTATTAAAATACCTTAGAAATGCTATTACTTCAATTTCTCAAACATATGACTATTTTACACCATTTTAAAGACAAGACTCTCGTTAATCTAACCACACTGTCCGATTTCAAAAAGGCTTTACAACGAAAGCAAAACATTAGATTATGTCAGCAGAGTACCCAGCCAGAAATAATCAGACACCCATTTTTCAAGCTAGCATATAATGTCACATAAACCCAAACCACAGCTAAATGCAGCACTAACCTTTGATGATCTTCATCAGATGAAAACCCTAGGACATTATGTTATACAATACATGCATGTTTTGTTCAATCAAGTTCATATTTATATCAAAAACCAGCTTTTTACATTAGCATGTGACGTTCAGAACTAGCATACCCCCCGCAAACTTCCGGTGAATTTACTAAATTACTCACGATAAACGTTCACAAAAAACATAACAATTATTTTAAGAATTATAGATACAGAACTCCTCTATGCACTCGCTATGTCCGATTTTAAAATAGCTTTTCAGTGAAAGCACATTTTGCAATATTCTCAGTAGATAGCCCGGCATCACAGGGCTAGCTATTTAGACACCCACCAAGTTTAGCACTCACCAAAATCAGATTTACTATAAGAAAAATGTTATTACCTTTGCTGTCTTCGTCAGAATGCACTCCCAGGACTTCTACTTCAATAACAAATGTTGGTTTGGTTCAAAATAATCCATAGTTATGTTCAAATATCCTCTGTTTTGTTCGTGCGTTCAATACACTGTCCGAATGGTAAAGAAGGGTGACGCATTTCGTGACAAAAAAATTCTAAATATTCCATTACCGTACTTCGAAGCATGTCAACCGCTGTTTAAAATCAATTTTTATGCCATTTTTCTCGTAAAAAAGCGATAATATTCCGACCGGGAATCTGTGTTTAACAAAGACAAAAGAAAATAAAAACATGGGGTCGACTCGTGCACGTGCCTCAGCCCATTGTCCTCTGATAGAGCACTTGCCAAAAGCGCTAATGTGTTTCAGCCTGGGGCTGGAATTACATCATTCAGCTTTTTCCCGCCTTCTGAGAGCCTATGGGAGCCGTAGGAAGTGTCACGTTACAGCAAAGATCCTCAGTCTTCAATAAACAGAGTCAAGAAGCTCAAGGAATGGTCAGAGAGGGCACGTCCTGTACAGAATCTTCTCAGGTTTTTGCCTGCCATATGAGTTCTGTTATACTCACAGACACCATTCAAACAGTTTTAGAAACTTTAGGGTGTTTTCTATCCAAAGCCAATAATTATATGCATATTCTAGTTTCTGGGCAGTAGTAATAACCAGATTAAATCGGGTACGTTTTTTATCCGGCCGTGTAAATACTGCCCCCTACCCCCAACAGGTTAAATAGTGTTCCATAGCGCTGCATAGTGTACCATAGTGTTAAATAGTGTTCCATAGTGTTAAAAAGTGTTCCATAGTTTACCATAGTGTTAAATAGTGAATAGAAAGAGTATAGAGCTGAATTTGGGAACATAGACTGTTCAGTATACTTTTGTCTCTATTTATATCATCACGTAGACCTGGAGTTTGGTTTGCCCAGTAACCAGATTGGTGTGTGTGAGAGAGAGAGAGAGAGAGAGAGAGAGAGAGAGAGAGAGAGAGAGAGAGAGAGAGAGAGAGAGAGAGAGAGAGAGAGAGAGAGAGAGAGAGAGAGAGAGAGAGACCTTTATATGCCAGACAAGAAAAAAGTGTTTTCACGTTGTCTGCCACCACAATTGCAACTCCATTATCCAATCTGTAATTTGGTTCTTGTGAAATGTTCAATTATGAATCCCAGCTAGTATACTACTGAGATATGTTATCTGGGAAGCGCGCGGGTCCTGGGTCCTTAGCCGATCTAAATCCAAAGTACATTTTCAAAGCACCACTTGATATGACTGTCTCTGTCCATGTTCTTATACCTCACTCATCTTGCGCAACAGCCAGCATCTTATGGTTGCTCCCCATAGTGCAAATCTCTCTGATACCTGATGTTGCACTATTCTTCTGTGGGCACGCAAACACACACACACACACACACACACACACACACACACACACACACACACACACACACACACACACACACACACACACACACACACTGGGCAAAACTGTTTTAATCAACATTGTTTCCATGTACATTTTTTAAAATAAAAAATCTATGGGGTGGTGTTGAATCAGTGTGGAAAACTGATTGGATTTGCAAAAAAGACATCAACGTAAGGGATTATTTTTTATTTTTTAAACTTTTAACCTAAAAAAGTCCAATGATAATGTGCCCTTTTTCCGTTGATTTCTT
Organism: Salmo salar; assembly: GCF_965601325.2. Taxonomy (NCBI): domain Eukaryota; kingdom Metazoa; phylum Chordata; class Actinopteri; order Salmoniformes; family Salmonidae; genus Salmo; species Salmo salar. The sequence continues at coordinate 15,050,546 of NC_138297.1, read as the reverse complement.
GTTGAATTCACGTTAGTTGAGGACTCAACCAAATGTAAATCAAAACTAAATGTTAAACTGACGTCTGTGCTCAGTGTGACAGTGTTGACAGTATTGAACGAACACTTCAGGCAAAGGAGACAACTGCTTGCTTACGTATTATGGAGTTAACTGACATGGGGTGACGATTGTGCGACATCTGAATGGCAATTATCTCCCTACTTAGTGCCTTGCGTATACATGGTTTGTATAAATCCCAGCTACATACACGCTGTTCTTTTTGTTGATGTTATTTTTACCTTGTCTTCACATCTGCATGATGAGCAGCATGAACCACTGTCCCAAAAATAATATATCTTGTTTTGCACATTGTGCATGTGTATGGACATCCCGCTGCAGACTTCCAGTGCTATTTTCATATAACTGGGAAGAATAATGATCATAATATTGATAAATGCCATTTGTTTATCCATTTTCATGCAAGCAATTGCTGACCGAAGTGCTATACAAATTAACACTGAAGATAGCATGTGTCCAATTGGGGTTGAAAATGACTTCTTGCGGGTTAAGTTTGTACCCGTTCACTTTGAACGGTCACTAACCCAGTACAGGAGAGACATAGTTGGAAATGTCAGCAGTCCATTTCTCTTTGACAATGTCAATTTGAAGGCAAATGCAAAAGGGCACTTATTTTTTCACAACACAGCTCTTTTCTTATTATGCCGCTGACAGATATAAATGGTCTCATTACCACTCAATCTCAGCAGAAGTAGAATTAACTCAACATTTTTAGAGATTTCATGGTAGTGGAAAGTTTTACTCTGAATTTCATGCAAGCCCCTTTTGTCTAACTACTCTTTAACAGTTTTTCTTGAGCACTCAAGTTACTTGAGTGCACAAATTATGTTTGATTTCATGGTAGTGGAAAGCTATGTTCAGAATTCCATACAAGACCCTTTTGTATAGAAGTTCTTCAACATTTATTCTTGAGAACTCAATTTACTTGAGTGCACAACTTCTGGTCTTTTTGTGTGCGGGCACTCCAAAGTTAGGAATGTACAAATCTGGTGGATTTTTTTTTTTTTTTGCCATCCAGAGTTCGAGGCCTTTCTAGCAATCAACTGAGCACTCTGACTAGGTCATTGTGGGTCAAATTATGTTCCACCTCTGCCACCAACGCACCCACCTAGACCAGCCTTGATGGACACTAAGTCTGACTGCGTAGATTCTGTGAAATATTGACTTTTCTCCAACACCATGAGAGATGTGTATGGACGGACACCAAACATAACATCCTTGTGTGTGAGAGAAGTATGACAGACTATGTCTTTGAACTTGGTTGTTGATCTAATGCAGAAAATAAAGCCTGATGAACCACTATCTCTCTCTGTCCCTTTCAAGTCCATCATTGGTCCATTATTGTAATCTCTTGAGGTATATTTGAAAAAGCTTGAGAGAAATTGCTCGGTTCAGACAACATGGTTGTTGGTCTGCGTGGACAGAAAGTACTCTCCATCTCCTTGATCAAAATAAATGCTCCCTCTCTCTGCACTCCTTGACAAATGTTGCTTGTCGGTTGACAAGGTAATGAATGGTTGTTATGGGTCAGTCGATCCGATAAGGCATTTCACTTTAGATGTTTTGTGAGCATATGTCATGAACCACAACTGATGTATTGTGAGCAAACCTGGGTTCAAATACATGTGTATTTGAGTATCTGGCATTTAAAATATGTCTTCTGTGTATTTGAGTATTTTCAAATACACTGCCCAAAACAAGTACTTTTATTTGAATATTGGAATGGATATTTGTAAAAACAAAATACTCTACCAAATTGTATTCTACCAAATACCAATTTCAAATACCTGGATTAAAAGCATGGGATATGTAACTACTTTTCTTTTAAATAAAATATGTATACAGTGGAAGTCGGAAGTTTACATACACTTAGGTGTATCATTTTTAAACCACTCCACAAATTTCTTGTTAACAAACTATAGTTTTGGCAAGTCGGTTAGGACATCTACTTTTTGCATGACACAAGCAATTTTTCCAACAATTGTTGACAGACAGATAATTTCACTTATAATTCACTGTATCACAATTCCAGTGGATCACACACTAAGTTGTGCCTTTAAACAACTTGGAAAAATCCAGAAAATTATGTCATGGCTTTAGAAGTTTCTGACCTCCACAAGTCTGGTTCATCCTTGGGAGAAATTTCCAAATGCCTGAAGGTACCACATTCATCTGTACAAACAATAGTACGCAAGTATAAACCCCATGGGACCACGCAGCCATCATACCGCTCAGGAAGGAGATGCGTTCTGTCTCCTAGAGATGAACATACTTTGGTGCGAAAAGTGCAAATCAATCCCAGAACAACAGCAAAGGACCTTGTGAAGATGCTGGAGGAAACAGGTACAAAAGTATCTATTTCCATAGGAAAACGAGTCCTATATCGACATAATCTGTAAGGCCGCTCAGCAAGGAAGAAGCCACTGCTCCAAAACCGCCATAAAAAAGCCAAACTACGGTTTGCAACTGCACATGGGGACAAAGATTGTACTTTTTGGAGAAATGTCCTCTTGTCTGATGAAACAAAAATAGAACTGTTTGGCCATAATGACCATCGTTATGTTTGGAGGAAAAAGGGGGATGCTTGCAAGCTAAAGAACACCATCCCAACCATGAAGCACGGGGGTGGCAGCATCATGTTGTGGGGGTGCTTTGCTGCAGGAGGGACTAGTGCACTTCACAAAATAGATGGCTTCATGAGGAAGGGAAATGATGTGGATGTATTGAAGCAACATCTCAAGACATCAGTCAGGAAGTTAAAGCTTGGTCGTAAATGGGTCTTCCATATGGACAATGACCCCAAGCATACTTCCAAAGTTGTGGCAAAATGGCATTAAGGACAACAAAGTCAAGGTATTGGAGTGGCCATCACAAAGCTCTGACCTCAATCCCATAGAAGATTTGTGGGCAGAACTGAAAAAGCGTGTGTGAGCAAGGAGGCCTACAAACCTGACTCAGTTATACCAGCACTGTCAGGAGGAATGGGCCAAAATTCAAACCTGACTCAGTTACACCAGCACTGTCAGGAGGAATGGGCCAAAATTCACCCAACTTATTGTGGGAAGCTTGTGGAAGGCTACCCGAAACGTTTGACCCAAGTTAAACCATTTAAAGGCAATGTTACCAAATACTAATTGAGTGTATGTAAACTTCTGACCCACTGGGAATGTGATGAAAGAAATAAAAGCTGAAATAAATAATTATCTCTACTATTATTCTGACATTTCACATTCTTAAAATAAAGTGTTGATCCTAACTGACCCAAGACAGGGAATTTTTACTAGGATTAAATGTCAGGAATTGTGAAAAACTGAGTTTAAATGTATTTTGCTAAGGTGTATGTAAACTTCCGAGTTCAACTGTAAATACTTGGGGTACAAAGTTATTGACACATTTACATTTACATTTTAGTCATTTAGCAGACGCTCTTATCCAGAGCGACTTACAGTAGTGAATGCATACATTTCATTATAATTAAAAAATAAAATAAATATATTTTTGTTGTACTGGCCCCCCGTGGGAATCGAACCCACAACCCTGGCGTTGCACACACCATGCTGACTTTGCAAACACCATGCTCTACCAACTGAGCCACAGGGAACGCAATAAGGCACTTACTTTGATAGAAACGCACACATTTCCAAAGTTATTATTAGTAACGAAAACAACAATGATAGCGATGCGGGCAACAGATGGAAAATGTGAACACATGTGCAGATCCTGTCCTGACGGGAGATGCACAAATGTCTGCAGACTTGAACTGCACAAACAATTGGGAAGTGCGTTGGGAATTTTGTCCGGGTCAGAAATGCCCCAAAAATGTATTGTCCGCAAAAGTAAAAAGGACTATTTTTATGTGAATGAAAGAGGAGGCGGAACACACCTCAATTCAAACTGTTCTTAGAAAATAAAAACTTGTTCGAAAATCATTTGAAATTGAAGTTGAAACAGCCTATAAGTAAAAACAGGCTAAGTTCCTTGGTTTGAGGGCAGCGCGGATTAAATGTACTGTTGTGTAACAATCACATTCTGGAATGGAGAGAACGTTCTAACATCACGTGCATAAAAAAACTCACGCTGGGGCGACCGTTAGAGATATTTGGAACTCTCGCATGAAAGGGTTAAAGGTCTTACTCACATTGGCTGCGGAGAGAGTGATCACACAGTCGTCTGGAACAGCTGGTGCTCTCATGTATGTTTCAGTGTTATTTGCCTCGAAGCGAGCATAGATGTAGTTTAGCTTGTCTGGTAGGCTCGTATCACTGGCCAGCTCTCAGCTGTGCTTCCCTTTGTAGTCTGTAATGGTTTGCAAGCCATGCCACATCCGACGAGCATCAGAGCCGGTGTAGTACGATTCGATCTTAGTCCTGTATTGACTCTTTACCTGTTTGATGGTTCGTCGGAGGGCATAGCGAGATTTCTTATTAGCTTCCGGATCAGAGTCCCGCTTCTTGAAAGCGGCAGCTCTAGGCTTTAGCTCAGTGCGGAGCCTTTAGCTCATTTTATCACAGGTAAGACATTTAGCTCGTTTAGTAAAGTCCGTTTGTAACTCCACTCACTACTTGTAGCTTTATAGTCCGTTTTGTTTGTATTGTTGGTCTTGGCTAGCTTAATGTTCTGGTTGGTAGCTGACACTAACGTTAGCACCATCATGAAAAGGGGCATGAGGGAAGCCCTACAATATTAGGTTTTTCTAAGCAGTGATAACGCTTGGGAGCAGGCAATGCTGTACTTTTCTCAAATGTAGTTTTGTATTTGACTGAAACAATTAGACAACAAGAAAATTGCATTTGAAAAAGGTCAAGTTTTTGCTGTGATTCAATTGTGTAACCAAGGTAACCACGGGTTGTATTCCCCACGACTAAGACTATGGGGTTCTTTTCTGCATATGCATCAATGATGGACTTGAAAGGGAGAGATACAATGCCTCATCAGGCTTTATTTTCTGCATTAGAGCTACAACTAAGTTCAAAGATATAGCCTACTTGTTAAACAAAATCTCTTTCTCTGAGCAATTGTATTAGTATAAAATAATTGCCCAATTTTTTTTTGGCATACAATATAGCTCAGATTTTAGAATTATTTATTTCATACAGTCATTTTTGCTTATCTTTATCAAGGGCGTCAATCATTTCGGACACCACTGTATGTGAAAGTAATTTAGTTATTTTAAATAGTATTTTAACCCAGCTCTCATTGTAAATTATCCCAGGATGCTTCCTCATCTCCTCGGATGTGATTTTCTTCTAGATACTTGGAATAGAGAGAAATAGTAATGGCGTCTTTTTGTAGACACTAACGTAGAGTTGGACAAAGACTATGAGGAAAATGAATTGCGTTTTTGTAGGGTTTTTGGATAAATGCCGGAAATACGGTCTTTGGTAAACACAGGCTTAAGAGATCTTGGCAGTGTTGAAATGTGTGAGTGTGTGTGTGTGTGTGTGTGTGTGTGTGTGTGGGTAGGTAAACAGACACAGAGGGTACAGATGTGTCATCTTTGTATTTGTATTACTATCTGTGTAGGATTGAAGGAGAGCGTTTCTGTTCATGAAGAGAGTGTTACAGTGTGTTTGTCTAAATTGGCGAAGGCATTTGTCTTTTGTTTCAGTTGTTTTGTTTGGCGTTCAATTGCATTTGCAAGTGAATGTGTGTGGAGTCAGAAGAATGCTGGTGGTGTGTGTGTGTGTGTGTGTGTGTGTGTGTGTGTGTGTGTGTGTGTGTGTGTGTGTGTGTGTGTGTGTGTGTGTGTGTGTGTGTGTGTGTGTGTGTGTGTGTGTGTGTGTGTGTGTGTGTCTGGACACGTGCATGCGTGTCTTCTGGAGTTAAGACTCAGAAAGGAAGGGAAAGAACAATGGCTGATGTGTGTGTAGCAGTGTCCGTACCGTCTGCATCCCTCCCTCTCCGCAACGCCGGAGTGATGCCCTCGTTGCCGCGGCAACTACCAATAGATAAGAGAAGCATCATCCATGAGTACAGTAAATATAGACATTTGTTCCAGCCAGGTCCTTTCCAGCCCCCCAACGATAACCTGACCTAACTTGAAGATAGGCACGTCTAAATGCCATCTCCCGCATTCACCTTGGAGAACATATTAACGTATTAAGGCGTTGCCAAGGGTTTTCAGATAAAGGTGAACCTGGCACCTGGGCATCTCTGTCTGTGTCAGGGCTTTGGATGTCGTGCTATGGAAGAAAGCGTTCACTAACCTGTAGCCGTCAGGTATTTTTCATAATTATCAGTATCTGCTAAATGTTAGAGCATATTTATTATTACGTGTCAGCGGTGGCAGAGACCTTTTACATGTGACACGAAGAGCTTTGCATTACCTGGAGGAGTCATTGTGTTGCGTATATCACTGTATATTATTACTTTAGCTCACTTTTGTGTCACCTAGGTGAGACCTAGAATGACACAGCGCAGTAAGGTACCAGACCTGGGTTCAAATACCATTCAGGGTATTTCAATTACTTTTAAAGACATTTAGATTTTTTTTTCTATTTGAAAAGAAGTAGTTGAATATTGGAATGTATTTGGAAGTACACTGACTTTCAAATACTTCCAATAGAAGTAGTTGATTCAGGCCACATTATTTGAAAATACTTCAATACACAGGAAATAAGTATTGATACACATGTATTTGAACATGTCTGCAATGTACACTTATAATGGATTGGATTTATATAGTGCCTTCCTACCTACTGAGGTAATACTGAAAGCGCTTTACATAGTACAGATGTAGAATATTTTATATTGATATAACTAGGCAAGTCAGTTATGAACGAATTATTTTTTACAAAGACAGCCTACACCGGCCAAACCTGGAAGACGCAGGGCCAATTTGGCACCACCCTATGGGACTCCCAATCACAGCCAGTTGTGATACAGCCTGGATTTGAATCAGGGTGTCTGTAGTGACGCCTCAAGCACTGAGATGCAGTGCCTTAGACCACTGCGCCACTTGGGAGCCTATCTTAATTTGAGACAGTTTGCTACAGCAGGAAAATATTCCTGCAGCAACAGGAACTGTGAATTATTATGTGGATTATAATTAATGGACATTTTTTGTAGGGGTTGATACATTTTTCATTAGGGAAAATCTAGTCTGACATTTTAAAGTGGAAATTACAAACTTTAGGAGCCTTTTTATGCCACAAGTTTGCATTTCCGGCTGTGCAGAAGAATTCTAAACACCAAAAGAGTGATCAAATTAAGATCCTACATCTGCAAGGAGGAAACCCGCCTCATTCAACACCAATGTGTGATGCACGGCAACCATTTTGCACTCACCACACATCAGCTAGCATGGTGTAGTGAGGAGTATCATAACACAACAAAGCACAGCCCAGTTCATCAGGTCATTGCTACAGGGACATCCCTGTAGCACAATTTCTTATGAAATTGAGGTGATCAGGTCATTGCTACAGGGACATCCCTCGTAGACCTTTGAGGTGTAAATGAGAGTTCATAACTACAACCCAGTACATGCTTGTTGAATAAGAAGGCCTTCATCTGTATTCTCTCACCTACAGATCCGTACCCAGTCTGTCCATCTGACGTGGCATACATTGTACCCACTGGCAGGTGCGAGTTTCATAAGAAATTCTGGCATTACCATGTGAATGTAGTGTGACCAACCTCCTGAAACGGTACCGGACACGCCTCGCATGTCATCATCACAGCACACAGGGCAAGCTATCCGGGGCCAGGTTAGGCTCCTCATCATGAGTGGTTAATGTCGCCAGCCTGCCTTAGGAAACACACACCAAGCAATGGGGTTCATATGCAAAAGCAGAAACCTTCAAAATGCAAAACAGAAAGAAGCCTTTGAAAATGACAGTTGAAAATCGATGGTGGAGAAAGGGAGGACACGGGGAGGGGTGGTGGCTTTCAGACTGGCCCAGGGTAGACAGGCATTTAATGGTTATCATTACCATGGCTATAGTCGCACTGATGATGATGTCTCTACATCCGTCCTTATGTACAGCACCTCATGTTCCCTGTTGTTATGGCGTTATAGCCTCTTTCACAGTGATGAAAAAGGGGGGTCAGAGAGGGAAAAACAGGGAAGGAGAGAGAGGGACAGAGAAATATAGAGATAGAAAGTAAAGTGGAAGGGGATGAAGATAGAAAGATGGAAAATGAGAAGAAAGACAGCGAGAGAGAGAGAGAGAGAGAGAGAGAGAGAGAGAGAGAGAGAGAGAGAGAGAAAGGGGGAAATATAAGGCTGTATATACAGTTAAAGTCAGACGTTTACATACACCTTAGCCAAATACATTTAAACTCAGTTTTTCACAATTCCTGACATTTATTCCTAGTAAACATTCCCTGTCTTGGGTCAGTTAGGATCACCACTTTATTTTAAGAATGTGAAATATCAGAATAATAGTAGAGAGAATGATTTATTTCAGCTTTTATTTCTTTCATCACATTCCCAGTGGGTCAGAAGTATACATACACTCAATTAGTATTTGGTAACATTGCCTTTAAATTGTTTAACTTGGGTCAAACGTTTCGGGTAGCCTTCCACAAGCTTCCCACAATAAGTTGGGTGAATTTTGTCCCATTCCTCCTGACAGTGCTGGTGTAACGGAGTTAGGTTTGTAGGCCTCCTTGCTCGCACATGCTTTTTCACTTCTGCCCACAAATTTTCTACAGGATAGAGGTCAGGGCTTTGTGACAGCCACTCCAATACCTTGACTTTGTTGTCCTTAAGCCATTTTGCCACAACTTTGGAAGTATGCTTGGGGTCAATGTCCATTTGCAGGACCCATTTGCGACCAAGCTTTAACCTCCTGATTGATGTTTTTAGATGTTGCTTCAATATATCCACATCATTTTCCTTCCTCGTGAAGCCATCTATTTTGTGAAGTGCACCAGTCCCTCCTGCAGCAAAGCACCCCCACAACATGATGCTGCCACCCCGTGCTTCACGGTTGGGATGGTGTTCTTCGGCTTGCAAGCCTCCCCCTTTTTCTCCAAACATAACGATGGTCATTATGGCCAAACAGTTCTATTTCATGTTTCATCAGTACGATCTTTGTCCCCATGTGCAGTTGCAAACTGTAGTCTGGCTTTTTTATGGCGGTTTTGGAGCAGTTGCTGAGCGGCCTTTCAGGTTAGGTCGATATAGGACTCGTTTAACTGTGGATATAGATACTTTTGTAGCTGTTTTCTCCAGCATCTTCACAAGGTCCTTTGCTGTTGTTCTGGGATTGAGTTGCACTTTTTACACGGAAGTACATTCATCTCTAGGAGACAGAATGCATCTCCTTGCTGAGCGGTATTACGGCTGCGTGGTCCCATGGTGTTTATACTTGCGTACTTTAGTTTGTACAGATGAACGTGGTACCTTCAGGCGTTTGGAAATTGCTCCCAAGGATGAACCAGACTTGTGGAGGTCTACAATGTTTTTTCTGAGATCTTGGCTGATTTCTTTTGATTTCCCATGATGTCAAGCAAAGATGCACTGAGTTTGAAGGTAGGCCTTGAAATACATCCACAGGTACACCTCCAATTGACTCAAATTATGTCAATTAGCCTATCAGAAGCTTCTAAAGTCATGGCATAATTTTCTGGATTTTTCCAAGTTCTTTAAAGGCACAACTTAGTGTATGATCCACTGGAATTGTGATACAGCGAATTATAAGTGAAATAATCTGTCTGTAAACAATTGTTGGAAAAATGACTTGTGTCATGCACAAAGTAGATGTCCTAACCAACTTGCCAAAACTATAGTTTGTTAACAAGAAATTTGTGGAGTGGTTTAAAAACAAGTTTTAATGACTCCAACATAAGTGTATGTAAACTTCTGACTTCAACTGTAGGTATGAAGCAGAGGGCAACAGAAGTGTGGTGTCTCATTGTGGTGTCTCAGTGTGGTGTCTCAGTGTCTCAGTGTGGTGTCTCAGTGTGTTGTCTCAGTGTATCAGTGTGGTATCTCAGTGTCTCAGTGTGGTGTCTCAGTGTCTCATTGTGGTGTCTCAGTGTGGTATCTCAGTGTCTCAGTGTGGTGTCTCAGTGTGGTGTCTCGGTGTCTCAGTGTGGTGTCTCAGTGTAGTGTCTCAGTGTGGTGTTTCAGTGTAGTGTCTCAGTGTGGTGTCTCAGTGTGGTGTCTCAGTGTATCAGTGTAGTGTCTCAGTGTGGTGTCTTAGTGCGGTGTCTCAGTGTGGTGTCTCAGTGTAGTGTCTCAGTGCGGTGTCTCAGTGTGGTGTCTCAGTGTGGTGTCTCAGTGTATCAGTGTAGTGTCTCAGTGTGATGTCTCAGTGCGGTGTCTCAGTGTGGTGTCTCAGTGTAGTGTCTCAGTGTAGTGTCTCAGTGTGGTGTCTCAGTGCGGTGTCTCAGTGTGGTGTCTCAGTGTAGTGTCTCAGTGTGGTGTCTCAGTGTATCAGTGTGGTGTCTCAGTGCGGTGTCTCAGTGTGGTGTCTCAGTGTGGTGTCTCAGTGCGGTGTCTCAGTGTCTCAGTGTGGTGTCTCAGTGTCTCAATGTGGTGTCTCAGTGTGGTGTCTCAGTGTGGTGTCTCAGTGTCTCATTGTGGTGTCTCAGTGTGGTATCTCAGTGTCTCAGTGTGGTGTCTCAGTGTGGTGTCTCGGTGTCTCAGTGTGGTGTCTCAGTGTAGTGTCTCAGTGTGGTGTTTCAGTGTAGTGTCTCAGTGTGGTGTCTCAGTGTGGTGTCTCAGTGTATCAGTGTAGTGTCTCAGTGTGGTGTCTCAGTGCGGTGTCTCAGTGTGGTGTCTCAGTGTAGTGTCTCAGTGTAGTGTCTCAGTGTGGTGTTTCAGTGTAGTGTCTCAGTGTGGTGTCTCAGTGTGATGTCTCAGTGTGGTGTCTCTGTGTCTCAGTGTCTCAGTGTGGTGTCTGTGTCTCAGTGTGGTGTCTCTGTGTCTCAGTTTGGTGTCTCAGTGTATCAGTGTGGTGTCTCAGTGTATCAGTGTGGTGTCTCAGTGTGGTGTCTCAGTGTGGTATCTCAGTGTCTCAGTGTGGTGTCTCAGTGTGGTGTCTCGGTGTCTCAGTGTGGTGTCTCAGTGTAGTGTCTCAGTGTGGTGTTTCAGTGTAGTGTCTCAGTGTGGTGTCTCAGTGTGGTGTCTCAGTGTATCAGTGTAGTGTCTCAGTGTGGTATCTCAGTGTCTCAGTGTGGTGTCTCAGTGTGGTGTCTCGGTGTCTCAGTGTGGTGTCTCAGTGTAGTGTCTCAGTGTGGTGTTTCAGTGTAGTGTCTCAGTGTGGTGTCTCAGTGTGGTGTCTCAGTGTATCAGTGTGGTGTCTCAGTGTGGTGTCTCGGTGTCTCAGTGTGGTGTCTCAGTGTAGTGTCTCAGTGTGGTGTTTCAGTGTAGTGTCTCAGTGTAGTGTCTCAGTGTGGTGTTTCAGTGTAGTGTCTCAGTGTGGTGTCTCAGTGTGATGTCTCAGTGTAGTGTCTCAGTGTCTCAGTGTGGTGTCTCTGTGTCTCAGTGTCTCAGTGTGGTGTCTCTGTGTCTCAGTGTGGTGTCTCTGTGTCTTAGTTTGGTGTCTCAGTGTGGTGTCTCAGTCTGGTGTCTCAGTGTATCAGTGTGGTGTCTCAGTGTATCAGTGTGGTGTCTCTGTGTATCAGTGTGGTGTCTCAGTGTATCAGTGTGGTGTCTCAGTGTATCAGTGTGGTTTCTCAGTGTGGTGTCTCTGTGTCTCAGTTTGGTGTCTCAGTGTGGTGTCTCAGTGTAGTGTCTCAGTGTATTAGTGTGGTGTCTCAGTGTGGTGTCTCAGTGTCTCTGTGTCTCAGTGTGGTGTCTCTGTGTCTCAGTGTCTCAGTGTGGTGTCTCTGTGTCTCAGTGTGGTGTCTCTGTGTCTCAGTGTGGTGTCTCAGTGTGGTGTCTCAGTGTCTCTGTGTCTCAGTGTGGTGTCTCTGTGTCTCAGTGTAGTGTCTCAGTGTGGTGTCTCTGTGTCTCAGTGTAGTGTCTCAGTGTGGTGTCTCTGTGTCTCAGTGTAGTGTCTCAGTGTGGTGTCTCTGTGTCTCAGTGTGGTGTCTCAGTGTCTCTGTGTCTCAGTGTGGTGTCTCAGTGTGGTGTCTTAGTGTGGTGTCTCCTCTAGCAGAGGGAGAGCTGATTCATGGCTAGTCACAGTGATTGATGGAAATCCTTAAGTGTATCATCTCTGAAATACAGCACACTACTCTGGTGGATTCAAGTGGGGGGGGGGGGGGGGAGCAAGACAGAGGGAGATAGAGAAAGTGAAAAGAGCGAGAGAGAAATGTATATTTGCTGCATGTTGATTGCTGTCCAAGTAGAAGAGTACTTGAGTGCAGCTATGGTGCAATCATGCCCATTCTGTGTCTGCACAGCTGTGTGGATGAGACATAGAAATAGAGCTCTCATCTTTGTATTCGTGCCATTACGTTGTCTCCATTTTAATGTAGTCCATTTTCTTCTTCTTTCATATGTGAAAAAAGTATAAAGCTAATATTGGTGATTTACCACCTGCATTGCTGGAGTCCTAAAACAAATCTTGTGTCTTTCATCTATTGCAGCCTCTAGAGGGCAGTGGTATAGCTTAACTCAATTTACAAATCATAGGCAGCCCAATCTGAAGAAGACAATGCTCTGATCATTGACTGATCGCTCCCAACCCATAGGAATCCAGTCTACCCAGTTGACTACCGTAATGGTGGAAGCCCTCAATGGCAATGTCCATGTTAAAAGGGGTTACATCCATCTAGAGTCCTCTATCTATGTCTGTGGGCTGAGCAGACATTTTCAGATAGTGTAAGACACACACACACACACAGAGGGCTGGTTAATAGGCTGTGTAGAGCAGAAGTTCAGTTCCTCCTACAGGCTGTGTGTGAGACGACCTGCAGAGTTAAGGCGTCCCCATACTAGGTTTGGTTTGCCCCTGGCAGAACTCAGCTAGACGAAGCGAGCGTCTGTGCCTCCCTTAAAATACCTTTGGTTAAAAAACGCGGCATTACTGTTTGACCCTCTTGAGACGCCGTAGCAACAAATATACACATCCTCAAAATAGTCTGAGTTAATCTCAAATAAATCAAGCAAACTGTAATACATGTCGACGTTTTTGCAGAGGAAGTCTTAGCCTCGCAATTTTACATCTAGCTAAGATGTTTGGTGCAGTATTTCTCAAGTGAACAAAATTTTCATAAAAACGAGTCATATCTCGTTGAATAACAACTAACACTTAATTGAATAATCCCTACTGTTGATTAATCACTGACGAAGGGGCGTACATTTCGGCTACCTAACTTTGACTAGCCTCAAGAAAATAATTGGTGTGCTCAAACAGCTGAAAAATCCCTGCCCGAACGCTGACGAACAAAAACATCACAACATTTCGTCATAATAAAGTGAGCTCCAAAAGTATTTGGTCCCATAATCCTAGTACATAATGATTATATCAAGCTTGTGATGCTACAAACTTGTTGGATGTATTTGCTGTTTGTTTTGGTTGTTTCAGATTATTTTGTGGCCAATAGAAATGAATGGTAAATAATGTATCGTGTCATTTTGGAGTCTGTGGATGCTACCATGATTACAGATAATCCTGAATGAATTGTGAATAATGATGACTGAGAAGGTTAAAGAGGCATACTGTAAATATCATACCTCCCCAAAATACTAACCTCCCTTCTTATTTTAATGGTTTAGACCCTAGAGGTTAGCATGTCTTGGGGTCGGATATTTGTGTGTCTGCAGGGTTGTGGAGTAACGGATTACAAAAAACGGTAACTGTAATCCGCAAAAATATTGTAATCAGATTACAGATACTTTTGGAAAACTAGATGATTACTTCGAGGACTACTTTTAAATTCAGAAAGGATGTTTGCGTAAAAAAATCTTTGACACTTCTCTGTTTTCACAAATGTCATTCAAATCAGCATTGAAAAAAGGCGCGAGTTTAAATTTGTTGCACCTGAGTGAGTCTGACCATAAATCAGAGACCACTATGATGACACACCAAATGTGTTTGATGGATCGCGGGAAAAGAGCAGGAATAGGCTTTTGTTGGCTATAGTCCAAGCTATGTCTTCCAATGGTGCGACTGCTGATAAAATTCATGCTGATAAAAAAGAATACATCCAGAGGCCTAATGGACACATGCTCAAACTAACACACTTTTGATAGACTTAAAGGGGCAGTCTGTAGTTGCTATAACCATTTTTGGACTTATAAATGATATATATTATTATAAAGATATAATTTATTATTGTATGTAGTAGAAAGCGATGGTTAAGAAGAAGCTTACATAACGAACCCATAAAGTGAAATTTGACATCCATATATGGCCAGCTATGTAAACTTAACATTGATTTATCCTGCAATAGATGTTGTTCAATTGGTAACATACATTTTTGTCTTTTTCTAATGCCTCTTAAAGGGAATGTAATCCAAAATTAACTGAATGTAATCAGATTACGTTAGAGTTTGGGTAATATAAAAGTTACGTTACTGATTACAATTTTGGACAGGTAACTAGTAACTGGAACGGATTACACTTAGAAAGTAACCTACCTAATCCGGTGTGTAACTTTCTCACTTTCATTATTCACGATTCATTCGGGATGATCCGTAGTCATTGTAGCATCCACATTCATAAAGAGGTGTTTAGAAACATATTATATACTTATTTACAATAAAAGTGACTCCAAAATGACAATACATTATTTACCATTCATTTCTATTTGGTACAAAATAATCTGAAACACAATCAAAACAAACAGCAAATGCATCCAACAAGTTTGTAGTCACAAGTTTGATGTAGTCATTGCGTGCTGGGAATATGGAACCAAATACTACATATTGATTACTTTAATACACATAAGTGAATTTGTCCTAATATTTTTGGTCCCCTGAAATGGGGGGACTACGTACAAAACGGGCTGTCGATTCTAAACGGTTCACCCGATATGGATGAAAATACTCTCAAATTAAAGCTGACAGTCTGCACTTTAACTTCAGTGTCATTGTATCATTTCAAATTAAAAGTGCTGAAGCACAGACCCAAAACAACACAAAATGTGTCACGGTCCCAATACTTTTGGAGCTCACTGTATATTGGCGAACTGTTTCCACTGGGAAGCAAACGGTAAGCTTTACACGGAGCCTGCCATCTCTCTCCTTCTCACACCCTACGAGAAGACTTTGCAGATAGCTACTTTATTAAAAGAACAATGTACTTACTATTACTGAGATATTTGTTTGTCCCACCTAGTTATCTTAAGAGAAATGCACTAACTGTAAGTCACTCTGGATAAGAGCGTCCGCTAAATGACTCAAATGTAGATGTAAAATGTGTCAGGATGTCTTCGTCAATGGAGGAAGTGATGCGGAAAAGTACATCCACAACACAAGCACCGCATAAGAATGTTTATTAGAATGCAGCCGGCCAATGATTAGCATTTCACATCTAGCGTTTTTATACTCATTGTTTACCGAAACAGTCTGACAAGTTGGTGATTCTTTATATGTGTTCAACATTCACATACAGTATTGGGAATACTTTTAGCCAGAGCCATATATATATATATATATATATATATAAATGAGAGAGAGAGAGAGAAAGAGAGAAGGGACAACTTTTAGAATGTTTAATATTGTTCTTTGCATAGCATTATTGAAATATTCCCCATGTTATGATAATGGTGCACTAACATGACTGTGGTAATGTCTTGTAAATGCATCATAATGCAGACACCTCCATTTCCCTGCTCTCTAAACACCTGACTGCTTTTAGCTACACAACTAGAGTGAACAGAGAAAAGAGGGGTTATTATTTACTGGTACATCCTTGCCCTTGAACTGAACGTTTTCCTGAACCTCTGTGGATAACTAGCCTGTTAACCGAGGGGTGAATCTGAAAGGGGTAGACTACAGATATCACTTCACAATAACTTATGACATGTCGTCATCATCATGCAGGTGGACATACCAACAACGTGTAAAGAATATAATATCAGTAATACAGGTTACAGCATAGTTATTACAAATGATAAAATGCCAACTCATCTGCTCTGGACAGAAGTCATTGGTAGGTAAATGAGGTTAAAACGTAGTCAGCCCTCGACAGAGCCACCGTGAAGCTTCATTTGTGCAGTAACATAGAAAGTCCACATGGTGGCAGCAGTCACACTGTTCTGTTAGTGTGCGTCCTCTTCCCAAAAGGCTATACTACTAAAATGCATCCTTCCTTCCTTGAAGTAATCACAGATCTGACATGTCAGAGTTCCGGGGTTGCCGTGGTGCCGTGAGGTCGCCTAGGCAGAGAGCTCTGTAAATATTGATGTGGACTGCGGTGTGAGGGAATGGCAGAAACTCACCTCTGTTCCAGACTACTGTTGAGGTGCGTCGGTCTTTTCTGTTGCTTTTATAGCCGCCGAAGCATCGCCCAGGTGGGTGTTACACTTTGACAGTGGACGATCCAGCCTAGCTACTTACAGAGGAGACAACATGCCCCTTGCTCTCTCTCCCCTCACAGAGGACCTGATCCCTAGCACCATGCTCACCATGCCTCAGGACTACCTGGCCTGACTCCTGGCTGTTCCTGTCCCTGGTCCACCTAGTCCTGCTGCTGATCCAGTTTCAACTGTTGACCAATTCACCGGACGTGCTACCTTGTCCCGGACCTGCTGTTTAGACTCCCTCTCTCGCATCTGCTGTCTCGACCTCTGAATGCTCGGCTTTGAAAAGCCAACTGGCAATTACTCCTGAGGTGCTGACCTGTTGCACCCTCTATAACCACTGTGATTATTATTTGACCCTGCTGGTCATCTATGAACGTTTGAACATCTTGAAGAACGATCTGGTCTTAATGGCCATGTACTCTTATAATCTCCATCCGGCACAGCCAGAAGAGCCTGGTTCCTCTGGTTCCTCGCCTTTCTAGGGAGTTTTTCCTAGCCACCGTGCTTCTAAATCTGCATTGCTTGCTGTTTGGGGTTTTAGGCTGGGTTTCTGTATAGCACTTCGTGACACCTGCTGATGTAAAAAGGGGCTTTGTAAATACATTTGAGTGATCGATGAAGAGCTCTGGCCCTGTCTACCAGTATCTGACTGATGATTCTCCCTGAATCTCTGATGAAGAGCTCCAGGCCTGTCTACCAGTATCTGACTGATGATTCTCCCTCTCTGATGAAGAGCTCCAGGCCTGTCTACCAGTATCTGACTGATGATTCTCCCTCTCTGATGAAGAGCTCCAGGCCTGTCTACCAGTATCTGACTGATGATTCTCCCTCTCTGATGAAGAGCTCCAGGCCTGTCTACCAGTATCTGACTGATGATTCTCCCTGGCTCTCTGATGAAGAGCTCCAGGCCTGTCTACCAGTATCTGACTGATGATTCTCCCTCTCTGATGAAGAGCTCTGGGCCTGTCTACCAGTATCTGACTGATGATTCTCCCTCTCTGATGAAGAGCTCCAGGCCTGTCTACCAGTATCTGACTGATGATTCTCCCTCTCTGATGAAGAGCTCCAGGCCTGTCTACCAGTATCTGACTGATGATTCTCCCTCTCTGATGAAGAGCTCCAGGCCTGTCTACCAGTATCTGACTGATGATTCTCCCTCTCTGATGAAGAGCTCTGGGCCTGTCTACCAGTATCTGACTGATGATTCTCCCTGGCTCTCTGATGAAGAGCTCCAGGCCTGTCTACCAGTATCTGACTGATGTTTCTCTCTGCCTGTCTGTATCATCAACACTCCTGCCACTTAAGCTACTGCTACCGGTTGCCTTTCTGAACTGCCTAGACATCTGAAGCTGTGGAAGACCATCACACAGGAACTGCCAGATCCCTACATTTGTTTTTGTTTTCAAAGCAACTTGGGATTCTTGTTTGTCATGAAAAGCGCTATATATATTAAAAGTATTATTATTATTAGATGAGTGATTACTTCAAGGAAGGGAGCCGAAGAGGGAATTATGTGTTTTGTAGTATTTGAACGAGGCCATGGCTTTCATCAGGATGCCCTTTGACCTCTTCTTCATCATGGCACAGTCTCCCTCCCTTTTAAGTCCATACGAGGCTTGTCTTTAGACTCAGACAATGTTCCTGCCTCAGTTAACAGCATATCAATAGGCTCCTGTGATGGCTAGGCTAGACTTAGCAGTTAGCCAGCCTAGCTTCAAGGTAACGGTGTAGATTGTCACTGTGTGGGGGTGCAGCGGTGGCTCTTGTAGGTGCCCAGGTGGCGGAAGCTCCTCCCACACTGCTGGCAGCAGTAGGGCGTGGCACCACTGTGAATCCTCTGGTGGGTGTACAGGTTACCCAGCTCCTTGAAGCGCCGCCCACACTGCTGGCACGCGTAGGGACTCTCCCCCGTATGTACCCGCTGGTGTCTCTTTAAGCCGGAGAGCACCGGGAAGCCCTTCCCACACTGGGGGCAGGGGAAGGGGCTCTGGCCTCCGTTGTGCCCCAGCCGGTGACTCTTCAATCGGGCAGCGTGCCGGAACTTCTCCCCACACTCTGGGCATATGAAGGGCTTCTCCCCCGTGTGAATGCGCTGGTGCTGCCGCAGGTTGCCCAAGTAGTTGAAATGGCGGCCGCAATCTCCACACTCGTAACCCCCTTCCACTTTCTTCTCCCTCGTCCCTACTCCTCCTCCTCCTCCTCTTGCTAGGCCCATCCCCCTAGCTCCAGCCGGAATGCTCCCTCCTTCAACGCCCGCCAACCCCCGCTTGGAGTCACTGCTACCCTCTCCCAGAGTGAGGGGAGCAACGGAGGTGGACTGCAGGGCGCTGTGGGTGCCGGTGGTGTCACCGTGTATCAGTTTGAGGTGCTCCTCTAGGAACAAGGAGTCGGGGCAGAAGGTTCCACACAGTGGGCAGAGGTATGTGTGGGAGGTAAACTGCTGCCCTGTGAACAGAGTAGACAAATGTAACGATTATGGTTATTGCACTCTGTCCTCTAGGTCACCAGCGTGCAATAGGAACATGCAGCCAAAGACAATAAGGATCGGTTAGACGGCTGCAGAAAATCACTAAAACAATCATCAAAACGCACGGCACAAAGAAAGACGATGATGAGAGATCAAAAATGAACGATGTATAGGATGCAAATGTTTACGTGTGTCAACTAGGACATCTATCTCCTCTCTCACCCGGTTCAAGTCGATCCACATGGGCCTCCAAAGAGCTGTCCCCCTCCCCTGCTGGAGAGCCCTGGGGGTGCAGGGGAAAGTCAGGGCTGTTTGTGTCATGGGAGAGAGGGGCTGGGGGATGCTCCAATCCAGCATTCCTTTCTTCTTTTGACTCGTCACCCTCTTCATCATCTTCCTCATCTGGTGTTTTGGCACTCTCCGATTTAGGGTCCCTCATACCTCAGAAAACAAACATATGGTTTGTGTTCACACCCATTTATAGAAAGGTACAGAGGTTCTATACATAGAAACATAGACACATGCAATGTGGCAGGACTGGATAACATCAGCATATAAATTCCAAAGTTCACCCCTACTCCATTGCCAATGTTAATATTAGCAATGATTGATTGGTACAGTGGGTGATTGATGAGGTTAGTGATGAATTGGTGCAGTGAATTATTGATGAGGTTACCTTTCAAATCCGACGTGTACTCCACCCCAGTCATCCACTCATAGTCATGGATCCGCTTGCTTCCTGATGGTAGCGACATGTCAAATATGTCATCCGTGGCCGAGTCCGATTCCCCGTCCCCGTGCCCCGCGTCAGGGATGCCGCTGTCCGGCCACAGGTGGTTGAGGGAGTGCGGCTGGGGATCGTGGCGGCTGTCCCTGTCGCTACCAGACGAAGGATTGCTCGGGTCGCTGTCCGTTTCAGCACCCCGTGAATTCTTATCTTTCATCAGATAGTCGCAAATGGCATTAATGTTTTCTTTCTTCACGCCAGGCATGGCTGGTTTGGCTTTCTTGTGGTCGTTGTTGTTGTGTTTGCTGCCTGAATGGAAGTCTGCTTTCCTGAATACAGATGAAACCTCGGTGGTCATTCCTCCAGGATACGGGTCCCTTCCGTCTATTTGCACCTCTAGTCTCGTTTTTAAGACTTCGATTTCGTCCGTTTTCTCCCGAAGCTCCATTTTCAGAACCCGTATCCTGACGCTGACCATTTTCCTGATTTCGGACAACGCCGTCTCCAGCACCACTGTTATGTTTCTCCCAAGGTGTTCGGTGATGTCGCTCACCGAGCAGAGTAGCTCCTCGTCGGGCTCGAATTCCAATAAATCTTCATCGGGTCGCGCTGCGGACACCGGCGTGTCCATGAATGCGTTTTGAGGGTCGGGAGAAAGGCTTGTTTCGGTAAAACTGTGGTTTCTTTTACGGCTCATATCTTTGGAAGCTCTAGCTAACAGGCTAGCTACTGTGTTCTGAAGATGCTGAAAGACATCCAGCAATGCGCCACAGAGAAGAGTTTCAAGCGCAGATTTCCGTGCAAACGGGTGGTGGATTTGAGAAGCAGCGCCACCCTCCACGCACTCCAAGAACTACCATGCTTTACCGCCTTGATCACACCGACAGTCCTTTTGCGCAAAATGGTACGCAGCATCATCTGGATTTGTGTGCAACCATTTCTGTCAAGCAATGTAGACATACAGTTTGATGCATACGTTCGATAAATCCAACGTAAGCACCACCCTGCAGCTGCCTCTGCAACGCAATGCTGCAAGGCGAAGGCAACTTCTGGTGTACCACACTGCAATAATACTGTTGGTGTGATCGAGGCGTTAGTCTTTTGTTGTTGTACTTTCTTCGAGCCTGCAGCAGGGGTCAGAATTGACCAAATAGCCACACAACGTTGACCTATTGAAACCATTAGTCTTTCACAGCCGCTCTAAATTCTACGACTTAATACTAGACTAGTCCTTCCTGTCAGAAACGTTATTTAGGTTAATCTACCACATCATTCTATTATGTAACTGTCCATGCCATAAAAGGGAGTTATGGAGGCATACAGGTCATTCTATATCAGGAGGTCTTTACCAGAGTACCCCACCCCCCTGCCCCAATACCACTCTGAACTAGCCACCAACCAACGGTGAGGCGAGGTCTAATACATACACATACATAGCCTGGTGGTTGGCTAAAGGCCTACACAGTTTAAACGAGATAGGTTTATGGTACTGGTGCAGTTGGAAGGCGTCACTTTATCAAACTCTCAGGTGTGTTCTACAGTGCAATGAGCGAGTGCACACTGAAAAGCAATATGAAATGCAATATGCTCATTAAGATACAGTTATTGACAGATCAGGTTTATATTTGCATATGCCTGCTGAGTTTGAGGTTGAGTTGCACTTTTATTTAAAGCTGCCCATCTGTTTACGCCTATTAATGAAGTCATGAATTTCACAGGTTGGTCGACGTGCAAGGTAATGAGCCAGCCACTCCTCCTCCATTCTGCTGACATCGACAGTTGGTGCGTGCTTCTCTAATGACAGGTAAATAGTGGGAATAGATACTGTATATAAAACCTACTCATATGTTATCTTGTTAAGTATCTCTTACTCAAGTGTTTATGTTTTTCACTTCAGCACCTTCGGTGAGCACCAGGGATAGTTCACCGAAATGTCATATTGGTTTCCTTATCCTGGAAACAGTCTGAGAATATATTGTTTTCTTTACCCTAGAAACAGTCTGACTGTCACGCCCTGATCTGTTTCACCTGTCTTTGTGATTGTCTCCACCCCCCTCCAGGTGTCGCTCATCTTCCCCATTATCGCCTGTGTATTTATACCTGCCTGCTGTCCTGTACTTTGGCCTCTATTCTGGATTATTGACCCCTGTCTGCCTTGACCTGTTGTTTGCATGCACCTGTTGTTACAATAAACATTGTTACTTCACACAGTCTGCACTTGGGTCTTACCTTGGTACCTGATACTGACAAGACAGCAATTCATGCTTTGGTTTTGTTTACCTGGCCACTGTCTCCAAACCAGTATGTTACTTTGTAATTTGGGTGAACTATCCCTTTAAGGAAAAGAAGTGACTAACAGATATTTTGGAGCTTTTGGGATAGCAGGGGGTTAAGAATTTAAATATCATGCTGAATGACAAATCAATGTGAGTAGATTTAATTCGCTGAAGTGTCTCATTAAGGTTTGACTGATACACTGTGGCGTAGTGAGAAATGCAATGTATTGATCCAATCCCATAAGTGACACTTTAGAACCTGCAATAGCCTACATGTGATTGGTCCATTGATAATGTAAGAGAAATGAATCCAAATGGGTTTTCCTCAGGGCATCTGTGGGTGGAGATGTGCCATTGAAAGGATGACACGTAATTGATGTTAATTGTTGTTAATTGTATCACTTTGCTTTAGCCAATAAGATCTAAAGAACATCTTGTGACTCATATCCTGGTTGTGGTAGTTACATTCTGGAAGAACAGCACTCATCTGGAAAACTATATCTTTGAGAGAGGGTTTGTAATACCAGAATCAATCCTCTACATATCAAATAGATCAGTGCTTTCAACTCATGAATCAAAGTATGCTTACATAAAGCTGACCTTGGAGTTTTTGAGTTGAAATATTCAGTGAGATATTACTGTAGGGCTCTCAATTTAACACATTGAGTGACTAATGCACATAGCCACAGTCGGCGAGAGAGAGCAACAGAGTGAGAGAGAGCAACAGAGCAAGAGAGAGCGACAGAGAGAGAAAAAGAGAGAGAGTGTGTGTGTCCAGGAGTGATTCTGATTTGACACCGTCCTGTGACAGGAACAACCACACATGTCCTCTGTCAAAGTCAGACCCACTGTGGAAGGAGAGAGAAGTTGACTCTGTCCACTGTGAGTGACAGGCCAGTCTGCTCCTGTCCTGTGACATTCTCCCTGAGAGGACAGTTTTCCACCCAGCTAGCCACTGTAAGTGTGACACATAATCCTAACGTCAACCAATGATGGTGGATAAATTAAAATATTTCACTCAGGCTGTTTACCATTGAAAAGAAATGGTCATTTCCTGTCTGCTTAACGGGGTGGATCTCTTATAGACATCAATGAGATGGCAGATGGGTCTGAACCAGAAAAAAAACATACGCACACGTTCCTCACACACACTGGAAAGGAAGCGTCACATGATCAGGGGTGGTACAGTTACCATCAAGTGTCTGGTACACTCTTAGAAAAAAGGGTTCCAAAAGGGTTCTTCGGCTGTCCCCATAGGATAACCCTTTTTGGTTCCAGGGAGAACCTTTTTTGGTTCCACGTAGAACCCTTTCTTGTTCCATGTAGAACCCTCTGTGGAAAGGGTCCAACATTGAACCCAAAAGGGTTCTACCTGTAACCAAAAAGGGTTCAGCAAAGGGTTCTCCGATTGGGTTTTAGATAGCTCATTTTGTGTACTGGCAACCAATCATAATGGGTTTTCTACAGTCGTCCAATACGCTGCATGTGCTTGTCATGAGCATTAAGGCAGGACAAATGAATAGTATTGTCAGACATGTTATTATGATTTGTGCTAATTTGATCTGATTGACAGTAATACAGGTTGGTTATAGCTGTATTCTGTGCATACTGTACGCTCAACAACAGCTACTAGCTGATAAATCATTAGGAAAAAGGTGAGGAGAAAAAAAAGTACATTTATAATTTACAACCACTGTCTTAGCATCTCAAGCCATTATAAATAATAACACTGTACAAAAGATACGTTATGTGTTAAATTCCATTTGGGACAATGACACATGGGGAGAAAGCACACATTCCTCTGTAGCTTAGTTGGTAGAGCATGGTGCTTGCAATGCCAGGGTTGTGGGTTGGATTCCCAGGGAGGACCAGTATTAAAATGTATGCACTCACTACTGTAAGTTGCTTGGGGTAAGAGTGTCTGTTAAATGATGTAAATGTATGACGTGCTGATGTTCCATAAAATGACCTACTGTGTATCAGCATGTGTTGAATGGTGGCTCAGTTTATAAAGTCAACCTAGTCATGTTACAAAAGCCTGTGGTATATGTTACCATACTGCCTACTTTCAGGTGCTGCTGTTATGGACAGCACATAACTCAACAAGAGGGAAAAAACACAGAAGTCAGACAAATAATTACTGGATTTGGTAAATTTAACATTTAAATGTACATTGTTTAAATGAGAAAGGTGCATCAAGTGCAGGGTTAATGCAGTGTACCACACAGTTATTCATTTGTTCATCATAAGTTTGTCGATGGGGGACTGCTCTGCTCCCACAATCACACTGTTCCTCTGTCCGAGGGTATGAGGAGAGAGGCACAAATCAGACAGTAGTGTCAGTTCCACTCAAATTGAAGAGTTGTACTGTCACACTGGCTGTGAGATAATGGCAGAGAGCCATAGCGATGTGAAATCAAGTGAGAAGTCTTAATGGTTTGGTATTTCAGTGTATCACTGACTTGTACCTTTCCACACTTCTGAAGAGAGTTGGTGCAGTATCTCTTGTTGCTGTTACAATGTTCCCTGCAATGACATAGTATTCAAGCAGAACATTAAGTGTTTCTACCTGGTATGAACCAATTCTTATAGTATTGCTTGAACAAATACAAACCATTTCTGTTTCTATTTCCAGAATACATTTTCCTCATGAAAGTGGTGAGATAGTTACACATTATTACCATATACCATATATGACCCAACTCCTCTCCATCCAAAACATATGATGAATAGCACACTATGGTTCCATCCAGGCTGTGTTGTTGTGAGGGGTGTTTTTCCTGTGTAGAGAGTCTGGGAACCGCCTGGTAACCTGTGTTGTGATGGAAAAACGTGGAAGTGATGCGCTGTGTACTTCCTCTCTAATGGAAGGGGTTTTATCTCTCTCTGCTGTGTGTGTGTAACTCAGTGAGCCTACCAGATTACAGATAATTTTTCCTGTTAAGCATTTTGAATCACCATCTCTCACTAATAGCATGCAAAGCACTGGAAAAATGCTCTCAATACAACTGTTGATTGATGGCTCACGTCATGATGGGCAGAAATACATTTTGAAAGATGGGGACCAAATTGTAATCTTCTCTCCCTTTCCTCTCTTAAATCTCAGCACACTTGTCAAAATATGTTTTGTTTTCTTCCCTTCCGCTCTATCGCTCTCTCATAGATGGGCCACATCTGTATCACTGATTAAAGGTCAAAGGGCATCCAACTCATGACCTTAATCAGTGAGGCTTATCCCATTCCTTTTCCCATTAGATTCCATTCAGCCATTTTCTATACTCTAGCATTGGGCTATGTAACTATTTGTACAGAATTAATGTTGGTATAAGTCTAACTCATTCAGACAGCAGGCCAGTAGTGACTCTACAGAGGTTACAGGTGATTCTGCCCACTGGCAATGGGCATTAGGTAAATATTTTCCACTTCCAAGCGTCCACAAAACCAGACCCACTTCAGTCACATTCAAATCAGATGACTCGTCAATGACGTTTGTATTGGAATCCACAAGTGCAAAAGTGAACACACACACACACACACACACACACACACACACACACACACACACACACACACACTCTCTCTATCCTCTCCTCTCTATCCCCAGGCCCATCGAGGTTCTTCTGGCTGAGAGGGCACCTCAGTGTGACGCTCACTGACAGGTGAACTGAGTCATTCCAACCAACCACTATGTAAAAATAGACCCTGTTTCTCTCTGCCCAGATATATGACATGGAGGTCCTGTGATGAACATTTAGATTCTATAGGGGATGGGTAGCGTCCAATGGACGACATACAGTAGGTTAGCTAATGGTTTTCTGCTCAAGTCTCACAGCATTTCAGTGAATAAGAGCTGAGAGGTGTTCGTCTAGTCAATAAGGATTCATTGGCTCTGATATACTGTATCTCTCATGAATACAGACATCTCACTTTCAGTTTAACAAGGTTTATGTCTTCCTTTCTCTGGTTGCTTTTATTTATTTAACCTTTATTTAACTAGGCAAGTCATTTAATAACAAATTCTTATTTACAATGACGGCCTACCATGGCCAAACCCTAATGACACTGGGTCAATTGTGTGCTTCCCTATGGGACTCCCAATCATGGCCGGTTGTGATACAGCCTGATATCGAGCCAGGGTCTGTAGTGACGCCTCTAGCACTGAGACACAGTGCCTTAGACCGCTGCACCACTCAGGAGCCACTCTTCTCTTCCTGCTTCCTAGAATATTAGATAATCCTCTTTCAATTATCTCTCCTGTCCCTTTACAACATCAGACCCCGCCCACTGGGCCAATAATCCAATCAGGTTCTGCCCGTAGGTCCTAATGCACCACAGAGGGGATTAAGTAGAAGTTGCCTCTAACCACTGATACAGAATCAGATAATGTGGTTAAGGTTAGGATTCGGGTTAGGGTATGCTGATCCTAGATCTGTGGTAAAGCTGGGGTACCACCCTCCTACTTGTCCCTGATGGCATGAGTAGCAAATCAGAGTTGGGACTGGACATTGTATACTCCTCCACATCAACAGTAATGTGATGGCCATAGAAGTACCATGACTCAGAAAGAAAACATTCAGCGTTACCATGGCGGCTCCCATTACGCCCAGTCGTGACCTTCCACGATCCCACCTCGGTGATTCGATCAAATTCGCATGGGTATAATAGCCCCAAATGTAATTCTGACATAGTGCTGTAATGAACACATCAATCTGGACAACGTCCAGCCAGCCAGCACAGTAGGGAGTAGCTACAGATGTAGGATCTTCATTTGAGCCAGTTTGCTACATCAGGAAAATAATCCTGCAGGAACAGGAAATGTGAATTATTATGTGGATTATAATTAATGGACATTTTTGTAGGGGTTGATATCTTTTCGTAAGGGAAAATCAAGTCTGAAATTTCACAATGGAAATTACAAACTTCAGAAATCTTTTAAACCTAAAATACACTAAACTTTTCACATTTCCTGCATTTCGAATTAAGATCGTACATCTGTAGCAGCTTTGGAATTGGATATTAGGGATGGGGAGGACATACACTAAATATACAAAACTCAGCGATGCAATCTCCATAGACAAACATTGGCAGTAGAATGGCCTTTACTGAAGGGGTCAGTGACTTTCAACGTGGCACCGTCATTGGATGACACATATGGTGGAGGAGGAATAATGTTCTAGGGATGTTTTTCATGGTTCGAGCTAGGCCCCTTAGTTCCCCTTAGTGAAGGGAAATCTTAACTCTACAACATACAAAGGCATTCTCAACGATTGTGTGCTTCCAAATTTGTGGCAACATTTTGGGGAAGGTCCTTTCCTGTTTCATCATGACAATGCCCCTGTGCACAAAGCGAGGGTGTCAGAGATGTTATAGCCTATCGCCCTCAGCTCCTGTCCAACACACATAACCTATATATCCATCTGTCTCCATTACCGGTGATAGGAGAAGAGTCATTCTCCCTCTCCTCTATGTTCGGGTGGAGGCTGGTCGTCCTGTCCCAGACTATAGGGTTAGGCTACCACCCCTCCCCCTGTCTCTGACACTTTCACAGAGGTGAAGGAGAGAGGGGCTTATCAATGGGTGGATTTACATGAATAAAATGTGTCTAGTGGGATCTAGTTCTCTTCAACATCAGATTTGAATTGTTTATGTTTACACTAGCCTTGGATCTGGTGTGGTCAAAGCCATACATATACAGAACCAGTCAAAAGTTTGGACACACCTACTCATTCAAAGGTTTTTCTTTATTTTTACTATTTTCTACATTGTAGAAAATTAGTGAAGACATCAAAACTATGAAATAACACATATGGAATCATGTTGTAAAAAAAAAAGTGTTAAATAAATCAAAATATATTTTAGATTTTTCAAACCCTTTGCCTTGATGACAGCTTTGCACACTCTTGGAATTCTCTCAACCAGCTTCACCTGGAATGGTTTTCCAACAGTCTTGAAGGAGTTCCCACATATGGTGAGCACTTGTTGGCTGCTTTTCCTTCACTCTGCGGTTCAACTCATCCCAAACCATCTCAATTGGGTGGAGGCCAGGTCATCTGATGCAGTACTCCATCACTCTCCTTCTTGGTCAAATAGCCCTTACACAGCCTGGAGGTGTGTTGGGTCATTGTCCTGTTTGGACAGATTTCCACCGGTCTAATGTCCATTGTTCGTGTTTCTTGGCCCAAGCAAGTCTCTTCTTATTATTAGTTTCCTTTAGTAGTAGTGGTTTCTTTGCAGCAATTCGACCATGAAGGCCTGATTCATGCAGTGTCCTCTGAACAGTTGATGTTGAGATGTGTCTGTTACTGAACTCTGTGAAGCATGTATTTGGGCTGCAATTTCTGAGGCTGGTTACTCTAATGAACTTATCCTCTGCAGCAGAGGTAACTCTGGGTCTTCCTTTCCTGTGGCGGTCCTCATGAGAGCCAGTTTCATCATAGCGCTTGATGGTTTTTTCAACTGCACTTGAAAAGAAATGTTCCGCATTGACTGACCTTCATGTCTTAAAGTAATGATGGACTGCTATTTCTCTTTGCTTATTTGAGCATTACTTGCCATAATATGGACTTGGTCTTTTACCAAATAGGGCTATCTTCTGTATATCATTCTGTATATCACTCAAACGCATTAAGGAAAGAAATTCCACAAATTAACTTTTAACAAGGCACACCTGTTAATTGAAATGAATTCCAGGTGACTACATCATGAAGCTGGTTGAGAGAATGCCAACAGTGTGCAAAGCTGTCATCAAGGCAAAGGGTTGCTACTTTAAAGAATCTAAAATATATTTTGATTTGTTTAACACTTTTTTGATTACTACATGATTCCATATGTGTTATTTCATAGTTGTGATGTTTTCACTATTATTCTACAATGCAGAAAATAGTAAAAATAAAGAAAAACCCTGGAATGAGTAGGTGTGTCCAAACCTTTGACTGGTACTGTATATACCTGCTTCATGTGTGATACTGCGTTCGTAACCAAGTGGGAAGGAGGAATTTACCACATACGAGTAGGAAAAATCCACTTGAATGGCCTTCAAACTGGTAATTACTAGTGGAACACTCATCTATCATCCCAGAGCTCCGACTGCTCCCACCTATTAAGGAAATTACCAGTTAAATGTAACAACAAAACATTATTTATAAACATCTATCTATTCATTTTTTTAACTCTATAATTTGTTTACAAGCATGATAGCTGTACATTTAGTTTATGGTTATCGCAGCTTGTTGGCTGTTAGTCAGTGGAGGCTGCTGAGAGGACGGCTCACAATAACGGCGCAAATGGAATGGCATCAAACACATGGAAATCATTGAAACCACGTGTTTGTTGTTGATACCTTTCCACTTATTCCGCTCCAGCCATGACCATGTGCCGTCCTCCCCAAGTAAGGTGCCACCAACCTCCTGTGCTATTAACGTTTCTCAATGAGTTCAAAGCACGTGAATGCATCCAACTGGTATTTATGACTTCACAACTTGTAAATTCCCACCTCCCACTTGGTTATGAATGCAGCCAAAGATTGTCTATTATATTGACAAAATAATCGAGTGACCACTTTAAGAATGGAAATGCATGTCCTCAAAGATTGAAAGCAGGTGTGAAGAAGCGAGATCAGGTGGGGCCATTCTAGCCAATGAAAGGGCAGATATGCGCGTGAACAACAGGCACAACTCCGATAGTCTTTTTTGTTGTTGTTGCTGAAATGCCACGTGCGCCCATTTATATGAGTGCATTCATAACAACCTAACCATTGCGAAGCGACGTAGCAAATTAGCTATAAAACATTTTGTTGACCAAATTCGACACTCTCATTGACCTCCATACAACAACAACAAAAAATCCTCACTTTGTGGTCTTATTTTCGTGGACTGATTTTGAGCGGCCTAAACCCTCTCTTCCTCTCTGATGCAGCAAATGTGCAGCTATAAACATACCATAAATACCATAGTATATAGACAAAGAAAATAAGGATAGAAATTCAAACTATACAGGAGCTTCTCATCTAAACCATATTGCACATAGTGTTGCACACTTGATTAATGCAATGATTCACAAAATGTGTGGCTATTTTAACAAACAAACATACAAGAACGTTTTGGGGAAACGCCAATTCATTTGGTTTTTCCAAAATTCATTACATGTAAAAATGTCTAAACAAATTAAGTTGAGCAAAAAACATGAAATGCATTTGTTCAAATAACATGTAACGATCATCAGTCCATCAATTTGTCAGCCAGTCAATCAGTCTTGGTTAGTCTGGTGGGGTGGTTGACGGTGTGTTAGTGTCTTTGTGTTGGGGGAGGGGAGGGGAGGACAAGGGGTTGGGTCTGAGTTGGCAGTTGTGGTTGGTCGGTGCTACGTCCAGGGTTGGTGCTGGTGTTGGGGCTAGGACCGGGAAAATCCTGGGTTGGTGTTGGGTCCGGGTTGGAAATCCTGCTGGTACCAGGGCTGGAAAACCAGGGGTTGGTGCTGGGACTGTGGGCCTGAGAAAAACAGGAATCGGGAACCAGGAAACGAGAAACTGGGGCCGGTGCTGGGTCGGGATCAGTCGTTTTGGGGAAACGTGTTGTTCAGTACAAACCTTTCCACTACGTAGCAAACGTTCTAGCGAACTGAACGCACCTGTGGTGTGGGAGAGCTGTTTTTTGTTTTTAATTGAACCTTTATTTAACTAGGCAAATCAGTTCAGAACACATTCTTATTTACAATGACGGCCCACCCACACGACCTAGACATCTCTTAAAGAGAGATTTGAATCTAGATCTGTCTCTTTACACAGCACAAATATCTCTCCTGAACCTTGTTTGTGTCATCAATAGTGTAAAGAAGGCCTGCTCTAAATCACTACTCATTACTCAGTCCCTGACCAATAAACTGTCACCAGCTGGGACACCAGCCCCACCCCCATCCCAGATACACCCTTCAGTGTCCCCTGTGACAAATTGTGGGTGGAGAGGCTGAGGCTGTCCTTGAGTTACAACCCACCATAGTCCCTACAGACCCAGTCATAAAATACATCTTTCAATAATAGCATAGCGCATGCAGGTTTAGGGGCGTTTCTGTCTTATATTCTAGCTCTTTCTTAGAGACTGCAGTAGACCAATAGTGCTGGTGTTAGTCTCAAAATGTATTCATTTGGATTAAAAGTCAGCGCAAGTGAATCATATTTGTCGCATTAAGTGTGCAGTAAACTCTATGTGCTGTTTCATTGATGAAGAAAGCACACGTTTGTTTTCCTGGTCACAAATGTCAATTCAACGTCTATTCCACGTTGGTTCAACTAATTGCATTGAAATTAAGTGGAAACAACGTTATGGTAACGGTGAATAACCGTTTGTGTGCCCAGTGGGTTGTTTGTTTTAGATTTTTTTGTTTACATAAAACATTTGTCCTGATGCAACTGCATAAAATAATGTCAATGAATGATTTGTGTATTCCGCGTCCATACAGAGCAAGCTGAATATGATTTTGAAATATGTCCCAGTTTCTAATCCAACAATGCTCACTCACTCCCATCAGAACTGTGCGTGCGCGAGCGTTGTAGCCTCTTCAGAGACACAGGAGAACAGCATTGAAAGAGAGAAGGAGAGAGGGAGAGAGGGAGAGGGGCAGAAACAAAACAAAAACAGACCATCTCTGATAAAATAGCGGCAGTTGCTGGAGAGGCAGAGATGTGCTGCTGCAGCACGCGCACATAAACACAAACACACAACACTCACACTCCGGGAAACGTCATTCTGGACTGGCACTGACTCCACGCTACAAGCAAGCACAGCCACAGGACGTATTGGGGTTCGTATCTAGATTGTGAGGCCAGACAGAAACCCGTGTGTTCGGCCTGGAACGTTGACAGTGCAGCCACGGTC
Source organism: Salmo salar (assembly GCF_965601325.2). Classification (NCBI taxonomy): domain Eukaryota; kingdom Metazoa; phylum Chordata; class Actinopteri; order Salmoniformes; family Salmonidae; genus Salmo; species Salmo salar. The sequence goes on along the minus strand of NC_138297.1, from coordinate 15,018,779 downwards.
TCCACCGCTGCGCTGGGACCGAATGGTAAAGAGACCCGGGAAAAGTGACAGCGCGAACGGGTTGTGAAGGAGACTGGATCATGGCTTCTTCTCCAATCCCAATCACTCCAGTATCGATGGAAGGATCGACACCGTCGCCCACTGTGAATGAAGCGCCCACCACTGCTCATCAGGTGGGTTGGATACATTTACTATCGACTTGGCTCTACATTGTTGCTAGAAGCCTTGTAATTGCAATGTATCCGCGTGGTTGATGTGGACCGTCTGCTGGAGGATGGTAGGGAAGACATTCCCCTGGTTACCAAATCCTCAAGGTGCTCCGCTTGAGCTCACGAAAACAAAGTTGTCCTGAAGCTTATTTGTTGCAATATTAGTGTGATTGTTAGCGGTCGCAGTGTATTTTGTGAATTTCTAGTATTATGGACGTTGCAACCTACCGGGAAAAGACGTCAGTTCAACGTCTAGTTTTGATTTACATTTGGTTGAGCTGTCAACTATTGTGAATTCACCGTGAAATCCCCGCACAATTTCACTTATTTAGGATTTAGGTGAAAATGTAGGTTAAAAAAATACAAATACCCTTGATTACTTTTTGCAAATACAATGAGTTTTCCACTTGATTCAACATCACGCATAGATGTTTTTGGTTGAAATGACGTGGAAACAACGTTGATTCAACCAGTAACCTATGCATTTCATTGAAGATTTATCACATCCAAAACAGACAGATTAACTATCCAAAATGCATGCTTTCTAAGGACAGTGTGCATTGTTGTTTACAGTTGACTTTACAGTTGATATTTGGACAGTGAATTTGTTTATGCCTCAGAGCACTGAATGGTGATTGGCTGACAGCCGTGGTATATCAGACAATATACCACGGGTATGACAAAACATGTCTTTTTACTACTCTAATTACGTTGGAAACCAGTTTATAATAGCAATAAGGTACCTCAGGGGTTTGTGGTATATTGGCCATGTACCACACCCCCTCGGGCCTTATTGCTTAAATAAACAGGTGTGTTGTCATGTCAAAGTCACTGGTTTTAAAGATGGGCTGCTGGCATTTTTCCATGATGTCCTGTAGCCGTTATTTTGCTGAGTGAGAGCGATGCATGAATGTTAAGCCGATAGCTTATCACGCTAGCCCAGGCTATTTCATGCAAACCAATTGGCATTGAATCTTATTTGCATCTCCTCTTTAGCCTATAATGACAACCTTTTTTCATTTGCACGACAGTCGCCGGTTTTGCAACTAGGTAGCCCAGCACATTGTAGAGCCTGTGTTTCTGCCCTCGAGCACAACACATTCGTAACATATTGTCCAAATTGGATTCACAACATATCATACGAAATGGATGACATAGTACACAATTGGATGATGTAGTACACAAAAAGGATCCCCATTAGCTGTTGCAAAAGCAGCAGCTACTCTTCCTGGGGTCCACACAGAACATGACATAATACAGAACATTAATACACAAGAACAGCTCAAGGACAGAACTACATACATTTAAAAACGGCACACACAGCCTACATATCAATGCATACACACAAACTATCTAGGTCAAATAGGGGAGAGGCGTTGTGCTGTGAGGTGTTGATTTATCTGTTTTTTAAACCAGGTTTCTTGTTCATTTCAGCAATATGAGATGAAAGGTTCCAAGCAATAATGGCTCTATAATACTGTATGCTTTTTGAATTTGTTCTGGATTTGGGGACTGTGAAAAGACCCCTGGTGGCATGTCTGATGGGGTAAGTGTGTGTGTGTGTGTGTGTGTGTGTGTGTGTGTGTGTGTGTGTCAGAGCTGTGAGCACCACTTTCAAAACTACTGGCTGAAATTATACATAAGTTCTGGAGCATGTGAATGTTTACATGCCTGCTAAATTGGGGTGGTTGTGTTAAAGCAGCCATGGCATGAAAAATTGATGTCACTTTGCATATGAGGAAGAGTTTTGTGCTGAGGGCTGGGTGGGTTTTAGTTGTCTTTTGACATTGTCTGCTATGTAGAACAACCCTAAAAATAGAAAGACTCAAAACACCATGCTTGTGTAATAAAACCATGAAAAGTATTGCACCTAAGCTGAGATCTGGTGTTTTGAATATAAACCCAATGTAAATGTTTTAATACTCAGAATGTGGTTTAAAATAGAAATGAAGTATTCTAAAACACCCAAAGTGGTTCTTCAACCTGAATATTGGTGTGAAGAGATTGTTGTGAAAATACTTTCGGGGGTTTTCAAATGCATGGAAAAGGCAGCATCAAAACATAAAAACGGTGTTTCTCATCCAATTAATGGTTTATAAATGCAAAATGTTTATAGCCTAAATATTGATTGATGATAAGGGCCAGTGGAGATTTATTTTTTTGTGGAATTCCACCTTTATTTTTTCAATGCTTTGTTTAGACATTAGAAACAGGAGGGGCAGTAAGATAGTAAAATTCCAACGAAATGTACTGTCTCAAAGTGTCAAAATATTTTTCTATATGTCATAGGCGTCATAAGGATTGGACCAAGGCACAGCGGGTAAAGTGCTCATCTTCTTAATTTATTTAAAGAAAACATTTAAACAAACAACGAAAACAGTTCCATAAGGCTCCCAGGCTATACAGAAAATAACCACCCACAAAACACAAGTGAAACAAACACAACTAAATATGGCCTCCAATTAGAGACAACGACAACCAGCTGCCTCTAATTGGAGGTCATTGCCAAAACCCCAACATAGAAATAGAAAACTAGATTAAAACATAGAACCTAAACCAAAAACACCAAAACAAACACCCCCTGCCACGCCCTGACCAAAATACAATGACAAATAACCCCTTTTACTGGTCAGGACGTGACAGTACCCCCCCCCAAAGGTGCAGACCCCGAATGCACCTGAAAAACAACAACCCCACAAAACAACCCCAAACTTAAAGGGAGGGAAGGGACAGTCGTTGACGGTCCCTGTGCTACACCCCCCCCTTGCCAATCCTCCCACTATGGAGGTGGCTCTGGGCGTAGCTCCCGTTCAGAAGACTCTGGGCTGCGCGGCATCGCTAAAGGCCCCTGGCTGGGGAGCGTCGCTGGAGGCTCAGGGCTGTGCTGGGGAATGAAGGCTGCCGTGCGTAGAGCAGGCACAAGGTAAACTGGGCCGAGGAGACGCACTGGAGACCAGATCCGTTGTGCCGGCGCACTTCTTCCTGGCTGCCGGCCAACTCTCGCCCAGCAACGCTGCGGAGCCCTTACTGGCCACACCGGACTGTGCGTGCGTATGGGCGACACAGTGCGCATTTCTGCGTAACAAGGTGCTTGCTTGATCCGTCGCTCCCCATAATAAGCACTGGGAGTTGGCTCAGGTCTCCACTCTGACTCTGCCCAACTCCCCGTGTGCCCCCCCCCCCCCACAAAAAAATTGTTTTGGGGGATGCCTCTCGGCCTCATGTAGCTCCCTTAATTTCCTCTCCCAGAAACGTCGTTCTGCCTTTGTTTAAGTGTTTTCTTGGTCGTGATCCTTCTCCTCTGTGCTCCAATCCCCGCTGCTTGGTGGGTGGTTCTGTCATAGGCGTCGTAAGGATTGGACCAAGGCGCAGCGGGTAAAGTGCTCATCTTCTTAATTTAAAGAAAACACTTAAACAAAATAAACAAACGACGAAAACAGTTCAATAAGGCTCCCAGGCTATACAGAAAATAACCACCCACAAAACACATCTGAAACAAACAAACACAACTAAATATGGCCTCCAATTAGAGACAACGACAACCAGCTGCCTCTAATTGGAGATCATTGCCAAAAGAAATAGAAAACTAGATTAAAACATAGAACCTAAACCAAAAGCACCAAAACACACAAAACAAACACCCTCTGCCATGCCCTGACCAAACTACAATGACAAATAACCCCTTTTACTGGTCAGGACGTGACACCATATTTATTCATGTAAATCCTTTCAATGTTTTGTTAATTTCATTTGAAAATAATGTAAGAATAAATCCAACTTAAAACCTGTTGAGGACAGACGTTCCGCTAGCAGAACTCCTCGCCAAATATCCAATGGTAGAGCGTGGCGTGAAATACAAAAACCTTAAAAATGCTATAACTTCAATTTCTAAAACATATTACTATTTTACACCATTTGAAAGATAAGACTCTCGTTAATCCAACCACATTGTCCGATTTCAAAAAGGCTTTACAGCGAAAGCAAAACATTAGATTATGTCAGGAGAGTACCCAGCCAAAAATAATCACACAGCCATTTTCAAAGCAAGCATATATGTCACAAAAACCCAAACCACAACTAAATGCAGCACTAACCTTTGATGATCTTCATCAGATGACACTCCTAGGACATTATGTTATACAATACATGCATGTTTTGTTCAATCAAGTTCATATTTATATATAAAAAACAGCTTTTTACATTAGCATGTGATGTTCAGAACTAGCATTCCCACCCAAAACTTCCGGTGAATTTACTAAATTACTCATCATAAACGTTGACAAAATACATAACAATTATTTTAAGAATTATAGATACAGAACTCCTTTATGCAATCGTTGTGTCAGATTTTAAAATAGCTTTTCGGCGAAAGTACATTTTGCAATATTCTGAGGACATAGCTCAGCCATCACAGGCTAGCTATTCAGACACCCGCCAACTTCAGGGCTCACTAAACTCAGAATTACTATTAGAAAAATTGGATTACCTTTGCTGTTCTTCGTCAGAATGCACTCCCAGGACTTCTACTTCAACAACAAATGTTGTTTTTGTTCCAAATAATCCATAGTTATATCCAAATACCTCTGTTTTGTTGGTGCGTTCAGGTCACTATCCAAAGGGTAACGCGCGAGTGCATTTCGTGACCAAAAAATTCAAAATGTTCCATTACCGTACTTCGAACCATGTCAAACGCTGTTTAAAATCAATTGTTATGCTATTTTTCTTGTAAAATAGCGATAATATTCCAACCGGACAATGTTGTATTCATTCAAAGACGAAAATAAAAAATGGCGAGGTCTCGTGAATGCGCATCTCCAGTCTCTCTGTCACCAGGCAGTCCACTGACAAACTGTGCTGCTGTTATCTGCCCAGAGACAGATGCCTCAATCCGGTTTCTGAAGGCTTTAGAGAGCCAATGGAAGCCTTAGAAGGTGTCACGTAACAGCTCAGATACTGTAATTTCGATAGAGATGCAACAGAAGGACTACAAATTGTCAGACAGGCCACTTCCTGCTTGGAATCTTCTCAGGTTTTTCCCTGCCATATGAGTTCTGTTATACTCACAGACACCATTCAAACAGTTTTAGAAACATTAGAATGTTTTCTATCCACATCTACTAATTATATGCATATTCTAGTTTCAGGGCAAGAGTAGTAACCAGATTAAATTGGGTACGTTTTTTTTCACCCGGCCGTGAAAATACTGCCCCCTATCCACAACAGGTTTTAATATGATGCTCAAAATGTACAGTTGAAGTTGAAAGTTTACATACACTTAGGTTGGAGTCAGTAAAAATATTTTTTCAACCACTCCACACATTTCTTGTTAACAAACTCTAGTTTTGGCAAGTCGGTTAGTACATCTACTTTGTGCAAGACACAAGGCATTTTTCCAACAATTGTTTACAGACAGATTATTTAACTTACAGTGAATTATATCACAATTCCAGTGGGTCAGAAGTTTACATACACTAAGTTGACTGTGCCTTTAAACAGCTTGGAAAATTCCAGAAAATGATGTCATGGCTTTAGAAGCTTCTGATTAGCTAATTGACATAATTTGAGTCAATTGGAGGTGTACCTGTGGATGTATTTCAAGGCCTACCTTCAAACTCAGTGCCTCTTTGCTTGACATCATGGGAAAATCAAAAGAAATCAGCCAAGCCCTCAGGAAAAAAATGTAGACCTCCACAAGTCTGGTTCATCCTTGGGAGCAATTTCCAATCCCCTGAAGGTACCACGTTCATCTGTACAAACAATAGTCCGCAAGTATAAATACCATGGGACCACGCAGCCGTCATACTGCTCAGGATGGAGATGCGTTCAGTCTCCTGGAGATGAACGTACTTTGGTGCAAAACGTGCAAATCAATCCCAGAACAACAGCAAAGGACCTTGTGAAGATGCTGAAGGAAACGGGTACAAAAGTATCAATATCCACAGTAAAACGAGTCCTATATCGACATAACCTGAAAGACCACTCAGCAAGGATGAAGCCACTGCTTCAAAACCACCATAAAAAAGCCAGACTTCGGTTTACAACTGCACATGGGGACAAAGATTGTACTTTTTGGAGAAATGTCCTCTTGTCTGATTAAACAAAAATAGAACTGTTTGGCCATAATTACCATTGTTATGTTTGGAGGAAAAAGGGGGAGGCTTACAAGCCAAAGAACACCATCCCAACCGTGAAGCGCGGGGGTGGCAGCGTCATGTTGTGGGGGTGCTTTGCTGCAGGAGGGACTGGTGCACTTCACAAAATAGATGGCATCATGAGGGAGGAAAATGATGTGGATATATTGAAACAACATCTCAAGACATCAGTCAGGAAGTTAAAGCTTGGTCGCAAATGAGTCTTCCAAATGGACAATGACACCAAGCATACTTCCAAAGTTGTGGCAAAATAGCTTAAGGACAACAAAGTCAAGGTACTGGAGTGGCCATCACAAAGCCCTGACCTCAATCCCATAGATACTTTGTCGGCAGAACTGAAAAAGCATGTGTGAGCAAGGAGGCCTACAAACCTGACTCAGTTACACCAACTCTGTCAGGAGGAATGGGCCAAAATTCACCCAGTTTATTGTGGGAAGCTTGTGGAAGGCTACCCGAAATGTTTGACCCAAGTTAAACAATTTAAATGCAATGCTACCAAATACTAATTGAGTGTATGTAAACTTCTGACCCACTGGGAATGTGATGAAAGAAATAAAAGCTGAAATCATTCTCTCTACTACTATTCTGACATTTCACATTCTTAAAATAAAGTGGTGATCCTAACTGACCCAAGACAGGGAATGTTTACTAGGAATAAATGTCAGGAATTGTGAAAAACTGAGTTTAAATATATTTGGCTAAGGTGTATGCAAACTTCCAACTTCAACTGTAAGTATCTTTCATGATAATCAAAGAGAGAAAATTGAGTGATTGAACTCATTGTAAGTCTTTGGTTTTAATCACCTTGCCACGTGACTCTGTTTTAGAGGATTGTGGGTAATTCATTTTTAGACTTTTTGATTCTTTCACACAATGTTGTATACATGTTTGAAGAAATAAATGTATATTTCCATATTAGTATTAAGTCCAGTGAGACATGAGGTGTAATGGATCATGATGAACGCATATCTAAACTGTCAGGCAAATTGACGTTCAGTGAGGACCTCACCCATTCCCACATGACTATCAACAGAAGCAAGTGCAGAATCCTGAGTTCTTGCAGTTCAACCTCAGTTAGTGCTGGTGGTTTGAACACTGTCCTTGACAATACCTGCTAAAGCTGTATAAAATGGAAAATGATCAAATACATAAAACAATGTTAACCATTAAGACACTAGACAAAGGGATCTAATTCTGCACCAAACAGGACTCTTTGGTGCTAACTTTTCTCTTAGTGTGCCCAGTCCCTGGCAAGGTGTTGCACAACTCTTGATTAAGTGGTGTTACAACACACCCTGTCATCTTTCAAAACATCTCAGGATGATGTGTTTCAGTACTCCAACAAAGTTAAGGTTTCGTCTCCTTCAAGTTGGTGGCAGCTCAATTGCCACTAGTTTTGGTGTTACTAAGCACTTCATTTTAACAGTGGATATTTTAAAGTTTCTTTATTGTTAAATTATATGCATGACAACAATAAAAACAAAACAAGCCCGTTCATCGATCTGACTATTAAATCACAATTTCAGTTCAGTGGGCCTGTATTCTATCCAAGGAAATTCATAACAAACTCTTGGCTTTCCCTGTACAAGCTAATTGCTGCTTATAGGTGTGGTTATTAAAGATAGTTTAAAAATAGGATATTGCGTACAACAGGACACAAAATCACTAAGCCTCAGTCCAGTAAACATGACGGATTAAGCATCTCTGTGTTCTATCGTTAGGTCTGTGTGAGGCTGCATGCTACATAGCACAGTTTGGTGCTGGTGCTCACAGAGAGAGAGAGAGCTGGAGAGAGCTGGCACAGTGTCATCCAGGGGACATGCACAGTTGTCCAGCACCATGGTAGCAGATTGTTTGGCAAAGCAGTCTCTCGAGAATATGGCACACACACAAGCACACACGCACATGGACGCATGCACGTCCATACACTCACATATACACACACTCACAATCACACATGCACTCAGAACCACACACATGCACCATACATGCAAACATACATACACACACACTCACAACCACACACACACATACTCACAACCACACACATACTCACAACCACACACATACTCACAACCACACACACACACACACATGCACTCACACTTTCACTCACTGCCATGCTATCTGCTTCACTCATTTCAGAAATGACTAGTATGCCTACAGGGCAGCATCTTCTGTGGGCTTTGGCCCCAAAGTGACAGAGCCTATGTTCAACCCATGTAGAAATACCATAAGCCTGTTGTTATTACTGTATTGTAATGGGTATACCTACACTCAGGTCCCCTATGGCATGGTGTTTAACATTATGAATAGGATTGTCTGACAGGCGATGGGGAGGGCGGAAGTGTGAGGTAAAAGGCAGTTTATCACCAGATCTGGTCCTGTTGAGGACATCTGCCACTCTTTCCTGCTCAGTTATGGTCAGATTGTGACAAAATCAGTACTGGCAATGGAAACGGTGACATGTGTGATGTGTGTGTGTGTGAATGCATATGTGTGACGTGTGTGTGTGTATGTGTGTGTGCGTTCATGTGTGATGTTTGTGTGTGTGTGAGAGAGCGAGACAGAGAGAGTGACATTGAGGGAGAGAAAGAAAAAGGGAAAGAAAGAGTCAAGGGTGAGGGGGCGAGAGCAACATGGATATCTTCGGATGAGTGTGATGATATTGTATTGGTAATGCTGGATCAGTTATTGTAGAAAACAGGACAGTTGTTTTGCAGAGGTCGTCATAGCAGCCGATCTGATTCTATTTCCTCAGTCGTTAATTGACAAATGGAGATTGATGAGGAGGATAAGGAGGAGGAAGATAAAGGCCTTAATGATTGATAAGGAGGGCCAGAGAGAAAGGAGAGAGAAGTGATGGAGGAGGGGAAGGAGAGCGAGAGTCCAGTTAAGGCCATAGCCTCCGCCAGAATCTGACAATATGATTCATCTCAATGACTTTTGTAATGATGTCATTGAAATCTCTGAGTCGATTTAGGCTTTTAGCAGAAAGCAGATCCCACCACCAGTTACCTCCTGCCACCAGAGACACAAGAGAACAGCATGGTCTCTATGTCCCATCTCCACAGTCTCTACCCATGACATCCACATAGTCTGCCATGTGAAAAAGAAATACAACTCCTTGATTTTATATTTCTCCCCATGAATCACAATGTAATAAATACATAACCGGGAATAAGCTATGGAACATTAGCTGTATTTGCATGAATTCCATTTGCCCAAAACTCAACTGAGTGAACAGTAAATAGCATTGGTGTATCACTCCCTCATCCTCATAGGGAAATTGATGTATGCCATAACGTAATTTAGATCATAGACATTCTCTTTCAAGTTTCAAGATTTATTGTCACGTGTACAAGTACAGTGATTTTTTTTTCTTTCTTGCTAGCTCTTTTCCCATCAATGCAGTAATCAATATCAGTAGTACATTTACGATTAAATAAAGTAAAGTAGAAAAAACCACGAGAAATAGAGAACGCTTATGTGCTGATTTTATGTGAGTGTGTGTGCGTGGCGTCAGTATGAATGTGTCTTGTGAGTGTGCATAGTTCGTGTAGCCATTTTGTTAGATATTTAGCACTCTTATGGCTTGGGGATAGAAGTTCTTCAGAAGCCTGTTGGTGTCAGACTCCGGTACCGCTTGCCGCGAGGAGGCAGAGAACAATCTATGGTTTGGGTGGCTGGAGTCTTTAACAAATTTCTGCGCCTTCCTTTCGCACGCCTGATATAGAGGTCCTGGATGGCAGGGAGCTCAGCCCCAGTGATGTACTGGGCTGTCCGCACCCCTTTCTGTAGCGCCTTGCGATCGAGGGTGATGCAGTTGCCATACCAAGCAGTGATGCAGCACGTCAAGATGCTCTCAGTGGTGCAGCTGTAGAACCTTTTGAGAATTTGAAGGCCCATGCCAAATCTTTTCAACCTCCTGAGGGGGAAGAGGTGCTGTCGCGCATTATTTATGACTGTGCGAGTGGACAATTTTTAGTTCTTAGTGATTTGGACATGGAGGAACTTGAAGCTCACGACCCGCTCCACTGCAGCCCCGTCGATGTGGATGTGGGCGTGCTCGCCCCCCCCCCATTTCCTGTAGTCCACGATCAGGTCCTTGGTCGTATTGACGTTGAGGGATCGGTTGTTTTCCTGGAACCACACTGCCAGGTCACTAACCTCCTGTAGGTTGTCTCATCATCGCCGGTGATCAGGTCTACCACCATCATGTCATCAGCAAATTTGAGTCCTGCGTGGCCACACAGTCGTGGGTGAACAGGGAGTACAGGAGGGGACTAAGCACACCCCCCTGAGGGGCCCCCGTGTTGTGGGTCAGCGTGGCAGAGGTGATGTTGCCTACCCTCGCCACCTGGGGTCGGCCTGTCAGGATGTCCAGGATCTGGTTGTGGAAGGTGTTCAGTCCCAGGATCCCAAGCTTGATGACGAGCTTGGAGGGGACTATGGTGTTGAACGCTGAGCTGTAGTCAATAAACAGCATTCTCACATAGGTATTCCTCTTATCTAGGTGGGTGAGGACAGTGTGGAGTGCAATTGAAATTGCGTGGTGTATGGATCTGTTGGGGCGGTATCCAAATTGGAGTGGGTCTAGGGTGTGTGAGATGATGGAGTTGATGTGTGCCATAACCAGCCTTTCAAAGCACTTCATGATTACAGATGTGAGTGCTACAGGGCGGTAGCCATTGTGGCAGGTAGGCATTGAGTTTTTGGGAACAGGAATGATGGCGGTCAGCTTGAGACATGTGGGGATTACAGACTGGGACAAGGAGAGGTTGAAAATGAACGTGAATATGCCTACCAGCTGTTCTGCACATGCTCTGAGAACATGCCCTGGAATACTGTCTGTCCCAGTGGCCTTGCGAGTGTTGACCTGATTTAAAAATCTTACTCACGACGGCCTCGGAGAGAGCAAGATCACCCAGTCGTCTGTGGTGACGAGGGCCCTCAAGCATGGCTCGGTGTTGTTTTTGTTGAAGCGTACATACAAATGCATTGAGTTTGCCTGGTAGAGAGGCATCGTTGGGCAGATCACGGCTGGTTCTTCCTTTGTAATCCGTAATGGACTGGAGCCTCTGCCACATGCGGCTGGCGTTGGAGCCTGTGTAATAGGATTCCATCTTGTTCCTATATTGTCATTTTGCTTGTTTGATGACTCTGTGGAGGTCGTAGCAGGACTTCTTGTACTTGTTCGTGTCGTCGGCCGTAGCCTCGGGGTTGGCTGCGATAGCCCTGTGTAGGGTAGCCCTGTCCTTTAGCTTAGTGCCAACCTCAGTGTTAATCCAGGGCTTTTGATTGGGGAAACAGTGAACCTTCACTGTTGGCACAACATCGTGATGCATTTCTTAATGAAGCCGTTGATGGAGGTGGTTACCTCATCAATGCTATCAGTGGAGTCCCAGAACATATTCCAGTCAGCGTTAGCAAAGCGGTCCTGTAGCGGACTATTTCTCTACGGAGTGCGTCACAGGTACTTCCTGTTTGAGTTTCTGCTTGTAGACAGGAAGCAGGAGTATAGAGTCATGATCTTATATGCCGAAGGGGGGACGAGGGAGGGCCTTGTATGCTTGCTTGTGGGTAGAGTAACAGTGGTCTAGGACTTTATCGCCCGTAGTGGCAAAGGAGACGTGTTGATGGGAGTTGGGCATCACGTGTCTTATTGACACAGAATTAAAATCAACGGCAACCAGAAAAGCAGCCTGTGGGTGCATGGTTTCCTGCTTGTTTATAGCCTCCTACAGTTTAAGTGCCAGCTTGTTATTTTTCTTGTCCTGAGGTGGAATATATATACAGCAGTCACGATAACAGCTGAAAGATCTCTCGGGAGGGTCAGCATTTGACCATCAGGTATTTCAAGACAGGTTAACCATTTGAGTCAGCACACCATTTGCTGTTGATGAAGAGGCCTACCCCTCCCCCTCTCGGATTTCCCTGAATCCAATGTCCTGTCCGCTCGGTGAATGTGGAATCCATTGAGTTGGATTGCCATGTTTCAGAAAAGCAGATAATATTGCATTTACGAGAGTCTCGTTGAGCCGCGATCGGAGGTCATCCATATTATAATCAAGTGACTAGAATGGAGGGTCAATAGAATGGAGGGAAGAGGTGGACGGTTTTCCCTTTGCCTTAATCTCACCAGGACTCCCCCTCCTGCCTCTTTTTCACCTGTGTTTCGTCTTGGGTAGCCTGAAAATTGGGTCGGAATTACACAAAGAGCCTAGGGCTCTTAGATCAGAGCTAGGGTCAATACCCTTTCAATTCCTGTCAGTTGAATTGAACATGATATTTTTATAAGACAAATGGAATTGACCCTATTCCAGATGGAATCAAACCCAATAATGGTCAGAATAACCACTTTGTCAGAGTATTTAGCATAGAATTAGGAATTAGAATAATAGCATCTCTATGGTATTGTAAATAAGAATCTGTTCCTAAATGACTTGCCTCGTTAAATAAAGGTTAATAAAAATAATAATAAATTAAATGGTATGTAGCCTATTAATGTGGTATAGACAGAAGAACAGTGCTGCTGTGTGTCAGGTTGACTTAGTAAATCCACTTTGTCCTGCTCCTTTCTCTCTCTCTCTGCCCTGGAGACATTTTGCAAAGTCATGCTTCCCTCTGCAGTTGGCATTGGTCTGCCTGCCATTACTTCCACCGTGAAACCACAAAGGGCATAAGGAGTCTGAGGCTATGTGTACACGTGTGTGTTTGTGTGGGTATGAAAGAGATTGTGTGTGTGGTCAGTAATCTAATGGTATATGTGTGTGTGTGTGTGTGCATGAGTGTGTGTGTGCATGAGTGTGTGTGCATGAGTTTGTGTGCATGAGTTTGTGTGTGAGTGTCTGTTCACAGTGGACCCCAAACCAATGCTATGTGTGTGGGTTTATGTGTCTATGTTTGTGTGTATATTTTCTTAGTGTGTGACAGTTTATGATTTTCAGTCACGTTGTTATCTGTGTTTTTGGTCTCCAGGTCGCCTAATGCAGCGTATCCAAGGAGACGTGAGGGAGAGTGCGTCATATGCTGCATGTTTTGCCCCTATTTTGGGAGGTTTATAGTGAGTTTAGACTCAGGTTAAAGTTCTTTGCTAAAGGGTGTAGTCTCTCTACTGCAGCAGAAGCCCTGCATGCGTCCTCCTGTCTCACCAATCTGTGGATATGACTAAGCATTTTATTCTGACTTTAGCAGTTGCCAAGGCTCAAGACGATGTATGCTGCACATGCACGACACAGTAATAAGATGCTTACACATTTTGTCTTAGTTGTCAGCTTTGCGGTCTCATCCCAATTGGAATCCTGGCTATAAATCATCGGGTGCAGGGGTGTCAAACATATTCAACGGAGGGCCGAGTGTCTGCAGGGCTTTGGTTTTTCCTTTCAGTTAAGACCTAGACAACCAGGTGAGGGGAGTTCCTTACTAAGACCTAGACAACCAGGTGAGGGGAGTTCCATACTGAGACCTAGACAACCAGGTGAGGGGAGTTCCTTACTAAGACCTAGACAACCAGGTGAGGGGAGTTCCATACTGAGACCTAGACAACCAGGTGAGGGGAGTTCCTTACTGAGACCTAGACAACCAGGTGAGGGGAGTTCCTTACTGAGACCTAGACAACCAGGTGAGGGGAGTTCCTTACTGAGACCTAGACAACTAGGTGAGGGGAGTTCCTTACTAAGACCTAGACAACCAGGTGAGGAGAGTTCCATACTGAGACCTAGACAACCAGGTGAGGGGAGTTCCTTACTAAGACCCAGACAACCAGGTGAGGGGAGTTCCTTACTGAGACCTAGACAACCAGGTGAGGGGAGTTCCTTACTGAGACCTAGACAACCAGGTGAGGGGAGTTCCTTACTGAGACCTAGACAACCAGGTGAGGAGAGTTCCATACTGAGACCTAGACAACCAGGTGAGGGGAGTTCCTTACTAAGACCTAGACAACCAGGTGAGGGGAGTTCCATACTGAGACCTAGACAACCAGGTGAGGGGAGTTCCTTACTGAGACCTAGACAACCAGGTGAGGGAGTTCCTTACAGAGACCTAAACAACCAGGTGAGGGGAGTTCCTTACTGAGACCTAGACAACCAGGTGAGGGGAGTTCCTTACTGAGACCTAGACAACCAGGTAAGAGGAGTTCCTTACTGAGACCTAGACAACCAGGTGAGGGGAGTTCCTTATTAATCAGGGACCTTAATTCATCAATCAAGTGCAAGGGTGGAGCAAAAGCCTGCAGACACTCGGCTCTCCGTGGAATGTGTTTTACACATGTTCTAATGTATAGCAAAAATGCTTGATTTTCCCTTGACCTGTGACATCATATTAATATGCCTCTAGATCCTCTAAAATGGGAATTGCCTAAAAGTTACAGAGGTGTAGCAAACAGTAGCATAGCGTTTTGTCACCAAAGCCCCATATACTATCCACCACTGCGACCTGTACGCTCTCATTGGCTGGCCCTCGCTTCATACTCGCCGCCAAACTCACTGGCTCCAGGTCATCTACAAGTCTCTGCTAGGTAAAGCCCCACCTTATCTCAGCTCACTGGTCACCAGAGCAGCACCCACCCGTAGCACGTGCTCCAGCAGGTATATCTCACTGGTCACCCCCAAAGCCAATTCTTCCTTTGGTCGCCTTTCCTTCCAGTTCTCTGCTGCCAATGACTGGAATGAACTGCAAAAATCACTGAAGCTGGAGACTCATATCTCCCTCACTAGCTTTAAGCACCAGCTGTCAGAGCAGCTCATAGATCACTGCACCAGTACATAGCCCATCTGTAAATAGCCCATCCAACTACCTCATCCCCATACTGTGTTTATTTATTTATCTTGCTCCTTTGCACCCCAGTATCTCTACTTGCACATACATTTTCTGCACATCTACCATTCCTGTGTTTAATTGCTATATTGTGATTACTTCGCCACCATGGCCTATTTATTTCCTTACCTCCCTTATCCTGTTTGTTTACTCCATGTGTAACTCTGTGTTGTTGTATGTGTCGAACTGCTTTGCTTTATCTTGGCCAGGTCGCAGTTGTAAATGAGAACTTGTTCTCAACTAGCCTACCTGGTTAAATAAAGGTGAAATAAAATGTAAAAAAATAAATAGGCTGTGACAGGTTTGATGGAGACAGCTGTCTGCATATCAGTTCTGAGTGTTAAGAGTACCCAGCTTCACACGTCTCATAGGGCGCGAGGGTGTTGTTACTACTATAGCCCTGGTTATGAACACACAGTGAGAGATGCCCATTCACAGCCTTAGGAAGCAATTAACCCTGTTTCCAAAACCGTTGAGCTAATGGTGGGTATTTATTCATTCATCCATTCATTCATCTATTCATTCATTCCCTCCTCCTCTTTTTCTCTCCCTCTCTCGCCATCCCTTTCTCTATCCGTCTCTCACTCTCTCCACCTCTCACTCTCTCCCTAGGACTTTGGGACTCTTATTCTAGGACGTGACCAATTGTCTATTAGGTGTGAAATAAGCATGATGACTCTGAGGGAAAGACCAAGTAGAGAGAGGTAGAGAGAAACCAGAGAGAGAGCGAAACCAGAGAGAGAGAGAAACCAGAGAGAGAGAGAAACCAGAGAGAGAGCGAAACCAGAGAGAGAGCGAAACCAGAGAGAGAGCGAAACCAGAGAGAGAGCGAAACCAGAGAGAGAGAGAGAGCGAAACCAGAGAGAGAGAGAGAGCGAAACCAGAGAGAGAGAGAGAGCGAAACCAGAGAGAGAGAGAGAGCGAAACCAGAGAGAGAGAGCGAAACCAGAGAGAGCGAAACCAGAGAGAGAGAGAGAGCGAAACCAGAGAGAGAGAGAGAGAGCGAAACCAGAGGAGAGAGAGAGCGAAACCAGAGAGAGAGGAGAGCGGAAGAGCGAAACCAGAGAGAGAGAGAGAGCGGAAGAGCGAAACCAGAGAGAGAGAGAGAGCGGAAGAGCGAAACCAGAGAGAGAGAGAGAGAGAGCGGAAGAGCGAAACCAGAGAGAGAGGAGAGAGAGAGCGGAAGAGCGAAACCAGAGAGAGAGAGAGGAAGAGCGAAACCAGAGAGAGAGAGAGAGAGAGCGGAAGAGCGAAACCAGAGAGAGAGAGAGAGAGCGGAAGAGCGAAACCAGAGAGAGAGAGAGCGGAAGAGCGAAACCAACGAGAGCGAGGAGAGCGGAAGAGCGAAACCAAAGAGAGGAACCAAAGAGAGAGCGGAAGAGAGAATCCAAAGAGAGAGGATTATGTTGATGACCGTTAGGGGTGAAGGTGAAGTCTTGTGTCGGCTTCTTCAATGAGGCACATTCGCTAGATCGCTATCTACGTAGCTCCTATATACCCTGTTCTCCCACTCATGTATTCCCAAGCTAGCAGACCTGTAAAAGTGGGTGGTAGGCTAATCGCTAATAGCATATTTGTATTGGTGTGGGATCAAAGTGGCTATGTAACCCACCCTCGAGGCACAGTGTTTCAAACATATCTCACATTTGTAGCATGCCTTCGCTCTGCCCCCTCTTGAGAGCTGACGGATGGTGTGTGTGTGTGCGCGTGTGTACGTGGAGTATGTTAAGTGGAGTTCAATGTAACGGAATGCGCTAACAGCGATCGATAGCATCGAGTGGGAACCGGAGGCCCTTGTTGCGCGCTTGTGCGTGTGTATGTCTGTGCATGTGCGCACTGTGTGTGCGTATGTGGATCGTTGCCTGAATGGCTGTCTGTGTGAAGTGGCCCCTGTGAAGACCCCTAGGGGACAAAGACAGTGCTTGTGTTTATGGCTGAGAGGCGTGCCCACCGGGGGTTTGTCTCTTTCCCAATAAAATACAATCAGGCGTTTGATCGGACGTTTTTTTTTTTTTAAAGTGTCTCCAGGTTTTTTGTTTGGCCTCGAAGACATTCTTCTGGGGCTTTCTGGATGGCTGACAGCTTGGGTTTGACCACCAGTGTCTGGTGTTTCTAGACTCTCATAGAGAGGCAGAGGAAAAGTCTGGAGTGGAAGAGGGCTTTACCGAGCAGCTCTGTCTTTGGTCAGTCAGTCAGTCAGTCAGTCAGTCAGTCAGTCAGTCAGTCAGTCAGTCAGTCAGTCAGTCAGTCTTGTAGTCCCTCTAAACCTACTCAGAGTTGAATAATTAGATTTAGCTTGTTTGATTTAGCTTTAGGATTACAGGCATCAAGTGCTCTTTGTGATGATTGTCTACGTTAATGGAATAAAAGCAGTTTTCGTTTAACGTCATATCGTAGTGTGTGTGTCTAAACACAAAGAAAATGTTTTAAAGAAGTTCTGCAAAAGTATGAGCCTCTCAGTAATCAAACACTTCACAATAAGCCTTTAAGTCTGTAAATTAAAGAAGTAAATCTTAGGGATTATAGCTAGGGCTGGGCGATTTGGCCTAAAACTCATATATCCATTTTTTTCAAACTTATGGGCAATTCAGGATATACACTACCTGTCAAATGTTTTAGAACACCAACTCATTCAAGGGTTTTTCTTTATTTGTACTATTTTCTACAATGTAGAATAATAGTGAAGAAATCAAAACTATGAAATAACACATATGGAATCATGTAGTAACCAAAAAAGTATTAAACAAATCAAAATGTATTTTATATTTGAGATTATTCAAATAGCCACCCTTTGACTTGATGACAGCTTTGCACACGCTTGGCATTCTCTCAACCAGCTTCACCTGGAATGCTTTTTGAACAGCCTTGAAGGAGTTCCCACATATGCTGATCACTTGTTGGCTGCTTTTCCTTCACTCTGTGGTGTGACTCATCCCAAACTATATTTTTTTCTATAAATAAGCTTTGTACAATTAAACATCAAATACACTGCATTTAAACAGTCAGCAAAAATCTAATGAATTCAGAGCTTGTGTAATGATACCTAGGTACATATAAGCCTTCCACAGACCCACTAATCATTACATTATTTTATCTAAATAATTGTACCTGTTTTTTTTTGCAGTAATCACTGATCTGGCTTTCAGGTCTGTCTGTATAAAATCATATTTTGTTGCAAATTTAACCAGAACCATGCATAATGCAGATTCACTAATAATGTAGCAATCTCTCAAGCACAAGCCCATGTGCTAGTGAGTAGCCAGCTAATATTTATATTTCAAGTTTAGCCAACTTGGATCAAGGTGTAATTATTTCAAAAGCTCTGAATTCACCTAACAAGACAAAACAGTTCATTTGTTATGAACACACCCTTCTGTCTGTCTCCAACTGTTTGAACAGCATGCTAGCCTGTCCATTTTGTTCAAATGTTGAAATCAAATGACTTACCTTATTTTTCAGAATGAGAACGAGTTGCCAATTCCTATATATAATTATTTAATGCTTATTGCACATTTATAAAACACAGATGAAACCGATAGTACAACAATCTTTATTTGACTAAAATGCTGCTAGCGATGTGTGGTACCATAATGCGTACGCGACAAACTGAGCATTCATTTTCCAGAGTGAGTGTTCATTGGTACATCTGTTTTAGTAGTGTCTGCTCTGGTCGAAATCTGAGGTGTTAAGATATTAACAGAGTATGGTTCAACAGGTTAACTTCTCCTCTACTACAGTAAAATAATGTGTCCATGTGTTTCAGTGTCCATATGACCAATTCTGTTGGACCAAACCTCAAATGCAAATAGCGAATTGAAACCGTTTGTCAGAGAGGAAGAAATGATCTCTCTTTGTTGTTGTGAGTGATAGGGGGGTGGACTTGGGAGAAAGAGGCAATGCGAGAGGTTTCACTCTCTTCAAAATCTGTCCAAAATTAGCCCAATGCATTTCTATGTGCTTAATTTGAACCTAAACTTGTCGACTGCCTTCCCGCCTTTGCGATAACGACTCCCATTGTCAGGGCGGAGACATGAGCGTCTCATCATTATATACAGATCTCTGGTGTAAATGGGAAGGGCGCAGCACAGGAGCGAACGAGGCGAGACAACAAAGAAAACATGAGAACAAGCGGACATAAACTCATAAAAATGACAAATATCGTGCAAAAAAATTCATTCGAACTAATTCGATATATTGCCCAGCCCCAATTATAGCCTCTAACACGGTAATTAGTATTACAATAGTTCAAAGTAGCTCAAAGACTGCATGCTTTTCTTTGGTTAACCTGAACAACAATATGCTTAAAACAGCAGCTAAATTACACCTCTCTTATCAAGTGGCCTGCAGGAATCTGAGGGGTCAGTGGGAAGGGGTCATCTCTAGGGGGTCTGGGGAGAACAGACAGCAGACAGTCAAGGCTTAAGGTCGTGGGTACAATAGACTTTATCAGGTCAGAATTGTATCAAGTAGTGTGTACTAGCAAATATATCCAAACACTCACACTGCTCTGTGTTGGATCCACAGCAGCACGTTTGACTCCATAGGGCAGTTGTAGGGATCATTAGGATGAATATGTTTTCATCTTCCTTCCAATGCTAATCAGCTGAGAGGAACCCATTGACAGCAACATGGTCTTTCAGAAGTTTCTGCAAGTGAGAAAATCAACAACAAAACAAACCCAAAGTTCCCTATAACGAATGGTTTGATCGCCCAGAAATGCCACGAGCTGTGATAGCTGGCTAGTGTCCTTATCATAACAGACTCCACTAAGTGGGGTTGGTTTTATGAGTTTGTGAAGTGCGTGTTGGCAAAACAGAAGTGGTTTTGTGTGTCTGAGTGTGTGCACAGTATCAGTACTAGGACTACCTTGGCATCACTCACAGGCCTGCTCTTAGCTCTACCAGTCCTTGATTACCCACACCAAACACCAGAGCTCTTTGGCTGCTTTTAAACATATTCTTTTGAGTCGCCAAACAAACCATACAACTAGATTTCAATGAACAGTTTAGAAAAGTCTCCTACAGTTCATTTAGTTTTGATCGGAGATCTCAAGTACGGACTGCATGTCCATTGCGTTGTCCATGGTCTCCTGCTGCAGTACAGCTCATCTATCCAAACCTGTTCAGCTGACCGTTCCGCAGCTTGCCTTTCTGCCTTTGAATATCAACAATGCCTCACACACGCAGGAAAGCACGCACCCCTCCCTGTATCAAGGCGTTATTTACGACCCTCCTCCTGGATATCAGTGAGGGGTAATGGCCGCGTGGCGGACCTTGAAGTGAAGGTTAAGGGCCTGAGTGGGAACTGCCAGTGTTTTTGAGCATCTATTATAAGAGGTTGTCTGGAGCATCCAGAGATCAATACACACCTGATGAGATGCCTGTCCTGTCTCTGATTGGTTAGCACTAGGCTGTGCACACTACACAGAAGCTGGTCAATCCAGGGTACTCCTGTAGTCGTTTTTCATATGGCGTCTTCCATTTTTCCATTTTAGTCATTTCGCAGACACTCTTATCCAGAGCGACTTACAGTAAGTAGTGAGTGCACACATTTTCATACTTTTTCGTACTCGTCCCACGTGGGAATTAAACCCACAACCCTGGCATTCCAAGCGCCGTGCTCTACCAACTGATCCACACGGGACCATTCCCCAGTTCTTATTCTAATTAACCTCCTGGAGCACATTCATTACACTCAAGCGTGCGTACAGAAGTACGTACTTGCACACACACGAACAAACACACACACAAATCCCACCTCAAACACACACTCTTATTCTCTTCATTTTCTGATGAAGTGGTAGTAAGATGCCAGACCTGGAGATTGGCCGAAGTGACTGGTAGCATGCTCTGGGGTGTGTGTGCTGGCGAGATTACTTGGCAGAAAACTTGGACATTTCTGTGCACTGAATGCATAAAATCCCATCTCTGAGGATTTGAAAGTGAATTCTCCATTGTTTCAGTTTCAGTGGAATGCGGTGATTAATGTCCGATGGTTCCACAGTTAAAAATAGATTATTTCAGAACTTGGTGGATATAATG
The DNA here is from genome assembly GCF_965601325.2 of Salmo salar. Taxonomy (NCBI): domain Eukaryota; kingdom Metazoa; phylum Chordata; class Actinopteri; order Salmoniformes; family Salmonidae; genus Salmo; species Salmo salar. Next base: position 14,997,560 of record NC_138297.1, on the reverse strand, counting down.
CTCTGTGTGTGTGTGTGTTGTGCACTTTTGTCCGTGCATCTATGTGTGTAGAGTTGTTGACTAAGACTGAAGCCCAGTGTTTCCCAACGCTGGCACAGGACACTGTCTTTTGTGTGTACGACTTCATGAATCTGTCTTGGCTGAGCTACTGTCGGTCTGTGTGACACACCACAGCTTCACATCTTAATAGCTGCTTTTCAGCGTTGTGATTCTGAAGTCTCCTTTGAGGGAAACGGGCTTTGAGGCTTTTCAGATGAAAGTTAATGCTGGTTCTTTGCCCCTGATAAGTAGGCATGTTGGCATAATGTTGTCGTAGTGAGAATAAGATGCTAAGAACTCTGGTAGTGTCCCTAGTACTCATATATTCTTATAGTTTTTATAACAATGGTTTAGCCTATATCTTTGTTGGTGAATCCTATGGTTTAAGGAGTAGGCTAAAGGAATGAATTATTTTGTTGGGGATTTACTTATATTTCTCAATCCAGTTTGATTCATAACTGTTCACATTCAGGCCAGCTGGGCTTTCCTACACACAGTGAATACAAATTGAATTCTAAATCTATGCCATTTAGCAGTCTACTGTGGCGGTGATCCATTAGCAGACTGGGGCACTGGGGAAGTGCTGATAAAGCTACCCCCAGAAAGAGTCACTGTTTCTGGGTAAGACTAATTGAGTCTACTCCTGGTGAGTAGTGACTGACTGGATAGACTGAACTGCATTTGGTCTTTAGTCATAACCTGGCTATATCTGACATACTGATGTCCATTTAGCCTTTAATACCCCTTACTAACACTTCCCTTACTAACACTGCCCTTACTAGCTCTGCCCTTACTAGCACTGCCCTTACTAGCTCTGCCCTTACTAGCACTGCCCTTACTAGCACTGCCCTTACTAGCTCTGCCCTTACTAGCACTGCCCTTACTAGCACTGCCCTTACTAGCTCTGCCCTTACTAGCTCTGCCCTTACTAGCACTGCCCTTACTAGCACTGCCCTTACTAGCACTGCCCTTACTAGCTCTGCCCTTACTAGCTCTGCCCTTACTAGCACTGCCCTTACTAGCACTGCCCTTACTAGCTCTGCCCTTACTAGCACTGCCCTTACTAGCACTGCCCTTACTAGCTCTGCCCTTACTAGCACTGCCCTTACTAGCTCTGCCCTTACTAGCACTGCCCTTACTAGCTCTGCCCTTACTAGCACTGCCCTTAGTAGCACTGCCCTTAGTAGCACTGCCCTTAGTAGCACTGCCCTTAGTAGCACTGCCCTTAGTAGCACTGCCCTTAGTAGCACTGCCCTTAGTAGCACTGCCCTTAGTAGCACTGCCCTTAGTAGCACTGCCCTTAGTAGCACTGCCCTTAGTAGCACTGCCCTTAGTAGCACTGCCCTTACTCGTCAACTTAACTAAGCATTCCGGTGAAAGGAAGACGTGGTTTTCCTCGTTGGGCCTTTGCTCTCACCCTAATTTGATTCTATTAAAGCATCCTCAGATGTCTGAGAGGGTAGAGGAGGTTGGAGAAGGAGCATGCTTTCTCCCCCTGCGATCTGGATTAGCTTAGTCTGTAATCCGATGAAGGGGGACTGCCTGAGTAGAAATTAGATGAGCATTTTGGAGGGTTAATCTATATGCTGAATTGGTATTAGCTGGAGTGCAGCGCTGGGTTTGTGATAGTGGGGTAGGGGGTATTGGGGTCATTACTGAGCTATTCTACATTGGTTGAGAGTATGTACCAGTGTATGTATAGAGGGGTGGTATCTAGCACGGGCCTCTGCGTGCCCATTCACTGCTGCCAGTCAGAGCATCTGATTGAGTCTCTTTCACTCTGATTCTCTCCCTTCATCCCTCCCTCCTTTCCTCTCTCTTTCTCCCTCCATCTCTGAAGTCTCAGCATTCAGAACTGCTGCCAGTAATTACCACACCAGGGATAGATATAGCTGAATCAATTTCTGTGGCTCCAAACTTATGATGTCAGTTTAGTGTGTTTTTGGTATTTCATGGCTATGTGTTTAATTGACGTGATATTACAGGTCTGAGAACAGCAGCGAGGTGAACCATAGCAGGAATCAACCGCAGGCATGGATGCTAGTGCCCTGTACATTTTAAGTGATTTATAACACATTAAATGTGTTTGTGTGAATAAATAACATGCCTCTCAGACAACTCTATTCATAATTAGTGGGAATTGCCTAACGAGCATGGAACTATAAATAACTAAACTATAAATAAACGATAAACTCTCTCTGTCTCTCTCTCTCTCTACACCTCTCATTCTGAGACGAAGCTGTTGACATTCCCCAGAGGGGTGTGTGTATTCATCTTCTCCACGTGTGTATGTTCACTGAACACGCTCTTCCTGGGTTGTTTTATCAACGATGTAGCTTTCAGTGTTAGGCAAGAGGATGTGAGGACTAGAGGTCGACCGATTAATCGGAATAGCCGATTAATTAGGGCCGATGTCAAGTTTTCATAACAATCGGTAATCGGTATTTTTGGCCACCGATTTGCCGATTTAGGCAAGTCAGATTAAGAACACATTCTTATTTTCAATGACGGCCTAGGAACGGGGGTTAACTGCCTTTTTCAGGGGGGATTCGGTGATTCGTTTTTGCAACCTTCTGGTTACTAGTCCAACGCTCTAACCACCTGCCTTACATTACACTCCATGAGGAGCCTGCATGGTAGGCTGACTACCTGTTACGCGAGGGCAGCAAGAAGCCAAGGTAAGTTGCTAGCTAGCATTAAACTTATCTTATAAAAAACTATCAATCTTAACATAATCACTAGTTAACTACACATGGTTGACGATATTACTAGTTTATCTAAGGTGTCCTGCGTTGCATATAATCGATGCGGTGCCTGTTAATTTCTCATTGAATCACAGCCTACTTCGACAAACGGTGTCACGGTTGTCGTCGGGTAAAGTGGACCAAGACGCAGCGGGGAAATGTGCACTCATCTTCTTTTATTTAAAGGGACAAAGAAGGTAAACCAAAATAAATACGTACACAAAAAAACACACAACGACTAAAAACAGGTTACTACTCTGGCCCAGAAACTAGAATTTGCATATTATTAGTAGATTTCGATAGAAAACACTCTGACGTTTCTAAAACCTGTCTGAATGGTGTCTGTGAGTATAACAGAATTCATATGGCAGGCAAAAACCTGAGAAAATTCCAAGCAGAAAGTGGAAAGTCTGAGAATTGTAGTTCTTCTTTTGATTCTCTATCGAAACTACAGTGTCTGTGGGGTGACGTTGCACTTCCTAAGGCATCCATTGGCTGTCTAAAGCCTTCAGAACCGGTTTGAGCATTTTCCTGTCACTGGGCAGATAATAGGAGCTCAGTTACTGAGTGGTCTGCCTGGCAACAAAGGGATTGGATATGCTCGGTCCCGCGAGCGCTCCCCTCCTTCTTTTCCTTCTTGAATGAATATGCTATTATCCGGTTGGAATATTATCGCAATTTTACGTAAAAAATACCATAAAGATTGATTTTAAACAGCGTTTGACATGCTTCTAAGTACGGTAATGGAACATTTTGACTTTTCGTCTCTCGTTCCGCGCTCGCGCGTTACCCTTTGGATAGTGACCTGAATGCACGAACAAAACGGAGGTATTTGTACATAAATATGGATTATTTCGAACAAAAACAACATTTCTTGTGGAAGTAGCAGTCCTGGGAGTGCATTCTGACGAAGATCAGCAAAGGTAAGAGAATATTTCTAATACTAATTGTGAGTTTAGGTTGCCCCGAACTTGGCGGGTGTCTGAATAGCTCACCGTGATGGCTGAGCTATGTACTCAGAATATTGAAAAATGTGCTTTCTCCGTAAAGCTATTTTAAAATCTGACACAGCGGTTGCATCCAGGGGTAGTCTATCTATAATTGTTATATATTTTGTCAACGTTTATGATGAGTATTTTTTGTAAATTGATGTGCACATTCACCGGACGTTTTGGTGGGAATACATTTTCTGAACATCACGCGCCAATGTAAAATGCTGTTTTTGGATATAAATATGAACTTTATAGAACAAAACATACATGTATTGTGTAACATAATGTCCTAGGACTGTCATCTGATGAAGATTGTCACAGGTTAGTGCTTCATTTAGCTGTGTTTTGGGTTTTATTGACATTGCTTGGAAAATGGCTGTGTAATTCTTTTTGTCTATGTACTCTCCTAACATAATCTAATGTTTTGCTTTCGAGGTAAAGCCTTTTTGAAATCGGAGAATGTGGTTAGATTAACGAGAAGTTTATCTTTAAAATGGTGTAAAATAGTTGTATGCTTGAGAAAGTTGAATTATGACATTTTGTTGTTTTTGAATTTTCCGCCCTGATATTTCACTGGCTGTGTCCCGTAGGCTAGCGTCCCACCTAGCCCATAGAAGTTAATATTGCCTGCTAACATGAAATTGTGTCACTGCTCTTGCGTTCATTGCCTGGCTCGTATTGAACTAATTTGCCAGAATTTTACGTAATTATGACATTCCATTGAAGGTTGTGCAATGTAATAGGAATGCCGGTTCCGTACTTCACTGAAAGAATAAACGTTTTGTGTTCGAGATGATAGTTTCCGGATTCGACCATATTAATGACCTAAGGCTCGTATTTCTGTGTGTTTATTATATTATAATTAAGTCTATGATTTGATAGAGCAGTCTGACTGAGCGATGGTAGGCACCAGCAGGCTCGTAAGCATTCATTCAAACAGCACTTTCGTGCGTTTTGCCAGCAGCTCTTCGCAATGCATTCCGCTGTTTATGACTTCAAGCCTGTCAACTCCCAAGATTAGGCTGGTGTAACCGATGTGAAATGGCTAGCTAGTTAGCGGGTGTGCGCTAATAGCGTTTCAAACGTGTCACGGCCCCTCCTCTGCAGTGCAGGGGCGGTTCCTCCTGCAGGCAGAGGAGGGTCGTTAGTGATTGGAGCCACCTGGGCTCAGGGTATTTAAACTGCTTCACTAACCACTCTTCTCTCTCTCTCTCTCTCTCTCTCTGCTCCTCCAGGTATGATCTTGTTTTTTTTGTTCCTTTGTAGTTTCCACTCAGTCATATTCACACACACAGATTCCTGCATCCCTGCACTTTACATACACCCTACATTATGACATTTCCACACCTCATTCCTTTTTCTTTGTTTAAAGTTAATAGTTTTTGGTTTATAATAAAGAACCTTTTTGATTGGCCTATACCTGTTGTTCGTGTCCCCTCATTTTTGCCATAGGCTATGAGCCGGCCTGTGACAAACGTCACTCTCTCTGAGACTTGGAGTAGTTGTTCCCCTTGCTCTACATGGGTAACGCTGCTTCAAGGGTGGCTGTTGTCGATGTGTTCCTGGTTCGAGCCCAGGTAGGAGCGAGGAGAGGGACGGAAGCTATACTGTTACACTGGCAATACTAAAGTGCCTATAAGAACATCCAATAGTCAAAGGTATATGAAATACAAATCGTATGGAGAGAAATAGTCCTATAATTCCTATAATAACTACAACCTAAAACTTCTTACCTGGGAATATTGAAGACTCATGTTAAAAGGAACCACCAGCTTTCATATGTTCCCATGTTCTGAGCAAGGAACTTAAACGTTAGCTTTCTTACATGGCACATATTGCACTTTTACTTTCTTCTCCAGCACTTTGTTTTTGCATTAATTAAACCAAATTGAACATGTTTCATTATTTATTTGAGGCTAAATTGATTTTATTTATGTATTATATTAAGTTAAAATAAGTGTTCATTCAGTATTGTTGTAATTGTCATTATTCCAAATAATTGTAAAAAATCGGCCGATTAATCGGCATCTGCATTTTTTAGGCCCTCCAATAATCAGTATCAATATCGGCGTTGAAAAATCATAATCGGTCGACCTCTAGTGAGGACGCTACATGGCTGCAGCTGTTTAGTTGCTGGTGAGACTGATGTCGTTGTTGGACAGCTTTCCAAATTCTATGGAGCTCAGATTCAGATGCACTTGACTACAGGGGTTTGGATGTGTGTGAGTTTTGCCATGATGCGTATTACAGTGGCCATAATCCTTCACTACCATTCTGTACTGTATTCTTTCTTCCTCCTATAAGCTTACAGTATGTAGTACAATCCTAAAAGCAGGCTTACAATGTTTTCCTGGTGTAATTGCTCAAGAAGTAATATATGGGCTGTGTGTGTCTGTTCTCTGTGTGGTCTAGGGGTATCTACAGGCTGTGGGTTCTCTGTGTGGTCTAGGGGTATCTACAGGCTGTGGGTTCTCTGTGTGGTCTAGGGGTATCTACAGGCTGTGTGGTCTAGGGGTATCTACAGGCTGTGTGGTCTAGGGGTATCTACAGGCTGTGGGTTCTCTGTGTGGTCTAGGGGTATTACAGGCTGTGTGTGGTCTAGGGGTATTACAGGCTGTGTGTGGTCTAGGGGTAACTTCAAGGTGTGTGTGGTCTAGGGGTATCTACAAGGTGTGTGTGGTCTAGGGGTATTACAGGCTGTGTGTGGTCTAGGGGTATTACAGGCTGTGTGTGGTCTAGGGGTATCTACAAGGTGTGTGTGGTCTAGGGGTATCACAGGGTGTGTGTGGTCTAGGGGTATCACAGGGTGTGTGTGGTCTAGGGGTATCACAGGGTGTGTGTGGTCTAGGGATATCTACAGGCTGTGTGGTCTAGGGGTATCTACAGGCGTGTGTGGTCTAGGGGTTCTACAGGCGGTGTGGTCTAGGGGTATCTACAGGCGGTGTGGTCGTAGGGGTATCTACAGGCTGTGTGATCTAGGGGTATCTACAGGCTGTGTGGTCTAGGGGTATTACAGGCTGTGTGGTCTAGGGGTATCTACAAGGTGTGTGTGATCTAGGGGTATCTACAGGCTGTGTGGTCTAGGGGTTCTACAGGCTGTGTGGTCTAGGGGTATCTACAGGCTGTGTGAGGGGTATCTACAGGGTGTGTGTGATCTAGGGGTATCTACAGGGCGTGTGTGGTCTAGGGGTATCTACAGGCTGTGTGTGGTCGTGGGGTATTACAGGCTATGTGGTCTAGGGGTATCTACAGGCTGTGTGTGGTCGTGGGGTATTACAGGCTGTGTGAGGTCTAGGGGTATCTACAGGCTGTGTGGTCTAGGGGTTCTACAGGCTGTGTGGTCTAGGGGTATTACAGGCTGTGTGGTCTAGGGGTATCTACAGGCTGTGTGTGGTCGTGGGGTATTACAGGCTGTGTGATCTAGGGGTATCTACAGGCTGTGTGGTCTAGGGGTTCTACAGGCTGTGTGGTCTAGGGGTATCTACAGGCTGTGTGGTCTAGGGGTATTACAGGCTGTGTGGTCTAGGGGTATTACAGGCTGTGTGTGGTCTAGGGGTAATTTCAAGGTGTGTGTGGTCTAGGGGTATTACAGGCTGTGTGGTCTAGGGGTATCTACAGACTGTGTGGTCTAGGGGTATCTACAGGCTGTGTGATCTAGGGGTATTACAGGCTGTGTGATCTAGGGGTATCTACAGGCTGTGTGATCTAGGGGTATCTACAGGCTGTGTGGTCTAGGGGTATCTACAGGCTGTGTGATCTAGGGGTATTACAGGCTGTGTGATCTAGGGGTATTACAGGCTGTACAGATTGTGTCTCTGGTCCAGCATTGGTATGGACTATGGTGTGTTTGTTTGGTATGTGTCCTCATTCTGTCTGGTAGTAGGCTTAATATGACATATCTCTCTCTCTCTCTTCTTTTCTCTCTCTTTCTCTTCTCTGTGTATGTGTTGGCTCAATGATAAATCTGGCAGTAGTACAGTATAGCCATTAATATACGTGTGTGTATGGGCGCTCTTGTGGGCTCAGTGTCTCGTCTGGCAGTTATAAAGGCTCTGTGTGTGTGCTGGCTACTCAAGTGGTATAGTAGTGGTGGGTCCTGATCCTCTCATCTCCATCGCTGAGCACAGAGGGGTGTGGGTGTGTACCTCATTGCCTTAACCTGCTGGCTTCTGGGACGGTCTCTGGTCTCTCTGTTGCTATTGACATGTGTGTTCATACACAGACACTTCCTTTATAATTTAGTTTGTTTTCGACCTTGATTTCAGTTCTGGTGTGGAGAATTCATCATAGTAGGATTGAGAGTGACCTACAGTATGTCTATGTCTTAGTAGTAAATCCTTCCCTTGATCCTTGGTCTTGGATTCCTGCCCAGGTATCCAGGTTGTCTGACAAAATGCCCAAATGTTGGTCTGTGCCAAATATCTTCTCTCTCTCTCTCTCTCTCTCTCTCTCTCTCTCTCTCTCTCTCTCTCTCTCTCTCTCTCTCTCTCTCTCTCTCTCTCTCTCTCTCTCTCTCTCTCTCTCTCTCTCTCTCTCTCTCTCTCTCTCTCTCTCTCTCTCTTTTCACCTCTCACTCTTTTTTCTCTCTCTCTTTTCACCTCTCACTCTTTTTTCTCTCTCCCCGTTTCTGCTATATTTTGTGTTTTGGATTTGTTCAATTTCTTTGAATGTGATGACGTCATAAGTAAATTAATTTTAGGAAAAAAGAGGAGTGGTATTCTATATCACGTTTTTGCTTTTCTGGAATTCAGAAATGAGAACCATGTGTCCGTCGCTTTCCTTCCTTCCTCTTTCTCTCTCTCTCTCTCTCTCTCTCTCTCTCTCTCTCTCTCTCTCTCTCTCTCTCTCAGGCTGTTTGGGATGGAATGCTCAGCACTGAGTTTAGAAATCTGAATAAAGAAAACATTTTCACTGCATAACCAATATGCACCCTGTTCAAAGTGGATTGTTATTTCAAAGACCCAAGACCACAAAGAATGGTTCACACACACAGAGACAGATCTCTTAGACAAGTTTCTCTGTTTTTGTGTCAGAATGACTGCACTCTTAGAAAAAGGGTTCTAAAAGGGTTCTTCGGCTGTCCCCATAAGAGAACCCTTTTTGGTTACAGGTAGGACTTGTCTGGGTTCCATGCAGAACCCCCTGTAAAATGTTATACATGCAACTCAAAAGGGTTTTACCTGGAACCAAAAAGGGTTCTTCAAAGGGGTCTCCTATGGGGACAGCCGAAGAACCCTTTAAGGTTCTAGATAGCAGCTTCTTTTCTAAGAGTGTTGCCTGTTTTACACGGCAGACGGTGTGGTAAAGTTTCTTAACACCGTAACCTGGAGTTATGCATACAGAGTCTTCTGAAGCTGGTGGCCGACTTTTCGTTTTCTATCCCCTTAGCATGACATAACATCTCTCAGATATATGTCCTTTGCTCAGTAGAGTTGCCTATATGGAAGACCTACACTGGGCGCCAAAAGTATTGGGACAGTGAAATATTTTCTGTTGTTGTGGCTCTGTATTTCTCACAGATATCATACCCCCCCCAAAATGCTAACCTCCCCTGTTATTTTAATGGTGAGAGGTTAGCATGTCTTGGGTATGATATTTGTGCTTCTGTAACTTTCTCACTCGTCATTACGGTTATGATCCATTCATTATCAGTAATCATGGTAGCATCCACATTAATGTAGAAGTGTTTAGAAATAAAAGTGACTCCAAAATAACACACATATATATATATATATATATATATATATATATATATATATATATATATATATATATATATATATATATATATATATATATATATATATATATATATATATATATACATACACACACACACACACACACACACACACATCATAATCTGAAACACAACCAAAACAAACATCAAATGAATCCAACAAGTTTGTCAAGTCTCAAGCTTGATGTAATCATTGTGTGCTAGGATATGGGACCAAATACTTTAATACACATTTAAGTGAATTTGTCCTAATACTTTTGGTTCCCTAAAAGTGTACAGAAAATGCTGTAATTTCTAAATGGTTCACCAGATATGGATGAAAATACCCTAAAATTAAAGCTGGTCTGCACTTTAACCTCCCAGTCAGTCATTGTATCATTTCAAATCCAAAGTGCTGGAGTACAGAGCCAAAACAACAAAAGACGTGTCACTGTCCCAATACTTTTGGAGCTCACTGTGTATTAGCCTGGTAGGCTGGCAGGTGGGAGAGGAGGCCTAGACCTCCTGCATTTAATCAGATTCAGGATTAGGCCTTATTTAGAGGATCACTGAACGTAAGCTACAAATAAAAAAAGGGATGAAATTAGCCCATCTGTTAATTGCTTAGTCTAACATAAGGGGTGCCCACTGAGCATACACACACACACACACACACACACACACACACACACCTGCTAGACAGGGCGGCAGAGGGTGAAGGAAGGTTGAATCTCCTCCCCATTTTAAACCAACTCCCAGATTACACATTCATCGCGTTCATCTCTGTGTAATCCTCCAGTGTGACTCGAAATCAAAGTGTAGAGGGAGAAGGGCCTTTTCAGTTCCAGTCACTCCTCCTCCTAGCCTTTCAGGCAAGCTCCAAGGAGACTGTAGCCATCACTTCTGCTACCTGGGTCACGTTGCTGGGTGGAGTTAGTGGGCGTAAAGGGGGCGTGGGCTTATTATAGTAGTATATTAACCTGCAGAGGCAGCAGTAGAGGAAGCTATAAGCTTTGCCATCCCGTTGAGGATTGGGGGGCAGCTCAGAGATTTAATCATGTGTTTCTATAGAACTCTATTTTAGAGGGAAGTGTATTTTTGGAGAGGAGGGGTGGAGTATTGGGTATATAGAGCCAAAAGACAGGTTCTGTGAATAGCACCCATTTTCTCCCTATACACCTACAGTACTCATCAATAAATGATGGTGTGCCTCTTTTTAGAGGAAAGAGAGGGTATAGCTTTCACAAAATATATTTCTCTCGACATATTTTGTAAAACATGAGGTAAGCAAGCATGAGGTGCCAAGCTACCTCAGAGAAGTGATACGGGACATTCTTTATTACACAATGTACCATGTTCTTTTTAATTTCACCAAATACATAACTAGTTGATTGTTTCTTATTGTCAACAGAAGACAGAAGCCAATTACACACAGAACCAGCCACCAAGTATTGTTTTATCATTGATTTGTAATGAAACACATTTATGGTTGGATGCTGTAAATGGTTCCAAAGCTAAATCTGATTATTTAAAATGCTAATATATTCCACACTTGAGCATACCGCTCCACTCCCCTGGAGGATTGCTCAATGAAAGCCATGAATAACGTAACACAGCTTTCCTTTTATGACGATAAAAACTCAATTGTAGAACCACTCAGTTTCCGAAGTTTATCAATCCGTTTTGTTCTTGTCATTAGATTAATGATTAACTGATCACAGAGAATTAGTCCTGCATAATGTTTTTAGAGTTATGTCTGTGAAGCGTAGAGGTCGACCGATTTAATTGGAATGGCCGATTTTAATTTGGGCCGATTTCAAGTTTTCATAACAATCGGTAATCAATATTTTTGGACGCCGATTATGACTGATTATATTGCAATCCACGATGAGACTGCGTGGCAGGCTGACCACCTGTTACACGAGTGCAGGCAGCAAGGAGCTATGGTAAGTTACTAGCTAGCATTAAACTTATCTTATAAAAAACAATAAATCTTAACGTAATCACTAGTTAACTACGCATGGTTGATGATATTGCTAGTTTAACTAGCTTGTCCTGCATTGCATATAATCAATGTGGTGCCTGAAATTGTGTCACTTCTCTTGCGTTCAGTGTAAGCAGAGTCAGGGTATATGCAGCAGTTTGGGTCGCCTGGCTCGTTGCGAACTGTGTAAAGACCATTTCTTCCTAACAAAGACCGTAATTAATTTGCCAGAATTTTACATAATTATGACATAACATTGAAGGTTGTGCAATGTAACAGCAATATTTAGACTTAGGGTTGCCACCTATTCGATAAAATACGGAACAGTTCCGTATTTCACTGAAAGAATAAATATTTTGTTTTCGAAATGATTGTTTCTGGATTTGACCATATTAATGACCTAAGGCTCGTATTTCTGTGTGTTTTATTATAAGTGGTAGGCAGCAGTGGTAGGCAGCAGTGGTAGGCAGAAGCAGGCTCGTAAGCATTAATTCAAACCGCCCTTTCCTCCGTTTGCCAGCAGCTTTTCGCAATGCTTGAGGCACAGCGCTGTTTATGAATTCAAGCCTATCAACTCCCGAGATTAGGCTGGCAATACTATAGTGCCTATAAGAACATCCAATAGCCAAAGGTCTATGAAATACAAATGGTATAGAGAGAAATAGTCCTATAGTAACTACAACTTAAAATGTCTTAACTTTGAATATTGAAGACTCATGATTAAAGGAACCACCAGCTTTCATATGTTCTCATGTTCTGAGCAAGGAACTTAAACGTTAGCTTTTTTACATGGCACTTTTACTTTCTTCTCCGACACTGTTTTTGCATTATTTAAACCAAATTGAACATGTTTCATTGATTTTATTTATGTATTATGTTAAAATTAAAGTTTTCATTGTTCGTTCAGTATTGTTGTAATTGTCATTATTACAAATAAAAAAATCGGCCGATTAATCGGTCCTCCAATAATTGGTATCGGTGTTGAAAAGTCATAATCGGTCGACCTCTAGTGATGAGGCTCTAGAACTCCAATCTGTGTGGTGCATGCTGGCGTGTGTGTCTATCAATCAAATGTATTTATAAAACCCTTTTTATATCAGCCAATGTCACAAAGTGCTTATACAGAAACTCAGCCTTATCAAGGCACAAGGCGAGACCCAGATGGAGACACAGGAGGCAGATGGTTGGAGTCTTACAATGTTTATTAATCCAAAAAGGGGAAGGCAAGAGAATGGTCGTGTGCAGGCAAAAGATCAAAACCAGTTCAGAGTCCAATAGGTACCGAAGAGCAGGCAGATTCAAGGTCAGGGCAGGCAGGATGTTCAGGCAGGCGGGAAAGTAGTCCAGAGTCAGGCAGTGGTCAAAACCGGGAGGACTATCAAAATAGAATAGAAAATGAGTACGGGGGAAAACACGCTGGTTTACTTGACTAAACATACAAGACGAACTGGCACAGAGAGACAGGAAACACAGGGATAAATACACTGGGGAAAATAAGCAACACCTGGAGGGGGTGGAGACAATCACAAGGACAGCTGAAACAGATCAGGGCTAGACACGCCTAAAACCCCAAACAGCAAGCAATGCAGATGTAGAATCACAGAGGCTAGGAAAAACTCCCTCCCTCTGCGTGCTTCCTCATCAGTAGTTTTGACTATGTTACGTAACAGTACTGTAGTGTAGAAGACAGTGTATAGTGGAAGGAGGAGGAGAGGAAGCCCTCATTTTAATTGCAGATTTGTGAGAGCTGTGCCTGGTAGGATTCTGTGTCTTTGTCTGCTCATCTCTCAGAGTGGGACCATCCTAGAGAGAGAGAGAGGGAGGGAAGGAGGGAGGGAGCGAGACTATCATTATGACCATTGTCATATCCTTGGTGTTGGGCCAGACGGAAGCTGAAATGCAGTATCATTCTGTTCCTCCATGTAACACAGATAGAGCTGTGTGTTGACACCTTGAGGGCACAGGCTCATAATAATGGCTGGAATCAAACACATGGAAACCATGTGCTTGAGGGGTTCAGTACCATTCCATTTATTCCATTCCAGCCACTACTATGAGCCCTTCCTCCCCAATTAAGGTGCCAACAGCATTTGAGGGACTGCTGCTGTAAATTAGCTCATGTGGGGGCAGTTGTATATTCAATGCATGAATGATAGGACTACTGAAAGGTGTGTGTGTCAGCTTGTTAGCTATGTGGTTTCTCCTCTGATTTCTTTTTTTATTTTATTTAACTAGGCAAGTCAGTTAAGAACAAATTCTTATTTACAATGACAGTGGGTTAACTGCCTTGTTCAGGGACAGAACGACAGATTTTTAAACCTTGTCAGCTCAGGGATTTGATCCAGCAACCTTTCAGTTACTGGCCCAACACTCTAACCACTAGGCTACCTGCCGCCCCCTCTGTAGGGGAGGACTCTTACCTTGATCTGCTGTCTGTCTGGCAAGTGGAGCTCATAGCTGTTAAAGTGTGTCAGTTGAGTTTAGGCAAGACATTTGTAGGCCTGGAGCTGTGAGCTGTGTAGGGAGCCCTCAGCCCTGGATATCTGTACTCTCACTATAAAGCTGGACACTTTGTTCTGAGTATGTTGAAGGGAGGAGATGTGAGCCCCCCCACTGAGCATTAGCCTATAGAGCTAGCTAACCACTCGTATCGTACCGCCTGGCTGAGAGGCTTTAAATGGATACAGCTGGAACAATAGCATTACAAACACAAGCAGCTTGCCTCGCCTGCCCGGATCCGATGTACACAAGGAAGCAGTTGCATGGAAGAGCCAGCATAAGCCAGGAAACTATGGAATGTGTAGAGCCGGAATGGGCTCCTATAGGACGGAATAGAGAGAGAGATTCTGGATAAGTTATCGAGGAAAATGGCAATAAATGCTTGGTCTTTTGAACACAGCTTTCAATATCTCTAGGGGTTTTGCGTTGATAGTTATGACGCTTAAAATGAAATACGCATGATTCTATGCAGGTTGGTTTTGGGTCAGTCTGTCTAACAGTCTCTCTCTCGCTCTCTCTCTCTGTTTTTACCTCCTTGGGAGCCCTCTCTCTTTTCTCGTTCTCTTTCGCTCTCTGTATCACTTCTCCAGTTCCAGGGGACACATCACAGCCCCTTTACCTATAGGCCAGTCAGCCATTATCCTATTCAACTTATTCTGTAACCAGTGACCCGCATGTTAGTAAAGTACCACACTTACCCTCAGCATAACCTACCTACAGCACAGATCAAAGCCTCTAGAAGCCACTAGATCAGTAGGACATGGATCTGGGCCTGGGACAAAGATCTCTGGCCACAGCTGGGTTGTCCTAATGACTCCACATGGGGACATCATGGATACACACACACACACACACACACACACACACACACACATTTGTTTTAATATCCTTGTGGGACAAAATAATTTATTCCCATTCAAAATCCAATTTTCTCAACACCATAACCTAACCCTAACCTTAACCCCTAAACCTAACCTTTAATCCCTAAGCCTAAAATAGCCTTTTTCCTTGTGGGGACTGTCACATTGTCCCCACTTTTTGTGTTTTACTATCCTTGTGAGGTATTCTGGTCCCCACAAGGATAGTAAAACCAAAACGTAAATATATATATACACACACACCCACACACACACACTGGAACAGACTGTCTGGAACAGACTGATGTCGTGCTGTTTCCATTAGCTGTATGTGTATCTTCATTCAATTACTCACAGTCCCCAGCCACAGGTAGGAATCCACAGCCCTGTGCCACTGCACTTCTGCTCCAGCCGTAGTGTGTGTGTGTGTGCGTGTGTGTGTGTGTGTACTCATTCACTCTCAATCAGTGTGTGTATCACATTCCTCCCTAGTGAGCATGAGGAAGCTGAACTGTGCCAGGATGTGTTGTAATACTCAATGTCATAGTGGAATATTAACACTGTCGGTGGAGGTCTCAGTGTGTATGTGTGTGTGTGTGTGTGTGTGTGTGTGTGTGTGTGTGTGTGTGTGTGTGTGTGTGTGTGTGTGTGTGTGCATGCGCGCTTGGAAACAGCCCACTCACTCAGGAGCTCTCTGCTGCATAAAATCCTGGGTCTATTTTGGTTCTGGACAGGGGTGTGGAGTGGTGCTGTGACAGACACAGGCCTGGGTCTGGCCCTTACCTCCCCCACTCCTTATTCCACGACACTTCACTTTAACTTGCAGAGAGGGACACTGAGAGGGACACTGCCGAGGGCTTCAACACTGTGTGTGTGTGTGTGTGTGTGTGTGTGTGTGTGTGTGTGTGTGTGTGTGTGTGTGTGTTTATTATACATGAAGAATAGCAGCATTGGTGTTTTTACTCTGAGTAAACAGTATGAGGGTTAACTAGGGTTAATGAGGATAGTGGATATGAACAGCCTGAATGTGGTGATACTACACAGTGTTCTGTTTAGATGAGGGTTAATGAGGATAGTGGATATGAACAGCCTGAATGTGGTGACACTACACAGTGTTCTGTTTAGATGAGGGTTAACTAGGGTTAATGAGGATAGTGGATATGAACAGCCTGAATGTGGTGACACTACACAGTGTTCTGTTTAGATGAGGGTTAACTAGGGTTAATGAGGATAGTGGATATGAACAGCCTGAATGTGGTGACACTACACAGTGTTCTGTTTAGATGAGGGTTAACTAGGGTTAATGAGGATAGTGGATATGAACAGCCTGAATGTGGTGACACTACACAGTGTTCTGTTTAGATGAGGGTTAACTAGGGTTAATGAGGATAGTGGATATGAACAGCCTGAATGTGGTGACACTACACAGTGTTCTGTTTAGATGAGGGTTAACTGGGGTTAATGAGGATAGTGGATATGAACAGCCTGAATGTGGTGACACTACACAGTGTTCTGTTTAGATGAGGGTTAACTAGGGTTAATGAGGATAGTGGATATGAACAGCCTGAATGTGGTGATACTACACAGTGTTCTGTTTAGATGAGGGTTAACTAGGGTTAATGAGGATAGTGGATATGAACAGCCTGAATGTGGTGACACTACACAGTGTTCTGTTTAGATGAGGGTTAACTAGGGTTAATGAGGATAGTGGATATGAACAGCCTGAATGTGGTGACACTACACAGTGTTCTGTTTAGATGAGGGTTAACTGGGGTTAATGAGGATAGTGGATATGAACAGCCTGAATGTGGTGACACTACACAGTGTTCTGTTTAGACTGGTGCTGATATAACTGCTACTGGCTATTGCATTGAGATCAAGATTGAAATAGCTCAGTGCTCGCCAAGTGACAGTGCCGATCAATCTCTCGCTGTGTGTAGCCCGAGGTTTGCAGGCCCCAGTTTTTAATATAGCTGTCCAGCAGAAGTGTCCGTGCATAAAAAGATTCCGAGCGTATAGGACAGTTGGTGCCAGGGTGCCTTAGGGCTGGGCGATATAGCCAAAATATATGATCATATCACGCTATTTAAAAAAGAAATTGACAGTATGACAGTGTTTTATGTTTTTGTTTTAATAAAAGTTCTAAATGTGCTTTATGAGTAGTGATTGTCCCGAGGGTGGCAACAAAGTGAGGCTTTCTCCATTCTGATTGTTTTATACTGTTCAATTCAACTTCAACCAATATATAGCCACACGGGACCACTGAGCCACACGGGACCATGTATATATACATACACATATACACACGTGTGTATATATACAGATATATATACACACGTGTATGTATGTATGTGTGTGTGTGTGTGTGTGTGTGTATGTGTGTGTATGTGTATGTATGTATGTATGTATGTATGTATATGTGTGTGTATATATATATATATATACACACGTATACATATATATGTGTATATATATACACACGTATACATATATATGTGTACGTATACATATATATATATATATACACACACACACATACGCATAAACACATATACATATATAACTCAGCAACAACAAAAAAGTCTCTTTTTCAGGACCCTGTCTTTCAAAGATGATTCTTTAAAATCAAAATAACTTCACAGACCTTCATTGTAAAGGGTTTAAACACTGTTTCCCATGCTTGTTCAATGAACCATTAACAATTAATGAACCTGTGGAACGGTCAT